>NC_083789.1:4220012-4710012 GCF_015708825.2 Lethenteron reissneri | reverse complement strand
CTCTCTTCCTCACCCACCCTCACCCACCCTCTCCCACCTCACCCACCCTCGCCCTCCTCACCTCACCCACCCTCACCCCAACTCACCCTCTCCCCACCTCTCCCCATCAGTCACCCGCTTCACCCACCCACTCATCTCTTCCACCACCGTCACCCACTCACTTCCCTCACTCGAACCCGCTCATCCTTTGACCTCGCTCACCCACCATCGCTCGCCACCCCCGCTCACCACCCTCGCTCACCACCCTCGCTCACCACCCCCGCTCACCACCCCCGCTCACCACCCTCGCTCACCACCCTCGCTCACCACCCCCACTCGCCCCCTCACTCACCCGCTCACCGCCTCACTGCCCCCCCCACCACCCCGCTCCCCCCGTGCCCCCTCCCCTCTCGAGAGGGATACCGCTCCCCTATTTTTAGGAGTCGAGTTGAAAGTCATGGACTGTCGTCTCCGCGGATCGCGGTGTTTGTTTTTGCTAAAAAGTACAGAAAAATAAACACGGGGGAGGGGGGGGGAGGTGGAGGGATGAGGGTGGGATCAGAGGGGATGGGGGTGGGGGCAGAGGGGAGGGGGTCAGGGGGGAGGGAGGGGGCGAGGGGGGAGGGGGGCAGGGGGGAGGGGGGGAGGGGCGCTCTAAATGCGTGTATCGTTCTCCGGTTTTCCCCTCTCACATTTAGAAGCGACGTGCGCTTTAGTGTACTAGGCTGATGATGATGATGTTGTTTGTACATTTCCACACGACGACGATATATATATAAAAAGCCACTTTGGTTGTTGCTATCATCCTAGTTTGCTGTCCTGCCCACCCAACTCAGATTCCGATTCGCACGTTTGGCTACGTACGGCGCGAAAGAAGTTCAGCGCACGTACGTCACGCGTGCGGACAGGTCGCTCCTGAAAAACTAAGAGCTCTAAAGCTCAGACAACCTGGTTAACAACAACAACAAAAACTAAATCGTAAAGAGAAGACACGTCTCCTCTTCTCCTCCTGATCTTGTACAACTACGAAGACTTGAGATGGGCCCTCAAGCGATGTCACTGTGGGCTGACAGGTGATGGTACCCGCCCGCATGTGATGGTGGCGATGGTGGTGGTGGTGATGTTGACGATGAGGAGGCGATGGTGATGTGGGGAGTAGTGTAGCGGTTAGCGCTACGCTGCACTACGAACTTGGCGACCCAGGTTCGATTCCCGCTCACGGCAAACACCAGTGACGATTATCTGAACCGGTCCTGGGCCTTCCCCTAGGTCGACTCAGCCTCAAATGAGTACCTGGTGCGGTGTGTAAACATCGTCGCTAGGGAGACAAAGGCGGTCGGGCGTGGTGATGGCCACACCCACCCCTCGTGTACCGTTCCGGCCTTCATAGGTGCTCGCTAACAGTACTTGCCCCTACAGTCTGTTAAGGCTATACGGGGGATCTTTAGTGGTGATGTTGATGATGACGTTGAGACGAGGAGGCGATGGTGATGTGCTCACGTGCGCTCCGAGCGAACGTGTGGTGGTGGTGTATACGTGTCTATAGTGAAGTCTGTGTGCGTGCTGTCTTTGTGTGTTCGTGTTGTTGTTGTTGTTTTTGTTGTTTTTGTTGTTGTTGTGGGGAGCGGTGGTGGAGCGGTGGTGGAGCGGTTAGCGCGCTGCGAGACGACCCAAGTTCAGTTCCCGCTCACAGCCAACACCGGTGACGATTATCTGAACCGGTCCTGGGCATCCCCTAGGTCGACTCTGCCTCAAATGAGTACCTGGCGCGGTGTGTAAACATAGGTGCTGCTGCTCGCCCATAGCACTTGCCCCAACAGTCGGTCAAGGCTATACGAGTGATCTTTGTCTGTGTGTGTGTTTGTATGCGTGTGTGTGGGTATTTGTGTGTATATGTGTGTGTGTGTATATGTGTGTGTGTTTGTGTGCGTGTGTCATTGCAGACCCCAGGGTTTGTGCCAAGGAATGCGACGCTCACTCACATCGCACTCACATCGCCCACACAGCCAGAGGGCGAGGGTCGGGGGGTGGTGAGGGGTGGTGGTGAGGAGGGGGGTGGTGAGGGGGATTGGTGAGGGGTGGTGGTGAGGAGGGGCGTGGTGAGGCGGGTGGTGATGGGGGTGGTGAGGAGGGTGGTGAGGGCGTGGTGAGGGGGGGGGGGTGGTGAGGGGGGGTGGTGAGGAGGGTGGTGAGGGGTGGTGGAGAGGAGGGGGGTGGTGAGGGGCGTGGTGAGGAGGGGCGTGGTGAGGCGGGGTGGTGAGGAGGGTGGTGAGGGGCGTGGTGAGGGGGGGGTGGTGAGGGGGGGTGTTGAGGAGGGTGGTGAGGGGTGGTGGAGAGGAGGGGGGTGGTGAGGGGCGTGGTGAGGGGGGGGGGGTGGTGAGGGGGGTGTTGAGGGGGGTGGTGAGGAGAGGGTGGTGAGGAGAGGGTGGTGAGGGGGGGTGGTGAGGGGGGGTGGTGAGGGGGAGTGGTGAGAGGGGTGGTGAGGGGGGTGGTGAGGAGAGGGTGGTGAGGGGGGGTGGTGAGGGGGGGTGGTGAGGGGGGGGTGGTGAGGGGGGGTGGTGAGGAGGGGGGTTGGTGAGGGGGGGTGTTGAGGAGAGGGGTGGTGAGGAGAGGGTGGTGAGGGGGGGTGGTGAGGAGAGGGTGGTGAGGGGGGGTGGTGAGGGGGGGTGGTGAGGGGGGGTGGTGAGGGGGGGTGGTGAGGGGGGTGGTGAGGGGGGTGGTGAGGAGAGGGTGGTGAGGGGGGGTGGTGAGGGGGGTGGTGAGGGGGGTGGTGAGGAGAGGGTGGTGAGGGGGGGTGGTGAGGGGGGGTGGTGAGGGGGGGTGGTGAGGGGGGGTGGTGAGGGGGGTGGTGAGGAGAGGGTGGTGAGGGGGGGTGGTGAGAGGGGGTGGTGAGGGGGGGTGGTGAGGGGGGGTGGTGAGGGGGGGTGGTGAGGAGGGGGGTTGGTGAGGGGGGGTGTTGAGGAGAGGGGTGGTGAGGAGAGGGTGGTGAGGGGCGTGGTGAGGAGGGGGGTGGTGAGGGGGGGTGGTGAGGAGAGGGTGGTGAGGCGGGGTGGTAAGGAGAGGGGGGGTGGTGAGGAGAGGGTGGTGAGGAGGGGGTGGTGAGGGGGGTGGTGAGGGAAGGGGTGGTGAGGAGAGGGTGGTGAGGGGGGTGGTGAGGAGGGGGGTGGTGAGGGGGGTGGTGAGGGGGGTGGTGAGGAGGGTGGTGAGGGGGGGTGGAGAGGAGGGGGGTGGTGAGGGGGGGTGGTGAGGGGGGGTGGTGGTGAGGGGGGTGGTGAGGGGGGTGGTGGTGAGGGGGGTTGGTGAGGGGTGGTGGTGAGGAGGGGGGTGGTGAGGGGGGGTGGTGAGGAGGGGGGTGGTGAGGAGGGTGGTGAGGGGGGGTGGTGAGGGGGGGTGGTGAGGGGGGGTGGTGAGCAGAGGGTGGTGAGGGGGGGTGGTGAGGGGGGGTGGTGAGGGGGGGTGGTGAGGGGGGTGGTGAGGGGGGTGGTGAGGAGAGGGTGGTGAGGGGGGGTGGTGAGGGGGGGTGGTGAGGGGGGGTGGTGAGGAGGGGGGTTGGTGAGGGGGGGTGTTGAGGAGAGCGGTGGTGAGGAGAGGGTGGTGAGGGGCGTGGTGAGGAGGGGGGTGGTGAGGGGCGTGGTGAAGAGGGGGGTGGTGAGGGGGGGTGGTGAGGAGAGGGTGGTGAGGCGGGGGTGGTGAGGAGAGGGTGGTGAGGGGCGTGGTGAGGAGGGGGGTGGTGAGGAGGGGAGTGGTGAGGGGGGTGGTGAGGGGGGTGGTGAGGGGGGTGGAGAGGAGGGGTGGTGAGGAGGGTGGTGAGGGGGGGTGGAGAGGAGGGGCGTGGTGAAGGGGGGGGTGGTTGGATAAAAATGGGGGGGGGGGGGGAGATGAAGAGAGGAGAGGGTAGGACAGAGCGAGATGCGATGGATTACATCTTTTGCACGAAACAGTGCCGAGGAGATCCAGAGTTGATTGATCGCTTGAGAGGAGGAGCAGAGAGATTCAGAGGGTGGCAGGAGGACGGGGGGCAAAGTCGGTGACGAGGGAATGAGAGAGAGAGAGAGTGCAGTGCAGCAGCAGCTATCGAGTGTGCAGGCGGTGCAACTGCTGCGCCGAGGACCCGGGCTACGAGGGCGGTGGGGTGGGGGTGGAATATTTGTACAGCGGGGGGGTGGGGCCCACGCCCACCACGCTGCGCCACTGAGACGGAGGGGGGAAGAGAGAGGCGCAAGGGGAGAACGATTAGACGAAGAGAGGTGAGTGGAGAGAGCGAGGGAGAGAGAGCGTTGTAAGGGAGAGACAAAACATTCCCGACAGCCCAAAGCCTCCGCCGTGTTGGCACCATCACACGGCTCTCCTCTCTCTCCCCTGCCCGTGCCCTCCGTTCCAGCACTCACTCACTCGCTCACTCCCTCCCTCCCCCCTCCTGCCCTCCACTTGACCGTCGCCCTTTCTCCTCCGCTCCCCCCCCCCTAGTGTGGACCCCCCCCCCCATCCACATCCTCCCCCCCATCCACATCCCCCCCCTCCACATCCCCCCCTCCACACCTACCTCCCATCCCCCCCCCGTCCCCCTCTCTGTACCCCATTCACGCTGCCACCGACACCCGGGTTCGGGGGTTCAGGGGGATGAAGGGGGATGAAGGTGGGTGAGGGGGGTAGAGTGGGACGGGTCCTCACCCTGCATGGGTCGCTCCCTGAAGGGGTCCGTGGCCTCGTTGCGCACGCGCGCGTTGTCGTCGCAGATCGGGGGCTCATCCCTGAGAGGAAGGGGAGCGGTGGCGCGGCAGTTAGCGCGCTGTGCGAGCGGGGAGCGGTGGCGCGGCGGTTAGCGCTATGCCGCGTTACGAATCCGGCTAAACCGAGTTCGGTTCCCGCCGGCGGCCAACGCCGGTGACGATTATTTGAACCGGTCCCGGGCCTCCCCTAGGTCGACTCAGCCTCAAATGAGTAGCTGGTGCGGTGTGTGAACATCGCCACTGGGAAGACAAAGGCGGCCGGGCGTGGTGCTGGCCACCAAACCCCTCGTGTGTCGTGCCGGGTTTCACAGGCGCTGCAACTCGCAAATAGCACTTGAGTGAGTGATGGTTGTGGTGAGTAATGGGTGGTGAGTTATGGTTGTGGTGAGTGATGGTTGTGGTGAGTGATGGTTGTGGTGAGTTATGGTTGTGGTGAGTGACGGTTGTGGTGAGTGATGGTTGTGGTGAGTGATGGTTGTGGTGAGTGATGGTTGTGGTGAGTGATGGTTGTGTTGAGTGATGGTTGTGGTGAGTAATGGTTGGTGAGTGATGGTTGTGGTGAGTGATGGTTGTGGTGAGTAATGGGTGGTGAGAGATGGGTGGTGAGTAATGGGTGGTGAGAGATGGGTGGTGAGTAATGGGTGGTGAGTAATGGTTGTGGTGAGAGATGGGTGGTGAGTAATAGTTGTGGTGAGTAATGGTTGTGGTGTGTAATGGGTGGTGAGAGATGGGTGGTGAGAGATGGGTGGTGAGTAATGTGTGGTGAGTAATGGTTGTGTTGAGTAATGGGTGGTAAGTGATGATTGTGGTGAGTAATGGGCGGTGAGAGATGGGTGGTGAGTAATGGGTGGTGAGTAATGGTTGGTGAGTGATGGTTGTGGTGAGTAATGGGTGGTAAGTGATGGGTGGTGAGTAATGGTTGTGGTGAGTGATGGTTGTGGTGAGTGATAATTGTGCTGAGTGATGGTTGTGGAGAGTGACGGAGATTGACGGGCGGTGAGGAGCGGTGAGGAGTGGGTGAGGAGCTGCGTGGTCTACTCACCGCTTGGAGCTGCCCGGGATGGGTCTCCCCGAGTCCACGAACACGCACCAGCAGTAGCCCGTGGAGAGGTAGCACTGCACGGGTAGGAACAGCTGCCCACCATCGCCACACTCGGGGACGAACGAATCTTCCCCGGGACGTTTCTGTGCCAGGTCCAGGGCTGTCTTTCGCTCCAGCTCGCAGGAGGCGCCCTGCTGATGAGCATGCTGCTGCTGCTGATGATCCTGTGGCTGATGAGGATGATGTGGATGATGATGGGGGTGACTGAGAACGGAGTCTGTGGCGGTGTGTGTGTGTTGATGTGTGTGTGTGTTGATGTGTGTGTGTTGATGTGTGTGTGTGTTGATGCGTGTGTGTTGATGTGTGTGTGTGTTGATGTGTGTGTGTTGTGTGTGTGTTGATGTGTGTGTGTTTATGTGTGTTGGTGTGTGTGTGTGTTGATGTGTGTGTGTGTTTATGTGTGTGTGTTCATGTGTGTGTGTTGATGCGTGTGTTGATGTGTGTGTGTGTTGATGTGTGTGTGTGTGTGTTGATGTGTGTTGGTGTGTGTGTTGATGTGTGTGTTGGTGTGTGTTGATGGATGTGTGTGTTGATGTGTGTGTGTGTTGATGTGTGTGTGTTGATGTGTGTGTGTTGATGTGTGTGTTGAAGTGTGTGTGTTGATGTGTGTGTGTTGATGTGTGTGTTGAAGTGTGTGTGTTGATGTGTGTGTGTGTTGATGTGTGTGTTAATGTGTGTGTGTGTTGATGTGTGTTAATGTGTGTGTGTGTTGATGTGTGTGTGTGTTGATGTGTGTGTTGATGTGTGTGTGTTGTGTGACACGCATGAACGCGTACAATAAGGCAAATACATATTAATATGAACAGACACGCAACACACACAAAACATCTACACGTCAAATACACACATCTATACATACACCGAGCCACGAAGACAAAGATCCCCCGTATAGCCTTAACAGACTGTAGGAATAAGTGCTGTTAGCGAGCTCCACCCCCACACGCACACGCACCCACACACACACGTACCCACACGCGCACCCACACACACACGTACCCACACACACACGCACCCACACACACACGTACCCACACACGCGCACCCACACACGCGCACCCGCACACACGCGCACCCGCACACACACGCACCCGCACACACACGCACCCACACACACACGTACCCACACACGCGCACCCACACACGCGCACCCACACACACACGCACCCACACACACACGTACCCACACACACACGTACCCACACACGCGCACCCACACACGCGCACCCGCACACACGCGCACCCGCACACACACGCACCCGCACACACACGCACCCACCCACACACGCGCACCCACACACGCGCACCCGCACACACACGCACCCACACACACACGCACCCACACACACACGCACCCACTCACACACGCACCCACACACACACGTACCCACACACACACGTACCCACACACACACGTACCCACACGTACCCACACACACACGCATCCACACACACACGTACTCACACACACACGTACCCACACACGCACCCACACACACGTACCCACACACACACATACCCACACACACACGTACCCACACACACACACGTACCCACACACGTACCCACACGCACCCACACACACACGCACCCACACACACGTACCCACACACACACGTACCCACACACACACGCAACCACACACACACACACGTACCCACACACACACGTACCCACACACACGTACCCACACACACACACGTACCCACACACGTACCCACACACACACGCACACACACGCACGTACCCACACGCACCCACACACACACGTACCCGCACACACGCACCCACACACGCACATACCTTAAATAATACATAAATTATGATGGTGCTACAATCGCTCTTAACAGAATCTGGCGGCATCGACTGGCGCTGCGCAGAAAGTGAAAGTATTCTTCAATGTTCGATTCATGTCTTCAAATAAACATGTTGGTATGTCTCGTGTGAAACAGTCGTTATTGCCCATGTTTATGTTTACATCATTCGCTCGACTTTTATTTTTTTCCTTATGCAATTTTTCTGAACTCCCCCCCCACCCACCTTCTCCCCCCCACCCCCTCCCCCTCGCCCGGCCTTCATCCCACTCTCTTGAGTTCCTACCTGGTCACACGGAACCGACTGGCAAGCTTCAACTTACCGGTGCTCTTCACGGCCACTCCCACGCGGCCCGATCTCTTCCCAATGTTACTCTTCAGCAGCGTGGGCTCCCGAATCTCTGAACCTGATTTGGGGGGGTTGGGGGGTTGGGGAGGGGGGGGCACGGTGGTGGTGGTGGTGGTGATGAGGGGCAGCAGTGTCAAGAAGAACGCCGCTACAAATTGAACACTGAATCGTTGCAAACAGTCGCACGGCTCGTGGTTCAAATGTCAAATGTTTGGTGGCAGCAGTGTCGGCGTCGCTGTAGCGGAGGGGGGAGAAGGGAGTGGGGGGGTGGGAGGGTATAGTGGGGGGGGGCAGGTATAGTGGAATGGGGGGGGCTGAGTCATGTGACAAAACATGGCAGGGCGAGCAGCGAGATCGCTCCTCAATGCTGTGTGGACCGGAGTCCATTACACTGGTCAATAAAACAATACATTTTTTTCTGGCCTGGACTTTTGCAGCTGTTCTAGACTAATTTCAGGGTGCTGATTCCAAATCTGATCTCAGATTTCCTCTATCACATCTCATTTTTATGCTATCGGCATACCCCATTTTAATTGATTTTACCCGAAATTAACTCTGTCACTTATGATTGCAAGTTGTTGCGAGTCAGTGACTGCTTTAGTGTTAAAATATGGTGCTGTGTTTTTAGGATAGTGTGTTTATAATATAATTTTATGCAGATATCCACATTTATTTTATATTTTTCTTCCGCAGTTTTTATTGAAAATGCAATATTTGATATCTCAAAAACCTGATGTGATAGACTAAAAACTGATGCCATATTTGGAATCAGCACCCCAAAAAAGTGTGTTGTCCAGTGTTATCAGGGGGCCTCGGAAGTTGCTCGACTACATCTGCTTCCGCGGGTCGTTGTCGTGCGCGGGCGAGGGCTTCGCATTGCTCTGACGCCGATAGCACAGCAGGGAGAGATGTGGCACGTGGTGGGGGTGGTGGGGGTGTTCACGTGGTACCTGTCCTGTTCCTCTCCTCCGCAGCTCCAGCGCGGCCCGGATACCTGGGCGCACAAAGCACAAAGGTCACCCGTGTAGCCTTCAAGAGACCGTTGGGGCAAGTGCTGTTTGCGAGTAGCACCTATGAAGGCCGACGCGGCACACGAGGGGGTGGTCGACACGGCACCACGCCCGACCGACAATGTCTCCCCAAGTGATGATGTTTTTTTTAAAACACGGCAACACGTAACTATTTGAGGCCGAGTAAACCTAGGGGAAGCCCAGGAGCAGTTTAGATGTTCGCCACCGATGTGTCGCCACGAGCGGGAATCGAACCGGGGTCGTCGGGTCTGTAGTGCGGTGGTGCGCTAACCACTACGCCCACCGCTCCCTCAACTATCGGGAATCTGGGGCACGGAACCCAGTGAAACGCACCTGCAGCAGACCATGGCATAACCCTCTCGCTGACCAATGAACCACCCGCACTCAACATGACAGTCATTACCAATCCCTCCCCCGCCTCTTTCAAGACGTACAGGCCACGTGTGTGTGCGTGCGCGCGCGAACGTGACCACGCGTGCGTGCTGTGACACGTGTGCGCGTGCACACGTGAGGAGCGGTGGTGTAGTGGTTAGCGCTACGAACCTGGCGACCCGGGTTCGATTCCGGCTCACGGCCAACAACGGTGACGATTATCTGAACCGGTCTCGGGCCTCCCCTAGGTCGCCTCAGCCGCAAATGAGTACCTGGTGTAATGTATGACCATCGCAACTAGGGAGACAAAGGCGGCCGGGCGTGGTGTTGGCCACCCACCTCCTCGTGTGCCGTGCCGGCCTTTATAGGTGCTCGCTAATAGCACTTGCCCCTACAGTCTGTTAAGGCTATACGGGGGATCTTTGTCTTTTTGCGTGCACACGTGATGCAGTATGAGCCTACGGGTGAGCGTTGGTACCGTTAGTAGTGGGGCAAAGTTAATAAATGTTTTTTTTAATCATGTAAATTTGCGAGTATTTTTTTCTTAAAATTCGGACCCTTTTTCGCATGACATCACGGGTCGTCATGGGTCCACTGAGAAGCTGTGTTTTACGGTTAACACACGCGCAGTATTATCCAGGGCGGCCGCTCGAACCGAACCGCGAATCTCGGTGATCATTCATGAGAAAATTGGCGGGTCATAATGAAGAATACTGACAGAAGATGATGATGATGGACCTACCTGGTGATGTCACCATCACCATCTTGCCACACACCTGCCAGAGACACACAAGACAGACACACACTACTTAACACAGACACACACACACTACTTAACAAAGACACACACACACAATACTTAACTAAGACTAAAGATACCCGGTATAGTATTTTCAGCCTGTTTGCGACTTGTTAGAGCAGTACTCTATCCACTACACTGCTCATTACATAGACAAAGATCCCCCGTATAGCCTGAACAGACTGGTGGGGCAAGTGCTGTTAGCGAGAAGCACCTATGAAGGCCAGAACGGCGCACGAGGGGGTGGGTGGCCAGCACGACGCCCGACCGCCTTTGTCTCCCCAGTGGGGAGGCCCAGGACCGGTTCAGATAATCGTCACCGATGTTGGCCGTGAGCAGGAATCGAACTCGGGTCGCCAGGTTTGCAGTGCAGTGCGCTAACCGCTGCACTACTGCTCCCACACACACGTGTACACACACACACACGTGTACACACACGTGTACACACACACACACACAAAGCTCTCCACGTGTGTCCTACGCAGACTGGGGAATCGTTCGAGTGTGGAGTTGAGGCGCCATTCTGAATCGGGCACCCCGAGCGCTTTACCTCCAGACTCCAACAGCCGAGGCGCATGGACGAGCGGATCCAGGATCGATTCTGCGTGACAGCCACCATCAGCACCATCATTATCATCACCACCATCATTAGCACCATCATCATCACCATCATTATTAGCATCATCATCATCAGCACCATCACCACCATTATTAGCACCATCATCATCACCATCATTATTAGTATCATCATCAGCACCATCATCACCAACCATCATTAGCACCATCGTCAACACCACCATCAGCATCATCGTCAGCACCATCATTAGCACCATTGTCAGTACCATCATCATCATCAACAACATAATACGTACACACACACAATGGAGAGATATTTTATAACCAGCTTACGGCCCAATGAGAAGACGATAATCGAAATGATGGTGGTGATGGTGAATGTAGTGATTCGAGGTCACATGGCCCAGCGGTAGCGCGTTTCCCGCTTTGCTGCCGAGATTCACGGTTCGCTTCCAAGCGGCTGCCCTGTTTAATACTGCGGTTAAGTTATAACTGCAAACAATTCGACTACTAAGTACGTGCCATCCGCTTCACTCACAGCAGACGCGAACGATTCCGTGGCATCGTTCGCAAGAGCAGCGGGACGTCACGGGTCCAATTTTTTTTTACCAAATTAGAAAACAAACCGCCCCGCTAAATGACTCTAATGGTATCTACGTAACAAACAATCGTCGCGCCCCGACTGCGAAAACTTGTCAGGACCCTCCTGTCAAGAGTGTCTCGAGACTCTGTAGTATTCTGCTGCTGCTGATGATGATTATCCTGCTGCTGATGATGATGGTTATCCTGCTGATGATGATGCTGAAGATGATGATTATCCTGCTGCTGATGATGATGATTATCCTGCTGATGGTGATGCTGCTGAAGATGATGATTATCCTGCTGCTGATGATGATGATGATGATTATTATCTTGCTGCTGATGATGATGCTGATGATGATGCTGATGATGATGATTATCCTGCTGATGATGCTGATGATGCTGATGATGGAGCTCACTCTCATTGGCCTTGCCGTGAGTGTTGGTCCGGATTCGCTGCGGGGCTCCTCCTGTGGGCACAGAGCACGGTCGCAATCCCCTTGAGCCCCCGTGCCCCCCATGTCCCCCGTGTCCCCCAGTGAACCCCAGTCAGTATCCCCACGGCCCCCTACCCGACACCCCCATTCCTCTGTACCCCTATACCACCCCGGGCCACTATGTCCCCATATCTCAATGCTCGCGTGCACTCGTGACTCCAGACCCCCCGATGGCACCCTACGCCCCCGCTACCCGCTCATTGCGTGCCTCCCATGCCCGCCGTGCCCCCGTGACCCGCATGCTTCCGTGCCCCTTATGTCCCCATGTCCACCGTGTCACCGTGCCCATCGTGCTCTCAAGCTCCCCATGCCCATCGTGTCCCCGTGCCCTCCATACCCTCTGTTGTCCCTATTCACCCCATGCCCACCATGCCCCCCATTCCCACTGTGCCCCCCCCTTGCTCCCCCACGCCCTCACCCGTGCACTGCGGGGTGCTGGCCTCCACGGAGGATCCGCTGATGGGGCGCCCCTGGGGTGTCACGCACCAGCAGTAGCGAGTCAGGTTGTGACACTGAACCTGTGGGGGAGGGGGGGGGGTAGTGAGTCAGGTTGTGACACTGAACCTGTCGGGGGGGGTTGCAAGGTCAGCGTGAATGGTTTTGCTGGCAGAGCCGTCCCTAGGGCACGGCGAATCGGGGCGAACGCCCGGGGCCCCGCGCTTTGGGGGGGGGGGCGCCCTTCCACGTCGCGGCGTCGTACGTGATCATAATCATTCCGGTTTGGGAGTGAGCTGCTCCGGGCCTCTAGGGACGGCCATGCCTGGGGGAGGGGGGAGGGGCATGGATGCCCGAAGCCACCCTTTTCCATCAACTCCACGTGCGTGGCTTTGTGGTGATGATGATGTGCATGATGACGGCCGTGATGATGATGGTGTTTGCGATGACGATGACGCCGACGTTGCTGCTGATGGTGACGATGCTAATGTTGCTGCTATGACTGATGACGATGATGATGCTGCTGATGCTGTTGATAATGATGCTGATATTGATGGTGCCGATGATGATGCTAATGCTGCAGCTATTACTGGTGCTGCTGATGATGCTGTAGATAATGATGTTGCTGTTGCCGATGATACTAATATTGATGGTTATGATGATGACGCTAATGGTGATGATGCTGATGATGGTGATGCTGCTGCTGATGCTGCTGATAATGATATTGTTACTACTGCTGAAGATGATACAGATATTTATGCTAATGATGATTATGGTGATGATGCTGATATTTATGCTCACGATGATGATGGTTATGATGATGATGCTGATGATGATGCTGATGATGCTGCTGATAATGATGTTGTTGCTACTGCTGATGATGATACGGATATGTATGCTGATGATGATGATGGTGATGATGATGCTGATATTTATGCTCACGATGATGATGGTTATGATGATGATGATGCTGATGATGATGCTGCTGCTGCTGATGATGATGGTGATGCTGATGATGATGATGCTGATATTTCTGCTGATGATCCTGATATTCATGCTAACGATGATAATGGTTATGATGCTGCTGCTGATGATGATGCTGCTGCTGATGCCACGTGCCTGCGAGTAGCTCCCGTCCGCGTTGCACTCCGGGATGAAGACGGCGCGGGTCTCACGCCTTGCCTGCTTCTGCGCGTGCGAGCGCTCGGCCTGGCACCGCGACATCTCTACACACACACACCAAAGACAAAGGCCCCCCGTGTAGCCTTCAACAGACTCTCGGGGCAAGGGCTGTTCGCGAGTCGCACCTACGGAGGCCGGCACGGCGCACGAGGTGGTGGGAGGCCAGCACCACGCCCGGTTCGTCTTTGTCTCCCCAGTGGCGATGTTTACACACCGCACCAGGTACTTATTTGAGGCCGAGTCGACCTAGAAGAGGCTCAGGACCGGTTCGGTTCAGATAATCGTCACCGGTGTTGGCCGCGTGCGGGAAATCGAACCCGGGTCGTCGGGTTCGTAGCGCAGCGCGCTAACGCTACATTACCGCTCCCCACACACACACGTGCGTAAACACACACACACACACACGTGTGTAAACACACACACACGTGTGTACACTCATACACACGTGTGTACACACACACACGTACACACACGTGCGTAAACACACACACACACGTGTGTACACACACACACACGTGCGTAAACACACACACACACGTGCGTACACACACACGTGTGTACACTCACACACGTACACACACGTGCGTAAACACACACACACGTGCGTACACACACACACACGTGCGTACACACACACACAGTGCGTACACACTCACACACGTGTGTACACACTCACACACGTGTGTACACACAGACACACGTGTATACACCCTCACACACGTACACACGTACACACACACACGTACACACACGTACATACTTGTGTACAGATACACTCACACACGTGTGCACACACACACACGTACACACACACACTCACACACGTGTGTACAGACACACACACGTGTGTACACACACACACTCACACACGTGTGTACGCACCCTTGCACCGGCCCCGGTGCGCCACGCCGAGGAGGGGGTCCTTGCACCGCGCGCGCCGCAGGTCGCAGTGCGAGGCGAAGGTTCGCCCGTCGGACGCGCAGAGCGGGCGGCGCGTGACGCCCGCGGCCTGGGAGGGGCACTCGAGCCGCAGACACTCTCGCTCCGACTTCTGCTCCCCAATCAACATCTACACACGAAGGGGGGGGGGATAGAGTCGTCCATTCGTTCATTCGTTCGTTCAGTCGTTCGTTCATTCACTCGAGCCGGAGGCACGCCCGCTCCGACTTCTGCTCCCCAATCAACATCTACACACGGGGGGGGGGGGGGGGGGGTAGAGTCATCCATTCGTTCGTTCAGTCGTTCGTTCATTCACTCGAGCCGCAGACACTCTCGCTCCGACTTCTGCTCCCCAATCAACATCTACACACGAAGGGGGGGGGGTAGAGTCGTTCATTCATTCGTTCGTTCATTCATTCGTTCGTTCATTCACTCGAGCCGGAGGCACGTCCGCTCCGACTTCTGCTCCCCAATCAACATCTACACACGGGGAGGTAGAGTCGTTCATTCGTTCATGCATTCATTCGTTCGTTCATTCACTCGAGACTGAGACACTCTCGCTCCGACTTCTGCTCCCCTATCAACATCTACACACGGGGGTAGAGTCGTTCATTCATTCATTTATTCATTCACTCGAGCCGCAGACACTCCCGCTCCGACTTCTGCTCCCCTATCAACATCTACACACGGGGGTAGAGTCGTTCATTCATTCATTCGTTCATTCACTCGAGCCGGAGGCACGCCCGCTCCGACTTCTGCTCCCCAATCAACATCTACACACGGGGGGTAGAGTCGTTCATTCGTTCATTCATTCGTTCGTTCATTCACTCGAGCCGGAGACACTCCCTCTCTGCATTCTGCTCCCCAATCAACATCTACACATGGGGGGTAGAGTCGTTCATTCATTCATTCATTCGTTCATTTATTTATTCACTCGAGCCGGAGACACGCCCGCTCCGACTTCTGCTCCCCAATCAACATCTACACACGGGGAGTAGAGTCCTTCATTCATTCATTCGTTCGTTCGTTCATTCACTCGAGACGGAGACACTCTCGCTCCGCCTTCTGCTCCCCAATCAACATCTACACACGGGGGTAGAGTCGTTCATTCATTTGTTCGTTCGTTCATTCACTCGAGCCTGAAACACTCCCGCTCCGACTTCTGCTCCCCAATCAACATCTACACACGGGGGGGGGGGTAGAGTCGTTTATTCCTTCATTCAGTCGTTCGTTCGTTCATTCACTCGAGCCTGAGACACTCCCTCTCTGCATTCTGCTACCCGATCAACATCTACACAAAGGGGGGGGGGGGGTCATACGCTCATTTGGATTAATTCGTTCACAAAATCATTCGTTAATTTAATTAAATGAACGCGTTCATGTTTGCGTCAAATCGTATCCGAGACAGTCATTCCGCCTTCTGTTTCTCTTCACGGTCATTCGTTCATTGAGAAATGTATTTCGTTTTCATTCAGTCATTCACTCGTTTTTTCATACCCCGTCTTTGGCAATTAATTAATGAATTGCTTCGTTCATCCATGCTTGAGTCGCGCCCGCTTCGCTTTGATGACACGGGGAACGTGAGTTAATGGTTTCATTCACTCGTCATGTTTCGTTCCATTCACGCGTGCATTCGTTCACTCGTGCGTGGGGCCACTCCGCTTATTATATTTTCGGACAGTGGGGTGGGGGGGCGGGGCGCGAATGGGGGGGGGGGGGGCGGACAAGGAGTTAGACAGCGTTCATTAATGAATTATCTAGTGAACTCATTCATTCGAGTTTCGTTCATCCGCGTCTGTGACACGGTCGTATGCTCGTCCATCGACATTTAAATGCTGGAGGGGGGGGGGGGGGGCACACGGCGAGGCGCTACGCATTGTCATTCGTTATTTCATTGAGTAACTCATTAATTCATTCACTCGCTGAAGCTCTCGGCATTGCCATTGAGCAAATCTGCTCCCAAGCAGACATCAACTGGCAGTAAAGACACAATTCGTCCATTCACTGACTCATTCGTCCATTTGCTCGTTTGGTTCCCCATTCATACGACGCGGCTGGACGAGACTTGAAGTCATTTGAGAGCACAAATTCACCGATCATTCGCTGGTTCGTAAACAAAATATCTCGCGGTAACCTGCGGCCAGGCACGCGAGCAAGTGAATCACAACCACGACCATCATCGTCATCATTAGCATGGTCATCAACATCATCACAACCACAACCATCATCATTAGCATGGTCATCATCATCATCACAACCACGACCATCATCATTAGCATGGTCATCATCATCATCACGACCATCATCATCATTAGCCTGGTCATCATCAAACACAAATATCCCCCGTGTAGTCTTTAAAGACTATCGGGGCAAGTGCTGTTAGCGAGCACCTACGAAGTCCAGCACGGTACACGACGGGGTGGGTGGCCAGCACCACGCCCGGCCGCCTTTGTCTCCCCAGTGGCGATGTTCACACACTGCCTCCCCTAAGTCTATTCATTTGAGGCTGAGTAGACTTAGGGGAGGCCCAGGACCGGTTCAGATAATCGTCACCGGTGTTGGCCGTGAGCGGGATATCGATCTCGGGTCGCCGGGTTCGTAGCGCAGCGTCGCGCTAACCACAACACCACCGCTCCCCACAATCATCACCACAACCAGTGCCGGATTATCCTCGTAGCTAAAGTAGCTAGAAATGTAGCTACGGGCCCCGCACTTTCAAGGGCCCCGCGCTAAAT
This sequence comes from Lethenteron reissneri, assembly GCF_015708825.2. Classification (NCBI taxonomy): domain Eukaryota; kingdom Metazoa; phylum Chordata; class Hyperoartia; order Petromyzontiformes; family Petromyzontidae; genus Lethenteron; species Lethenteron reissneri. Next base: position 4,692,896 of record NC_083789.1, on the reverse strand, counting down.
TATTTCAAGCTATCAACTCCGTTTCAGTGATTCTGCACTGGCTCTATTACTATAGTACTATACCGCCTTCAACTTTTATGAACTACTGGGTGTTTAAGGTTATCGATTTGTCGTATTATCTGGCTGTATAGCAAATGAGAAAATACAATGACTTTGCTATGCAAGTAAAACATTTGTGTTTTAATATTTGCGTGTTATTATTTATTTTAGGGCCCCTTCATAACATATGCTACAGGCCCCGCACTAGCTTAATCCGGCACCGATGACAACCACGACCACCATCATTGATACAATTAACAGGGTCTTCGTATCCGATTGTGAGAAACGTATGCAGCATCATCATCACTCAAGCGCATTGAACTACGAACCCCCAGACATAAGTTCTATTCACGGCAACGGCTAACATCAGTGGCGAGAGGACATCTAAACCAGCCCTGTGCAACTCCGCTCCCATCCCCCACCAATCTCCTTTTCTAACGCGCACTGACCAGCGTGGTGCAGTATGGTCAATCACACCCCCCCCCCTTCCCCATACCAATCGGTTGACAAAGGGATGTCCTTTGTAATAAAATAATTTGTTCACTGATTTATTAAACAATTTTTTTTCAACAATTAGTTTTTTTATTTTACCAGGTTAGGCCCACTGAGGTGTATAGCTCTTTTTCAGAAGCGACCTGGCCACAAATCATAGCTCAACGAAGCGGCTGCTAATGTTGAAATGTATCGCAGCCAGAGACTCTAAACGAGTGGTGACTTTGATTCGAACCGTGGATGGAAAAAACAGGAGGACCCGGAGAAAAATCCACGCGACCACGGGGAGAGAGAGAGACGCGCAAACTTCAAATATACAGCAGCAGGCGTCAGTGTGGGAGATCGAACCGACGACCTCCTGTAGACCAGGCGAGGTAGTTAACATCTCCTAGCCACCGTGATGATGATGAGAGAGAGAGAGACACGCAAATTCCAAATATACAGCAGCAGGCGTCAGTGTGGGGGATCGAACCCACGACCTCCTGTGTACCGGGCGAGGTAGTTAACATCTCCTAGCCACCGTGGTGATGATGAGAGAGAGAGAGACACGCAAACTTCAAATATACAGCAGCAGGCGTCAGGGTGGGGGATCGAACCCACGACCTCCTGTATACCAGGCGAGGTAGTCAACATCTCTTAGCCACCGTTGTGATGAGAGAGAGAGACACGCAAACTCCAAATATACAGCAGCAGGCGTCAGTGTGAGGGATCGAACCCACGACCTCCTGTATACCAGGCGAGGTAGTCAACATCTCCTAGCCACCGTGATGATGATGAGAGAGAGAGAGACACGCAAACTCCAAATATACAGCAGCAGGCGTCAGTGTGAGGGATCGAACCCACGACCTCCTGTATACCAGGCGAGGTAGTCAACATCTTCTAGCCACCGTGATGCATCAATTCGTTCGCGTTCTTTGTCAGCTCTGTGCTCCCCCTGTGGGTATCTATGGTCAATACGGGGTGGGGGGGGGGGTCACGAGGAGGGGCAGCGTCATTTAACGCATTCATTCGTGCGTCCATTCATTCCGTTACGAGAAGCGAGGCGAAAGCGGAGCGAAGCGCTTCATTCATGTATGCATCGTTTGCGCATTAACTCGTCCATTCAATCAGTCACGCGAAGCGAGGGCATTGTGCAAAGCCGCTACATCGGCTGATGATGCTGCTGCTGCTGCTGATGATGATCGGCACTTTCAATGTTGATGCTGCTGCTACAGATTCTGTTGCTATTGATGATGTGGGGTTCCAATGTTCTCTGCTGTCATTGATGATGGGAATGTTGCTGCTGCTGATGATGCTGTTGCTGATGCTGTTGTTACTGATGATGATGCTGTTAATGATGATTCTGCTCTTGCTGATGATCATGCTGTTGCTGATGATGATGCTGTTGTTGATGATGATGCTGTTGCTGATTATGATGCTGTTGCTGATTATGATGCTGTTGTTGATGATGCTGTTGTTGATGATGATGCTGTTGCTGATGATGTTGCTGCTGCTGATGATGCTGTTGTTGATGATGCTGTTGTTGATGATCATGCTGTTGCTGATGATGCTATTGCTGCTGATGATGATCATGCTGTTGCTGATTATGATGCTGTTGTTGATGATGCTGTTGATGATGCTGTTGCTGCTGATGATGATCATGCTGTTGCTGATGATGATGCTGTTACTGATGATGATGCTGCTGATGATGATGTCCGCTCACCATGAGCCCGTCTCGTTGCGCCGCGACAAGCCTCAAGAAGAAGCAGAGCGCGGCCCAGACTCCGAGCGCCACCACCCCGCCTCCAACCTCCATCCTCCTCCTCCTCGCGTCCCTCCTCTTCCACGTGTCCCTCTCTCCACGTGTCACTCTCTCCACGTGTCCCTCTCTCCACGTGTCCCTCTCTCTCCACGTGCCCCCCCCCTCTCCACGTGTCCCCCTCTCCACGTGTGTCCCTCTCCACGTGTGTCCCTCTCCACGTGTCTCTCTCCCAGAGTTCCTCTCCCCGTGTCCCCCTCTCTCTCCGCGTCACTCTCTCCCCGTGTCTCTCTCCCCGTGTCACCCTCTCCGTGTCACTCTCTCCCCGTGTCTCTCTCTCCGTGTCACTCTCTCCCCGTGTCCCTCTCTCCCCGTGTCCCTCTCTCCACGTGTCCCCCTCTCCGTGTCACTCTCTCCCCGTGTCCCTCTCTCCGCGTGTCCCTCTCTCCGTGTCACTCTCTCCCCGTGTCCCTCTCTCCACGTGTCCCCCTCTCCGTGTCACTCTCTCCCCGTGTCACTCTCTCCACGTGTCCCTCTCCACGTGTCACTCTCTCCCCGTGTCACCCTCTCTCCCCGTGTCCCTCTCCCCGTGTCACTCTCTCCCCGTGTCACCCTCTCCCCGTGTCACCCTCTCCACGTGTCCCCCTCTCCACGTGTCCCCCTCTCCACGTGTCCCCCTCTCCTAGAATTCCTCTCCCCGTGTCCCCCTCTCTCTCCGCGTCACTCTCCCCAAGTCACTCTCTCCCCGTGTCCCTCTCTCTCCCCAAGTCACTCCCTTCCCGTTCCCCTCTCTCCGCGTCACTCTCCCCGTGTCACCCTCTCCCCGTGTCACCCTCTCTCCAGCGTCCCTCTCTCCCCGTGTCTCTCTCTCCCCGTGTCACCCTCTCCCCGTGCCACTCTCTCCCCGTGACACCCTCTCTCCCCGTGTCTCTCTCCCCGTGTCTCTCTCTCCGTGTCACCCTCTCTCCAGCGTCCCTTTCTCCACGTGTCTCTCTCTCCCCGTGTTTCTCTCTCCCCGTGTCACCTTCTCCCCGTGTCACCCTCTCTCCCCGTGTCTCCCTCCCCGTGTCTCTCTCTCCGTGTCACCCTCTCTCCAGCGTCCCTCTCTCCACGTGTCCCTCTCTCCCGGTGTCACCCTCTCCCCGTGTCACCCTCTCTCCGCGTGTCCCTCTCTCCCCGTGTCCCTCTCCCCGTGTCACCCTCTCTCCCGGTCTCTCTCCCCCCGTGTCCCTCTCTCCCCGTGTCTCTCCCCGTATCTTCCGCGGTGACACCCTCCACGGCAGCCCCCCCCCCCCCCCCGGTCGTCTCTCCTCGTGATGACGACGATGCTGCTGCTGCTGGTGGTTGTCCCGGTAGAGTTTCTCAGCGACCTTCTCGTCAGTCCAGCTGGTGCCTCCTATCGCCGCCCCCCCCCCCCCCCGCTAGCTCCGCCGGTAGCCTCCCTGGTAGCTCCCCTCCACGGCTCTTGGAAGTCCGCTCGGTTGCTCACTCGGAGGATCCCGTCGGCTGCTCACTCGATGTTAGTCCCCTCGGAGCTTCCGAGACAATTCCACGGCAGGCTCCGCTCTGTCGCTCGCTCCCCGGCGGCTCTGCGGGCTCCCTGCGGGCTCCCCAGTGGCTCCTTGCTGACTCTCGTGGCTCTCTGCCTGCTCCCTGCCGACTCCCTGCTGCCTCTTCGGCGGCGTGGGGGCTCCACAGGGAGAGAGCCGCACTCACCTCGCTCCCGAGGAGGCTCCTTGCAAGTTCGAGTGAAGATCCCTCTCCTCTCTTTCTCGGCCTCTTAACCCTTTCCCCTCCTCTCGTTCAGTCGCTCGCCTCTCGATTCTCTCTCCCTTCCTCTCCGATCTCCCTTCGCTCGCCCCCCCCTCTCTCTTCTCCGCTGTCTGCGAGCTCCGCTCTCTCCTCTCCTTCCTTTCTCTGCGATCTTCCCCTACTCTACACGCTCCGATTCGCCTCGCCGCTCCTGATCTCTGCTCTCCACTAACGGCTCCCCCACCTCCCCCACCCCTCCTCTCTCTCTACGATTTCTCGTCCGGGAGTCGCTTTTGGTCAAGCGGCTCCGACTCGCTCGTCGCCTGATTCTGCGGAATCATCGCCGCCGGGGTTGACTGGTGATGCTAATTAATCATTGTAATTAATGACGGCATATTGATGATGATGGTGATGATTGAAGGTGGTGGTGAGATGATGGTGACCGAGGAGGCTCATTCACGGCGAAGATCGGAGCGCTGCCGCGCTGCAGTTGTGATGAGTGCGATGGTCCCAAGTGCCGTACCACCCTATCACACTCACCACCCTCCCCCCCACTCCCTCCCCCACCATCTCACCCTCCCCCCATCCCACTCTCTCTCTGTCTACACCCTCTGCCACTCCTCACTCTCCCCCTCTCTCTCTACATCCCCCCCCCTCTCTACACCCTCTCTCTCTACATCCCCCCCCCTCTCTACACCCTCTCCCCACCCTCCCACTCCCCCCCTCTCTCTCTACACCCTCTCCCAACCCCCCCTCTCTACACCCCCCCCTCTCTACACGCCCCCCCCTCTCTACACCCTCTCCCACTCCCCCCACCCTCACCCCCCTCTACACCCCCTCCCACTCTCCCCACCCTCCCACTCCCCCCATCTACACCCTCTCACCCCCCCCCCTCTCTCTCTACACCCTCTCCCACTCTCCCCACCCTCCCACTCACTCTCGCTACACTTTCTCCAACTCTCCCCACCCTCCCTCCGACCTATCCACCCTCCCACCCACTCGCTTACTCTCCCACTTGCCCAGAATCCCCCCACTCATTACGAACTAATCCGCACTCTCTCCGCACTCCGCCACACTAAAACCCACCCCACTCTATGTACTCTCCCACTCGATCACCACCCACGCACACTCTCAACACCCCCTTACACTAACACACACATCTACTCTCCTAGCAGCACACAGCTTAGCCGATACCAGCCCCCAGCCCCACTCTCTGTCCACATACTCTATCAAACACCCGCTGTATCACCCACATTCCCACTCAACACCCACGCATCATATAACCCACTATATCACCCAACCTGCTCTATCACGCACTCTCTCACCCATTATATCACCTACCCAATATGTGCATCAATCACACACCCACTATATCATCCACCCGGTCTCTATAACATTGCTTATAACTGCTTGCAATATATATAAAAAAAAGATTATTGCTGTTGTAATAGGTTTTTACCCTTTCAACTGGTACAAAAACTGACACCTTTATACAAGGCATCATGTTTTCAATAACCACAACACAAGCAGTCAAAATGCAAACAAAAAGAAACAACTCTGATAATGATATGCACTGTCCTTGAAGTTGATTGTTCCACACCCGAGACAGCTTTTCTTAGAGCCTAGTCTCCATTGGTGTTGCTTTTGCCAATTCAGTGACCCCGATCACTGTTGGGAATGAGACTTCAGGCTCCTCCTGCAAGTATCTTGCATTCTCAGCTGCTTCAGCAAAGCACACGCGAAACTTAAATCACCACGCACCTCTCTGCAGCATCCGCCCTGAACGCAAAGCAGGGCGAGACCATTTAAGGGATCACCCAACTATTAGGTAATCATAATTATAGAGCACTTTGCGCTCGGTCGATAAAAATGCGGGCGAATACCTGCGCACACGTGGCAATGCAGAGACCAAATCGACACTTGATTCTCGGTCCGCCTGGGTCTGTCATCAGAACTGTGCAGTGCCAGACGAGCCGACTGCAACACAGCAGGAACGGCGGTGAGCGGATCTCGGTAACCAAAAAACAATTGCTGCCTTTTCGAACACAAAAGGCACATTTCCAACACAAAAGGCACCTTTTCAACGTGTCCCCGGGTGACACCCGGAGAGGTGGCAACTCGCGCCTCCGCCCTCTGAACCTCGACATTCTTCAACGCGTCCGCCGTGGGGTGGCTGACGAGGATATCGGTTCGAGATCCGAGCGGGGCCCACGTGTCCACGTATATATTTATTATTATTATTCTGATAACGTGTTTATCCCAGGCTTGGCCGAGTCTTAGCAGTCTGTTTTAGTTGCGTCTTACCATTTTTTTTGGTTGCAGGAGGAGGCGCTGTTGTGTACATAATCCCAAAATAAATATTGCAGGTAAGATTTCGGCAGCGGCATATGCAGCCAGTGCCAGTTGCTGTCAAATTTTTTGTTTAGCCATGGAAGGAAACCAGCTAAAAACTCGCGGAGGGAACCCATTCCGAACAAGGCGAGTGCACAAACTCCACGAACAGGGCGAGAGTACACAAACAGCACGTACAAGGCACCCGAGTCGAGTGTCGAACCACCGGGGCTCTTCTTGTTGCAAGGCGCAAAACTTTTCACCACTGCGGCGCCACCACATTGTCTCGGCTGTGATTGTCGCGAATAAGATGTTTCCGCAAAGTAATACGCAACATCTTAGATTTTTTCGGTAAAGTCACGTAGGTAAAAAATAATAATAATAATAAAAGATAAATAATACAAAATAATACAAGAAAAAATAGAACTAAAATAATAAATCACGACGTTTCGGAGGCAACACAATAATTCCGTATTCAGGTGGAATCGTCACAACACGATTGCTGTTTCAAGCAATCGTCACAGCACGATTGCTGCATCAAGCAATCGTCACAGCACGATGGCTGTATCAAGCAATCGTGCTGTGACGATTCCACCTGAAGACGGAAGCTTGTGTTGCCTCCGAAACGTCGTGATTTATTATTTTAGTTCTATTATTTCTTCTATTATTTTTATTATTTATCTTTTTTTTTACCTACGTGACTTTACCGAAAAAACCTAAGAGTATGAATCATTGCAGTCACGAAAGCTTAAAATCTCCACCAGCAACTTTTGATATAATATACGTCTTATGTGTAATCAGGTTTGTGCTGGAGGACATCACGCAAGCGCTTCTGCTTTGGGAACGTACGCGCGTCGCGTAAGGAATTAAGTTGCCAACGTTTGAGCCGCGCATTTTTATAAAAAAAACACCACCCCCCCGCTGTCCAATTACAATTCATTTTGAGTTGTTTCACACGTGGCCACGTGTCGCCCTCTCGCGTCCGACAACGTCCACAGCGAACACACGACACAAAAAATCCTTGCGATCAATCAGCCGAGATCCGTTTCACTTTTCTCTAACTCGACTGCAACCCCTCCCACCCCTCCCGATACGTTCCATTCATTGCCTACCACATTCTGATTAGCTCCCTCCCCCCACCTCTCCTCCCCTTTAACTTGTATTTAAGGGCTTGCATCTTGAATCCCTGCCTCACTTGATGCAGCAAATCTGGCTGTGACGGTCCCACCTGATGACGGAGACTTGTGTTGCCTCCAAAACGTCGTGATTTTATTATTTTTTATTAATTTTCCTTAATTTTTTTACCTACGTGACTTTACCGAAAGAACTAAGAGTATGATTTTGAAAGGAATTTGCCCCAGCGAACTTTCACGACGGGAAATATATTTTCTGGAATATTGAGCTAAGTCTGCGCAGTGTTTACATTAGGGCCGGCCCAGGACACGCTCGGCTGCCCTGGGAACGCCTGGGAAATCCCCAGGAAGATCTCGACTGTGCAACAGTGACGTGCGGCAAGGTCAATGGCTGGGGAGGCACTGGATAGTGTCAGAGCCAGATTCACACACCGAGGGGGGCGTGTCCTCACTGAGGGGGGCGTATTAGACACGCCCCCCTCAGTGAGGCAGATGTGATAGCTGCCTCCCCTGGTGCTTTTTCATTGCAGTTTCATGACGAGACCAGCGAGCCAAATATCTTTATACATATACGTGAAGTAAGTTACCTGGAGTATGGAAGGCGAGGACATGAAATGAAGGGGTCTACAAACATTACATTGGTGACATACTGAGATAGTAACAGGCACGCGCTTATTGCCCGCGCTCCATCCAGCTACTGAGGGGTTGCGCAATCAGAGGGGAGGCTGAGCTCGCCGCTGCCTCACCTCTCGTCTCTTCCTGTATTTGCAGCGGAGCTCCGCAAATTTGGCGATTTTTACGATAAAAATTATTTGAATCGTACAGAAATTACATTTATAACACAGATCAGTGGAACATTTTAATGTTTCTTTAATTTGATTATTCTTCTTTTCAACTTTTCGTAACAGCTATTTTCATTGGAGTATGACAGGTGAGGCTCTGCCTCCCCTGACCGCACGTCCCTGCCGTGGATAGTAATGTAGTGTACAGTGTAGTAATGTATAGTGTAGTGTATAGTAATGTTGTGTAGTGTACAGTAATGCTGTGTTGTCGTGTATGGTGTAGTAATGTAGTGTAGTAGTGTATAGTGTAGAAGTGCTGGAGTCAAGTAAAGGAACGTCTGGACCACCACTACTCAACATGATGCTGCCACGACCCTCACCAGGAAAAGCGGATTGAGACACGAACGGACGCTAGTTGTTTTGTGGCTCCAGTTTCTATTGGCTTCACCATTATACTTTAGTTTCATTACCTTTTCAGGTTTGGGCGAATCCAGGTCAATAACTCTTGCAAGAGAGCCAACCCCTGCTCGCTCTGGAATTCTTCACCCCAATTTAATTTAGTTGTTTTATTTTATTTTGTTTTCACCCACGTGACTTTACCGAAAAAACCAAAGAGTATGGATCCGTGTAGTAACGAAAACTTCAAATCTAGAAGACGTATCCAATAACACCCTGCACACAATGCACAACGTAAAATTTGCTGGACATTTGCACCGAGTAAGTTTCACATTCTTTATTTAGATGTACCACCGCGATATAAGCATCGTGTCCAAAATGTACATTTCTCAATATAAAATCTGCACGCGTTAAGCACAAGCAACGATCATCACGCCGTCACGTAACTCGACTGCTTTATCCGACGCGTAACGACGACGACGTTAGATCGTGGGATATCCTGCGACGATCGCCAACTCGACATTTTCCAGCAGTGTTTTCCGTACGCGCCTTTGTGATGGCGATGCCAAGGAGCCACGGGAACGCATCTGTGCGGATCTTTGAGTGAATCCCCTTTGTATGCACCGTGGCTCTCGGAAGGTGACGGGAGTACGATGGCCGCGAGACTCTCAGAAGGCGACCGTGCGCTTCACGCCGCTCCACTTGGACCGGCCGAGCCCGTGCGCCCTCTTCACGTCGTTCCAGTCGGGCGGCACGAGCGACACGGCGTCCTCCTCCAGGGGCGTGGTGGACACGGGCGTGCGGGGCGACGCCACCACCACGGGCAGCGGCCCCGTCTCGTCGCGGAGCTCCACCACGTGCAGGCCACTGCGGTCGGCGGCCTGCTGGTGCGTCTCCTGCACGGGGGCACACCGCGTATCGTCGTCGGAGTCGTCACCGTCAATACATACATTTTCACGTGAAAAGCCACCACCACCGTCCCCAATTTCCACGACCACCATCCCCAATTTCCACGACCACCATCTCCAACGCAACAACTATCACCATCATCGCTGCCACACCCACCACAATCGCTACCACCACCGCCTCCGATACCACAATGGCCGCCACCAGCACCGCTTGCCATCGTCGCCCCACACCGTCACGGCGCAGTGCTCCCACCTGCGTGGTGAGGCCCAGGAAGAAGGCCTTGGTCATGTTGATGAGGTTGACGGAGCCGGTGACCTTGGCGTACATGTCCTCGATGCCGATGAGGCGGCACATGGTGATGATGGCGCGGTGGCAGTGCAGCCCTTGGCCTGCTCGACCGGGAGAATGGGTACGCGTCACAGCCAACGTCGACAGCTGATAGCTCCCCCCCCACAACTACCTTGAGTTTACCCGTGCCGCTCACTCCGCCCCGTTACGCGCGCACAGCAGCCGATGCACTTCGGGATGAGGCTGTCCCTCCATGCCGTGCTGCGGCTCCGAGAGGTTACTGGACCAGCATAGAATTACAACACGGCACTGACCTCTGCTGCCTGTAACGTAGGCCCCGTAGCAGCCTACGACAACCTGCTAGGCATGGTGGTCACCCGTGCAAGCAGTGTTCAGGATCAATCCTGGTTTGGGATTTGGTCACGGATCTAACGAGATTGGAGTGCATTCCGGGTGATTTGGTCATTGGTTATTTTGATAATTAATCTCCTACAATACAATACCCTTCTCCCATTCACAGATAAAGACAAAGATCCCCCGTATAGCCTGAACAGACTGCTGGGGAAAGTGCTCTCAGCGAGCAATACCTATGAAGGCCGGAACATCACATGAGGGCGTGGGTGGCCAGCACCATGCCTGACCGTCTTTGTCTCCCGTGTGGCAATATTTATTACACACCGCACCAGCTACACAATTAAGGCTGAGTCGACCTAGGCGAGGCCCAGGACCAATTCAGATAAGTCAGTGGTGTTGGTGGCCGTGAGTGGGAATTGAACTCGTGTCTCTGCTGGGTTCGTAGCGCAGCGCACTAACCACTGCTCCACCGCTCCCCACTAACATTCACAGACACACACACAAAAATGTACGCGCACACAGGAATCAGTGTCGTACCGCGCGGCATCTTCTTCACCGTGATGGCCGTGTGACGGTACGTCGTGTTGAAGTTTTCGTAAACTGCAGCACAGACGGACGGGTCAAACGCTCGACTCAAAACGACAACAACGACGACATCACCACCACCACCACAACATGAAGCCATCAACTTGCACAACGAGGCAGCGACCTGCACCGGCTGCGACGGTTGGCAGCGTGTGAACAAGAGAAAAATATCATGCCGCGGAGCGTGGCGCTACGCAGTAACGCTATGCAACACGTTAGGCTGCGGTGAAACCACGGTGGGGGGTGGGGGGGGGAAGCTTTGGATAGGGAGGACACGGGCAAAGCTTTTTTATTAACATGGCTGGTATCCTTCAGGGCGAGTCCCGAACAACGACGCAGCTTTCCGCCGCTAAAGTTCTGTTCATACTTGACCACCTTCCACGTGCCCCTTTGCTAGTGTTGAAAACAAAACCGAAGAAACGAACGGCTCTTATCTTGTACAGGTAATTATGTTTGGGTGAGAGACTTGCCAGGGAATACCAGGTGTTATAGACTTGGGGCTCTGACGTGGCATTCGGGCAATAGACTCACAAATCCATCTGTGCAAAAACTCTACCCCCCTCGTGCGAGCGGGTTTTCTCTGGCTACCCCCTGTTTTTCTACCACGTGTCAAAAATACTAGTTGGTGAAAATTGGCCAAACATCCTCAATGGCAGGACTCTATTGAAATAAAAGTCTTGGGACTCGGGAGAGGTGTTTCCAGATAAATGAAGGCATTATTAATTATTTTCGATACACACCGAGGCTGTGGGTGTGTTGTGATGTCTGACAATAGTTTTCGATGCTTCACCAATTAGAAAACTCGCTTAAAGCGCCTTAAACGTAGCATCCAAAATCGTGGCACTGTCCAGCTGCTTGTAGCTGGGGTAGCGTTGTTCTCTTGACGAGCGCCTCCGATTAGAACGGTCGGCTACGTACGGTGCAAAAGAAGTTCAACATACGTACTAACATACTATCATACGTCCATGCATACCAACGAAGCGCGTGGCCTTACCTGTGTGGTCGTTGTAGCGCTCGATGTAATAGAGGTAGTGGATCGCCATGTTCTTCGCCTGCACAAGGGACACGGCGGTGAGGAGTGCTTCGGTGAATCGGGCGAGCGAGCGAGCTCATAACGCAACGCAGGAAAAGATACTCCTCCCCAGGGATGCGGTGATTTGAGACAATTCGGTGGTCGCCAATGGATCCTCTCAATCCGCCTCGGTTTTTACCGCCTCGTTAGTTTTCGACTCGCTTCTACCGTTTTGTCCGACCCAGTGTGCCTTCAAGTGATGTGAGCATACCAATTTGCGAAAATTAGAATCAATTTGATGAATCTATGCATCGTTACCTGTCAGGTACATACCAGATACCAGTGAAAAACAACTCGGAGGGGGAGTGTTAATCGTATCCCATCGGCCACCTACTCACCCATTCACCCACCCGCTCAAATCACCCATGCAGCAACTCACTCGTCCACTCACTCATTCTCCCAGCATTCCACCCGTTTTACCTTTCTCAGTGCCGCTGTCCTTTCCGGAGCTTTTCCGATCGCGAACCCTGCAGAGGAAAACATTTTAGAATGCTGCGAGTAACAATCCACCATGGCGAACCGTTGGGCACGAACACCCAGCGCGTGTGTGGCTGCTGCGCTGCTCTGTGATGACGGGGGCTTGCGCGTGCATCTTTGTGGGCAGCGGTGGCACGGTGATTGGCACCCTGCACGAAGAATCCAGCGACCCGAGTTAAGATTCCCGCTTACGGCCAAAGTCGTTGTCGATTATCTGAACCGGTCCAGTGCTTACGCTAAATCGACTCAAGCATTAAATGAGGACCTGGTGCTGTGTAAACATTAGCACTGCAGGGACAAAGGCGGCCGGGCGTGGTGCTAGTCACACCACCCCTCTTGTGTGCCATGTTGGCCTCCATAGGTGGTCGCCAACAGCACTTTCCCAACTTAAGTTAAAGGCTACCTGTGGGATCTTTATCTTGTGTGTTGCCGTCAGAACGTACCAGCTGCGCCCTTCTTGTTGCCTACAACCACGAGAGCCCGGCACGACTTCTTGCGCCCTTCCTTGCCCGTCATGTGAAACACGTTTCTCACCTACGCAAGCACACAGAGATGCACACGCAGAGATATGCACACGCGCGCACACACACAAACAGTGGGAATCCCAAGGCATGGAACCAATAGGACATGCTACTTTATAGGCAGAAAGAGGCCATCACAGGCAAACGAAATAAAGAAGATATTGAGCTTGAAGAGAGGGGCAGGGAGTCAACAGCTATGGGATGGGAGTTCCAGACGACGGACTGCAGGGTGCAGCGTTATGCAAAGAGCTTACCTCGATAACCCTGGAATCAAAGTCTTCGTAAGTGTCTGAAAAGAAAAAAAAAGACATTCAAAAGGAAACGTTAGAATCTCAAACACGGGAAGAGTTTTTAACAGTCATTCTCATACACAACTCTTTCGAATTCGAACTAACGGTACCCTTCCGGAGCACAATTCTCCGTTAGAGGAAAAAGGGATTCGAATCCCCTATCAAAACCGATCGGATCGGCTACACCAGGATGTGAAGTTTCATCCATCACAGCACCCCCCCATCATCACCACCACCACCCACCTCCGTTGGGGCTGGGGTCGGGTGGGCCGAGGCTGATGCCACCCCAGTTGCGTCCGGACCAGCCGCGCTCCGTCTTCAAGCGGAAGCGCTTCTTCTTGTCCCACTCGTCCCGCTTGAGGAGCATGTTGGCCTGCATCTCCAGCTGCTCCGCCGCGCTGCGCCGACTCGGCTTCTGGACGCCGTCCTCCAGACGGATCGGCATGTTCAGGCCCGGCCACAAGAAGCCGCCCTGACCTGCGATAAAATCGCTCGTTCTTTCAATCGTTCGGCACTCGTTTCATTGACCCGTCATAGTTGATTTGCAACCAGGTGACAGCTCGTCGAGGAGAAACAAAAACAAGTTTTGCAATTCGTTCAACGAAACGCCGGTTCTGAAAATGTAAGTATGCATACATTTACTGCAATGTGAGCGACAAACATTACCCGAATCGCAGGGCGTGCGCTGTGTGTGTGTGTCAATTGACACCCCAGACATCCTTGCACGGAAGATGTTCCACACCAAGTGTTTTCCCAGATGAAATATTTTAATTTTAAAGAGATGTGGGAAAAGTGCAGCGCCCCCTCGTGTTTGGATTACAAAAAAATCACTTGAACGGATCTCAGAAGTAGTTGTGATCTCCTTCATCAGACAATTGTTTAACAAACAGGATGATGCAGTGCTTACTGCGTAAGTTCCTCAGGGATACGTAATCGTATGACATGCTGAAAATAGCACAATTGGAATAAATTTGGGGAAAGGACAACAAAATAATGAAAACAAAGTAGCACATGAACAACGGTCTCCGACCGTCCCTTCCGACAGTTGTAATCCTGTGGACCGTCTGCTAAAGAGATGAAGTAATGAAATCAGCTCATGTGGCGGTGCTAGGTAGAATATCGCATTGCAGGATCATGAAATATGGCGATGGCTTGGGGAGGTTTTCATCCAGCAGTGGCTGATAATGATAATGTATATGTTTCTCTTTACTGCGATTCTTAAATGTTGTTCTTAGTTTTAATGTTAGGTTAGTAACAATTAAGTCTGTGCTTTCCAGTTGCCTGGGTAACGAGCTAGGTTTTTCCCAATCCTGGCCAGCTGGCTTAAGAACTTAACAAATGAAACGACAATCAAGGGGATTGCCCTGTCCCCAGACGACCTGCTTGTCAGTTTTGATGTGGTTTCCTTGTTCACCAAGGTACCTGTGCCTGACACCATCGCAATCATTGAAGACTTGGTTCATCAAGGACTGAATGCTGGGGTACCCCCCCTGGTGAAACACTGCTTAACCAATACATACTTCACCTGGAATGGAACCTTCTACAAGCAAATTGAGGGCACCCCAATGGGCTCCCCCCTATCTCCGGTTGTAGCCAACATCTTCATGGAGAAATTTGAGACGGACGCTATCCAGACTGCCACTCTACGCCCGACCTTATGGAAGAGGTACGTAGACGACACTTTTGTCATCTGGCCACATGGCCGGCCTGCTCTAGACCAATTTCTCGACCACATCAATTCCATACACCCAGCCATCAGATTCACCATGGAAGTCGAAAATGATGGCAAGCTACCCTTTTTGGATGTCCTAATCAAAAGGAGACCTGATGGTTCAATGAGCCACTCTGTCTACAGGAAAGCCACCCACACGGATGCTTATCTAAAACCGGATTCCCACCACCATCCATCCCAGAAGAATTCCCTCATCAAGACTCTATATCATAGAGCCCAATGCATCTCCGACCATGAACACATTTCCAGTGAACTCAAACACGTACGCCAAGCTCTTAAGGCAAATGGTTACTCCGACTATACAATCCGCAAAGCCATCACTCCAACCATCAAGAAGGATCCTGTTGAGGAGCCTTTCAAGACCATCACCTTACCCTACATTGCTGGGGTCACAAAAAAGATCTCCAAAATCCTGATTAAACACAAGATCCAGGTCCGATTCAACACAGTACATAAAATCCGTGATCTGGTACCGTCTGTAAAAGATGTGGTTCCAGACATACAGTACCCTGGCGTCTACAAACTAAGTTGCCTCTGTGGTAGCAGTTACATTGGGGAAACCAAACGACATGTCTCGGACCGCATCCGTGAACATAAAGCTGACCTGAAACACGGTAGGACAAACACCTCAGCCGTGGCAGATCACTGTTACAACTCAGTGGGCTCACATGATATCGACTTCTCCAAGACAGAGGTTCTCTGCAAGCCATCTGGCTATCATGAGAGATTCGTTCATGAGGCGATCCACATATACAAACACATAGACAATTTTAACCGAGAAGATGGATTCTGGCTCAGCAATCATTGGAAGGACGTAATAAACCATTTCGATACACATTAGGGTGTGTAGAATAATACATAGTGTTATATTAAATGTATAAGATATAGGTTGGTTTACAGCAATACAGTATATAATTTAATGTTGGGTTTATCTATGGCAGTATATAGTACGGTATATGCTCGTGTGATATAAGAGAATAAGGTTTAGATGGAAGCATATTATAGAATTTTTACGAGGTAGAATTGTAATGTATTACTTGCTGTTAGTAACTCAGCTTATTATAGAGTATAGTAAGTATACTGATGGTGCGATGCAGTTTATACTTTAGTTTTTTATGTAGTTTATACTTTAGTTTTCTACGTGGTTGTTGAGTAACTGCAGCTACATATCATTAACATTCCTTTCCTTTGTTACTGCTAATCCCTGCACCCCCCTTGGTTGCTGCTGATCCTGCATAATGCATGGGCATAATATGACTTTGACACCCCCCCGCCCAACGCCTACGCATTTTCCATGAATATGCTAAATTCCTCTTCACATGCACATTCTTTTTGTTAAGGCGCTCTTCAACCCCCAATGCAGCTTATATATAAGCTCCTAGTTTGGTAGTGTCTCATTCTTCACCTGAAGACGGCTGCTTGCGTTGTAGCCGAAACGTCGTGAGAATTGTTTTATTATGTTTTATTTTTATTATTTTGTTACTTCCCTTCTACGTGACTTTACCGAAAGAAACAAGAAGATAATTTAGTGCTATTTCTCAATCCACTGCTGAATGATGTCCTCCTTACACCACGTCCGTCACGTGGGTCATTTGAGATGGTGGTGGTATGCAGAGGCCTTCATCCAACAGTGTATTGACCGTAGTGACATGGCCATGAATTATAGCTCAATGAAGTGGCTTATCACCTGGACATTTATAGTAACCAAATACTCTAAACGCATGTTGATTCTAAATTGGGAGGGGAAAATCGGAGGACCCAGAGAAAAATCCACGCAAACTCCACAAATATACAAGAGTCGGGGTTAGGAATTAACCCACGAACTTCTACATAACCAGGCGAGGTGGTTAACATCTCGCAACCGCGGCGCCCAACTATAAACGCTGTGGCAATGCTCCCATGGCACGCAAGCGCGACACACCGGTGCACGAGCGAGTCACTGCATACCTTCCCCGATGGTCTGTCCAAAGTTGAGGTTCTTCTTGAACTTGCGCTTGGCCCTCTTTCCTCGACCCTTGCGCATCGCCGACCCCGAATTGGCCACGACGCCTTTCCACAGCTCGTCAGCCGTCACTGCAACCCAGCGGACAAGAGCGTGAAACCACAGTGGTGGCAACGCAAAGTGTCTTGCAATCGGAAACCCGGTCTCTTGCAAACTTAGTAATCTGCAACTACTGTACGTAGGTTGTTTTGCGGTGGTGCTGCGTAGTTGTACGATGTTTGTTCGTGTTGTAGGGCGTGCAGTTGGGCATGATGTCGGGCACTGTGCTGGATAACACGGGGTACAATTCGAAAACACGTCAGAAAGGTAGTGATCTGCATCTAGAAACCCAATCTCGCGTAGACGGATACCCAGTTTCTTCACGCCAGAAAGCCATTCATGTAACAAGAAGCCTAGTCACCTACAATTGGAAAAATGGTCTCCAGTAATTGGAAGCCCTGACACCCATATGTACTGTGACTTAAGATCCATCTTGTCTTATTCAATTTTGGATCGTACGATACAATTGTAAACTGCCATACCCACTACTCTGTAGACTGGTATATTACAATATGAACAGCGCATTGAAAACGCGTACAATTTCAAGGACTGTTTACAAAGTGTGTTCACAAATCCACACTAAGTAACACTATGATTGACAGAGGAGCGTTAATTATTTTTGCGATAGTGCATTTAAATAGAGGTACTGCAGGTAAGTAGTTTTCAGTTTTAAAGGCACTAGTTTAACAAGACAACACACTTGCCACCATCCTTCAAACCCACCGGTGAAAAAGAGCAAAGTTTTTGTTTACATTATAATATGTTTATGCCTAGAGCCGGGGCTCTTGCATAAACACTAAGGTCAATTTAGGAAAGCACTGCAATTACAGCTCGTAGATAATGTTCAGTCCTCTCGGCCCCCCCACCCTCCCCCGGTTGACCACAACTGTCAGCCAACACTGGTATAAACAAGGGCATTTTCGTTCTCTTCTATCATGTGCACCAACAGGCATGTCCACGTACACGTGCACCCCGTGCTCTCTTTTAGCCCCCCCCCCCCCTTCCAATACGTCATCATGTGCACCAACAGGGACTTGCGCACAAACACGTCGACGTCTACGAGCACCTCGTGCTCTCTTTTAGCCCCGCCCCCCCCTCCCGATACGTTCCATTCATTGGCTACCACATTCTGATAAGCTCCCCCTCCCTCTCCTCCCCCTTAACTTGTATTTAAGAGCTTGCATCTTGGAATCCCTGCCTCACTTGATGCAGCAAATCTGGCTGTGACGGTCCCACTTGATGACGGAGACTTGTGTTGCCTCCGAAACGTCGTGATTTTATTATTTTATTTTTATTAATTTTCATTTCATTTTTTACCCACGTGACTTTACCGAAAGGACTAAGAGTATGAATCCTTGCAGTCACGAAAGCTTCAAATCTAGAATTGACCACAACTGCACCAGTCGTCCCCTCCTGCTGCTGCAACTATTGCTCACGTTTGTTGAAAAAGCTGCCGTGACGCCGTGGCTGAGTGACGACGGGGGCGACCGCTGCACCCCGAGGGGTCAGGGTCCCCAGGGTCACGGTGGAGAAGAGCGACCTGGGGCATCGCTGAGCCGCACAGACGCCCTCTGTGAACGAAACAATGAAATGGCAATCAATGTTAACGAACGACAATTCAAATGTTCAATTATATTTTTTTTAAACCCTGAGCTACCATAGTGGTGTAGTGCCTGTTTGGCATGGGCCCTTGATGCAAGGAATGAAATGGGGACCCCTGTTTGAGGAAGAAATGAAATGGGGACCCCTGTTTGACTTCGCACCCAGAGCCCATGACCCCCTACGGGTCCCAGTGCATCTCCAACTGCGAGTCGGCTCGCTGGGTGGAATGTCAACTGCGATTGTCAAAAGTGGGGGAGTCAGTCTCCCGCCATAGGAACGTGGAATTTCCACCAGTGGCTCAGGACAAGCGGAGCTCGTTTGACTGGCACTCGGCCACACGCCTATCGCTAGTCATCATGAGCCGTGATCAATCCACTGCTGGATGAAGCCGTTGCTGGTACCTTTCACATCTCGCATGCAAAAGAGTTTATCAAACATTTCATCGCAAGCCGCAGAAACAACAACGCTCCGTAACTAGGCGTCACACCTGCGAATCGATACAATTGTTTTCCAAACGCGTCTCGTTTAAATTAAAATCATTCAGCACATTCTTAGGTTTTTTTCGGCAAAGTCACGTAGGTAAAAAATGTAAATTAATCAAAAGTAAAATAAAAAATGTAATAAAAATCACGACGTTTCGGAGGCAACACAAGCACTCCGTCTTCAGGTGTAACCGTCACAGCACGATTGCTGTACAGTATCAAGGTCTAGAATCATTCAGCAAATCTAGAATCATTCAGCAAATCTAGAATCATTCAGCAAATCTAGAATCATTCAGCAAATCTAGAATCATTCAGCAAATCTAGAATCATTCAGCAAATCTAGAATCATTCAGCAAATCTAGAATCATTCAGCAAATCTCGAATCATTCAGCAAATCTCGAATCATTCAGCAAATCTCGAATCATTCAGCAAATCTAGAATCATTCAGCAAATCTAGAATCATTCAGCAAATCTAGAATCATTCAGCAAATCTCGAATCATTCAGCAAATCTCGAATCATTCAATCTCGAATCATTCAGCAAATCTAGAATCATTCAGCAAATCTAGAATCATTCAGCAAATCTCGAATCATTCAGCAAATCTAGAATCATTCAGCAAATCTCGAATCATTCAGCAAATCTCGAATCATTCAGCAAATCTAGAATCATTCAGCAAATCTAGAATCATTCAGCAAATCTCGAATCATTCAGCAAATCTAGAATCATTTAGCAAATCTAGAATCATTCAGCAAATCTAGAATCATTCAGCAAATCTAGAATCATTCAGCAAATCTAGAATCATTCAGCAAATCTCGAATCATTCAGCAAATCTCGAATCATTCAGCAAATCTAGAATCATTCAGCAAATCTAGAATCATTCAGCAAATCTAGAATCATTCAGCAAATCTCGAATCATTCAGCAAATCTAGAATCATTCAGCAAATCTAGAATCATTCAGCAAATCTAGAATCATTCAGCAAATCTAGAATCATTCAGCAAATCTAGAATCATTCAGCAAATCTAGAATCATTCAGCAAATCTAGAATCATTCAGCAAATCTAGAATCATTCAGCAAATCTAGAATCATTCAGCAAATCTAGAATCATTCAGCAAATCTCGAATCATTCAGCAAATCTCGAATCATTCAGCAAATCTCGAATCATTCAGCAAATCTAGAATCATTCAGCAAATCTAGAATCATTCAGCAAATCTAGAATCATTCAGCAAATCTAGAATCATTCAGCAAATCTAGAATCATTCAGCAAATCTAGAATCATTCAGCAAATCTAGAATCATTCAGCAAATCTAGAATCATTCAGCAAATCTAGAATCATTCAGCAAATCTAGAATCATTCAGCAAATCTAGAATCATTCAGCAAATCTCGAATCATTCAGCAAATCTAGAATCATTCAGCAAATCTAGAATCATTCAGCAAATCTAGAATCATTCAGCAAATCTAGAATCATTCAGCAAATCTAGAATCATTCAGCAAATCTAGAATCATTCAGCAAATCTAGAATCATTCAGTCAGCACGCCAAGGGGTCAAACGAAGGCGTGGAGGAGGAGGAGAAGGGGGGCCCGCAGACAGGGAGAGGCCTTATTCTGTGGCCGCAGCCGCTGCCACTGACGATGGCAGCGCCGTCTTCTCCCTCGGCCGCGAGCGGAGAGCGAGAGACTCTGAGCGGGGGAGAGATGCGGAGTGGCTGTGAAGAAGGACGACTTCGACTCACCCCGCAGAGCGACCGCCCTCAGCAGACACGAGCCCAGCCGCCAGGAGGCCGCCATGATGAGCCCAGAGCCGTGATTGCATTCCCTAGTGCGGATAGGGGGCACCGTTTGGTTTCCATAGAGCGGATAGGTATGCGCGCGGTAAATTATCTAGTGCGGATAGGAGCCGCTAGGGGGCACTGTTTGGTTTTCATACAACTTATAAGTATGGATGTGCATTGTATTCTCTAGTGTGGATAGGAGCCGGTACTGGGTAGTTTAGTTTTCATACAACTGATCAGTATGAACTGTACAATTAATTCTCATAGTGCGGATAGGAGCTACTAGGGGGTACGGGTTAGTTTCCATACAACTGATAGGTATTGATATGCAATACATTCCCTAATGCAGATAGGAGCCACAAGGGACATTGTTTTGTTTTCATACAACTGATAAGTATGGATGTACAATTTATTCCCTAGTGCGGATAGGAGCCACTCGCGGGCATGGTTTAGTTTCCATACAACTGATAAGTATAGGCGCACAATACATTATTGAGAGCGGATTGGAGCCGCTCGGGATAAGATTTGGTTATACGGTAATGTATTGCTCATAATAAAGGTGTTTGGGGTTAGATCGTGTCAATATGAATGTGTCGTTAACCCACCGCCACCCGACACAGCCAATTAGTCAAGTTTGTCATTTCAACAAAGCCCACAACGTTTGCAATTTGAGTACGACGTTTCGCTGGTGATTACAACAACCAGCTTCATCAGGCGATCTCGAGTTCAAGTTCATTTATTAGGTATAGCCCTGTGAGCCATTCGGCTCTTGAATCGGGTGCAACCGCAACAAACAAAAAACAAAAACATGAACAAAAATCATCTTAAAGTGAATATGTGACTAAGTGCAAACAGAAAATCTAAGAAAAGACAGCAACATATTGCAGGAAAAAACACCGTACACCAACGCTGTGTGCAAACATCCCAGTGGGATGCAAGTCAAACAACAACAACAACAAGACAACTTAGATTAAGGCCATCAGTCTAACTCTGTACTACAACAAACAAACATGGATAAACCAATACACTTTTTGAAATCACCAAAATAAAGCCATGATCTGCCAGGATTGTGAAGAAGTCTTCCCGTTTTTGGTCTTAAAGAGACCACGGTGATGTTATGCCTGTGAGCCGATCAGGCGCGAATATCAGAGGGGCATTAAGGGGCCGTCCATAAATGACGTCACGCGATGTTTGACGATTTTTGACCCCCCCCCCCCTTCGTCACACGGCGTCACAAGAAGTCAGACCCCCCCCCTCAAATATGACGTCACAAAGCTCTGCCCCCCCCTCAAATATGACGTCACAAAGCTCTGCCCCCCCCCCCTCAAAATATAAAACATGCTTCAAATCGCTTTAAACGATTGTCATTGTAGTGCGTATTTAATGTGGCGCTGCACTCTGATGTTGTAGGAGAAAACATTTATTAAAACGTCTATTTAATCAAGCAGAACGTGTTGTCTATATTTATTTAAAGTTGCGCATTTTGATGTGACGTCACAAATGTCTGACCCCCCCCCTAGGTGCGTGACGTCATTTATGGACGGCCCTTAATATATAATCGTATACATTAATCTGAGAATATGCAATGCCTATTAGCGGTTGGGTTAGTCAGTTAATCAACATATGATAGTCTGAGAAGGCATGCAATTAACGAAGCAGCGATTTGAATCAAAATGTTGGTATCGAATTTTCAGCCTGTGCTATATTTGAACATTACTTTCCATATTTGATCTAAATGCTTCTAATTAGGCTGGAAACTTTTAGTTTTTTTTATGAACTTACTTTTGCCCAATTAAATATTTTTTACATCGGTTTAAACGTTGGTAGTGGTGGCAGCAATTTCAAATAACTTCACGTTAAAGGGCTGTAAATTGTTAAATGGTTTACAGAAGCGTTGTTCATGCAAGGGGCGACGACCGGTGATGGAGAAATATCTGTGCCAGCCAAAGAACGGAATGTGTCGGAGAGTTACGTCTACCCAGGAGATGGAGCAATGAAATCGCACCTTCGATTAGCACGGTTGGCTACGTACGGTGCGAAAGAAGTTCAATACGCGTACAAATCCATTATTCATCGCAGGATCATGAGAGATGGTGACAACTTGAGAAGGACTTCATCCAGCAGTGAATTAATCATGGCTGCTGCTGCTGATGATGCTCATACAATGAACAAGGCATTGCCATAGATATCGAGTGTGAAGATGCCAGACGGAGGCTGCTTGAAAACGGATGCCATAAGAAACTGGGGGTGCGAATTACACCTCGGAGTGAATCATTTGAAAGGTAGATTTCGAACACTTTGCCATCTGCGCTCGAAGCCTGGCACCGTTCCTAACGTAATTATGTTGATGAAATGCTACAGCACTTTATGACTCCAGCATCTGTTCTGCCTCGTAAAGCAAGCCCCTGTCACGATCCACGTGCCGGTTATGGATGCGCCACAGTCACGCGATCAATGATGGCACAGGAAATGCGAGCAATGTGTTGCTCGTGCGTATTTTTGTCATTGAATTAAGCACCCAACCCTCTTGTGGAATAATAAAAAAACAAAACTGCTAGGCAGACCTCGACATTAGCACTTAGCTCCTGAACATATTGCGGCCCTACGCAAAAATATAACTGGCAGTCAACATACACAAGCCTTTATGTTCCTCGCACTAGTAATTCACTAGTTTATGCAATTATTAATTACTGCACTGCATTGAAATCATCCATTGCGCGCAGCAATAAAATGAGCCATCTGTGCCTCACTGCCATACAGTATATGTTTAAAAACCACAGTAGATCACGTAAGCTGTGTCTTGTGTCAGATTTCATAGTACGTTCCCAGAGAATTTACAACCAAGCTAAACAAAAATGCAATGCAACACTTTACAGCTGTATATCTTCACAGGGAGGGCATTTAGCCAGCTATAAGATGACATTTGCAAATGCATCTGAATATAAATAGGCCTTAATTATATTTGTAAATCAACGTGGCACTATGGCAGAATTCTACATTGAAACTATTTTTTTTAAACATAATTTCACATCCTTGCATGCACCCTGAACAAGGTTAAAGGATTTGCTGTGTTTTAAAATGCCCGATGGTTTTTGGATGACATTTCACTCGGCGCATTTCTTCAGGTGCACGCCACCTCGTGTCTCGTCGCTTGTGTGCTACTGATGTTGCGTTTTTTTGTTTTCACCTTGGCATGCGCCACATAGTTTTTTTTTCTAAAGCGAAAAGGACGTGCTGGTGTGCTTTAAATATCAAATGTCAACCCTTTCACCGGAACAGTTATGAACAAGTGCTATTTCAGAAAGCTAAACGTTACATTTGCTATTTAAAGCGGTTTTGTTGATTTATTTATTTGCACGATTATTATCAACATAGAATTTCACTTACCATTGGACGTTTAAGCCGCAATGCGTTACAGTACTGTGATCCATATTTGTCTTTGGATAGGCCACGTGGTAGCTTGCCAATTATTTTTTAACTCACCCTCCACCACCCGACAAGATTGTACAACGACGTTATTTGTACGTGCCATGGTATCGATCAAATTCTGATCGATCAATTTCTGATCGATACAGCTCCTCTCGCCGCTGGCTTAAGGCTTTTCAAATCGCTTTGAGCTTCATCAGGTGGTGAACTCGTAAATTGAGTGCGGCTGCTTCATCTGACTCTGTGCTTAAAGTATCCGCCGGGACATCTTCAACGGTCGTATCAGTTCGAGTTGTGGGGGGATTACTGCATCCAATAGTGGATTGATTATTGCTTATGAGATTGACGTATCGAAGACACTGGTGTGACCGTCAACCTCCGATTAGCACGGTTGGCTACGTACGGTGGCGAAAAAATTTCACCATACATCAGAATATGCATTCATACTAGAGGAATCCGATGAGCTACAACGCTCTACTTCACAGATGTCCAGCAGGGTGGCACGTGGTCAGGACGTTACACACAATCTCAACAGGCAGATGCCCACATCTCCATCACGATTGTGGTCACACTACACACACTATATGGACCATACGGTGAACCACTGCGGTCTGCGTTTCTTCAACGGAGGAGGAATAGCAAAACGACACGAGCCCTTCTCTCCTGAGGGCCCTTTCGTCGCGGATAGCCAGGGATCAATTCTAGATTTGAAGTTTTCGTGACTGTAAGGATTCATACTATTTTTTTTGGTTTATTTTCGGTAAAGTCGCGTAGGTAAAACATTAAATAAATAGCCAGGCATCGACAACCTGGGCTTGCGGTCGGAACCGCAGAAACAAAGGCAGTATACGCCGGTTGTCCTCATTCATACTCTTAGTTTTTTTCGGTAAAGTCACGTAGATAAATAATAATAAATGAAAATAAATCAATTAAATCACGATGTTTCGAAAGGCAACACAAGTCTCCGTCTTCAGGTGGGAACGTCACAGCTAAATTTACTGTATCAAGTGAAGAGAAATCCAAAAGACAAGTTCTAAAATACTGGTTAAGGGGAGGGGCTTATCTAAATGTGGCAGTCAGATTCAAGATCTTGTCTTTTGGATTTCTCTTCATTTGATACAGTAAATTTGGCTGTGACGGTCCCACCCTGAAGACGGATACTTGTGTTGCCTCTGACACGTCGTGATTTAATTGATTTATTTTCATTGCTATTATTTTTTTACCTACGTGACTTTACCGAAAAAACCTAAGAGGATGAATCCTTGCAGTCACTGAAAGCTTCAAATATAGAATGTCCTCATTCCTGTCGACCCATACGATTTACCCCATATTATTGTACAGGGGAGATTTTGTAGGATGAACGTTGATAATTGGGTTTTTACCCTTTTATCTGGCAACAAAACTGACACCTTTTTAAAATCCTTTATATTAAGTTCGCTTGCTTGCTTGCTTGCTTGCGTGCTTGCTTGCTTACGACCGTGCAAATCTTTCGGTCGTTTTTTATCCCACTTCCCGTGATCCAATCGAGCTGACATTTTGCACACAGACTCGTTGTGCGAGACAATTAATTTTCGTGAATTTTTTTTTCCAAAATTTTACACTGTTTAGGGAAAACAAATTAAATAATTAATTACCAATTGCTTAATACTGGCAGACAATCATCTGACCCATAGGTGGCAGCCATCTCAAGCCAGAGGACGAGAGGACTCTAGCCACCACGCATATAAAGGATTTATAGTGAAAAAGTTTGTTTTTACGGGTTTACTTGTGACAAGGAGTCATGTTTGCATTGACCACAATACCAGCAGTCGGAATGCAAACAAAAAACATAACTCTGATAATGAAATGTATTGGTCCACACCCGAGACAGCTTTCTTTAGAGCCTAGTCTTACATGGTGTTGGACCAGATGACGCCAAAAGGCGCACAACTCAAGGACAATGCACCATCAGAGTATGAGAGCTCGGGCTAAGCATTTACACCATTGGAACATGAAATTTGATATTTGCAAGGGGTGACAAATAAGGTCTGAATTGTTTTGTAATAAAGTAGGCGACTCATAATGATTGATGAGTAAGCGTCCTTATATGAGGACTAATCGGCAGTAATCGCCACCAATGCTACTTTTCTCAATGGGCGTTTTCGAATTTCCCGCGTATTATGCAAAGTTATGCTAATTAGAAGGCGGATTGGCCAATCGCAGTCGCCCATTTGAGATGTGCGGGGACCCGTATGCAAATTATATTGGAAGAGATCTCGCAGGGTCACGTGGTGCGTCCGCCATTTCTCCGTCTTCACCACCCGGGGTATTGTTGCGATCGCCCAAGTGTCGATTTCCAGGACAAATGTCTTCTTCGCGCTACTACGAGGGCCACCAGGCCAAGCGCCAACGCACCGACGACGGCCACAACGGACGGGTGCCTATTTTTTTAAAATATATATTACAAAAATGTTTTAATTGTGTTTCATTTCCCGCGGTCCGTCACGCCGCGGCCTACCTCAGGCTTCTTTTAGGGTCAGGCCTGCATTGTTTGGCGGGACGGATACGAGAGAAAGATTATACGCGCGTGCCTTTGCCATCGTGTAAATGTTGATATATCTACGTGTAATTGCATTTTTTATTATCCTTGTGTACGTGGGACGGTAAATGAGTGAGGTTTTTTTGTGTGTGGGTAAGCCTCGGGTGTGGTGAAGGACTTGAATCGGACCAGGCCGCGCTCCGTAACACGTGTTGATGCAGCAGCGGAGAATATACGATTGTTAAACAACTTAACCTTATTTTAATCGTACATTTGGCATCGCATCGTGCAAACACTATTATTTGACTGCAGTGATGGGCCATGTAGTGTATCGCGCCGTGAACCGTGGTTATTAATACTCATGCGATGGCAGACAGCGGAATCTTACGTTTGTTCGGGTCATAGAATTGTGGAAGGACTGCAGAGATCGTAAGGAATCGCAGATCGCCCTAACTTTGCTCTATATATAAGATATTAGCTCTAATATAATGTGTTTTTCAGAAATCAACGATTCTAGCGCCTGTTCGCCGCGATCAGTCTCGGAACTTTAAATTATGTAATTTTAATTGGAAAAGGTCAGGGCTCAACATATGTCGAAAGCAACCTTCATACTAATGGTGAAACATGCTCTGTATATTTACAAATCTGTTTTAAGACGCACTTAATGAGTGAAAAGGCATAAACTGCACAGCTAATGGGGGGAGCATACTGTGAACATATATAAAATCACTCCATCTACATGGGCTATGAGATAAATCCTTAAGATATCACTAGACTCGTGTGAATTAAATATGGCAATTCCGATCGAGTGTATCTTTGTGGAAAGGCAGTAATTAAGTATATATTTTATTTTTCTACCTACGTGACTTTACCAAAAGAATCAAAGAGTAGTAATTAAGTAATTCCGTAAAACACACATTTGGGTAGATTGGACGATATGCGTTGAATGGCTGAATGTGATGAAGTATTTTTAATGTGAACAAAAGTTAACGAATCTTGAGTTCCACTATGAATATCCGTCGCTCGCAAAGTTTCCCCACCATCCCACAATTGTAAGACTTTTTAGTTACCCTGAGCGTAACCAAAAAGTTGCTCCTGATCACGGGACCCGGTCGTTGCTGGGGTGCGGCTTCGCGAGGATTAGATATATCTTTGGCCACTAGTCTTTGAGGATTCCTATAATAATAATAAACAGCAGTAAGTTCGGACGTGGGGCGCACACTTGTAACACAACTGCCGGTTGTGTGTGTACCTAGTGATGCTTTGTAAGGATATATGTAGTTCGCATGCACGTGATTATAATATCGAACGCAACGGGTTGGAAAAATTAAGAGTTCACGTGAGTAAAATCGATACAAAGAGTTATTCTTGAATATAATCGGTACTTGGAATCTGGTGCCGAATAGGTTTTTTTTGTTCCTGTTTGGGGACAAACGCGTATATACCGTACTGTGTAAACAATTTGCGTTTATGCAAGGCTGGTTTAAGATTAGTTCGCATTGGTAAAACTGTTTGAACGTGCAAGACGCGGTTAAGATAACACGTGTATCGATAAGGAATAACACGAAAAACGTACACCCAATATTTACATATGGCAAGTGCCGTGCATTTGGCAAATGTGTTAACACTACAGGTCCAAAGTGCCCGCACAAATAAAAAAGCAAGAGTTGTTTAAAGTGGAAAATTGCAAAACCTCTAATCTTGGCCATGGATAGTTAACATTAATTTAATGACTTGTACATTGCTCTACTGTGCATTAGATATTTAACCTGAAGACATTAATAGTATCGAGGTACATCATTTTGTTAATATAAATACGCAATTCATATGTAACAAACAAAGCAAAAACATTCCGGCATATTTTTGCTGCCTGTGGCTATTTAACGAGCGACTAAGTTTCTCCAGCCATGCCCATGTCTACATGCAGAAAAGCTGTGGGTGTGTCAGAGGTCGCAAACGGGTTTTGATTCCTTACCCGTACCCGGCCGCACCAGGGTCGCAAATGGGTACCCGTACCCTACCCGAAATGAGTGACCAACGGTGACTCACCAGTGACTCACGGCCTACCCGTACCCGGCCGCACCAGGGTCGCAAACGGCTACCCGTACCCGGCCGGGTACCGGTAGCCGGGTATCGGGTATGGTACGGGTATCGGGTACCCGGTTGCGACCTCTGGTGTGTGTATATTAGAGCAGCTGCTGTTCCGTGTGAGTTTTAACCCTTGGTGCACGTGTGTGCGCGTGCAGGAGAGCTATGAAGACCCGTTAAAGCCATCCCCCTCCCCCGTGGTGCACGTTCGTGGCCTGGCGGAGCATGCTGTAGAGACCGACCTTGTCGAGGCTCTTCAACACTTTGGCCCCATCGGGTACGTCCGTGACATCACACTTTCCATTTTCTCGTTGTTCTTGAACTTTGTTAGTGTTGCACACCAGGCCTAGTGTTAACTTTTGGGTTTTGTTTCTTCTTAAAGAATGTGGGTGTGTGTGTGTTTTAAGCTGGGTGACATTGTGGCAAGAGTCTGACACACAATTGGAAGATTGCAAGTTTAAATCCCTGGCAGGGCACCACTGCGTGTTGATCCTCTGGGGTTAGTCGTGGGTGTTCTTTGGACACTGGCTTCCTACATATAAATATGGAATTTCCACAACTGGATCGATCAAGTACGAGCACCAACCACACCCATCGCTTATTTGAGCAGGTCGGCATGACTTTCTAAATAAACTTAACAGGAAAGGGCCTCTTTCTGTGCCAAAAAAATAAAATTCAACTATATCAACCAAGGGCATATTTGAACACTTTTTTACAGCAGCTTTTGTTGTTGCAGGTAAAAGTTTTACTGGTTTGACTACTTTGGGTCACATTCACAGGGTGTGGCCCATTCAACAAGCATTGCTGGGTTTTTTGTGTCAAAGACTAAAAACACTCCATTTATACGATGGGGGGCCCATTCAGTGCACTATGTAATTTAGAGTGACTTTGACGTGTTTCTTATTATACAACTCTGGTGTCACATCCTCTGTGGTCACAGGTACGTGGTGATCATGCCCAAGAAGAGGCAGGCCCTGGTAGAGTTTGAGGACCTGGAGAGTGCTCGCAGCTGCGTCACGTTCACCGTGGGCAACCCCATCTATGTGAGCGGCCAGCCGGCATACTTCAACTACTCCACGAGCCAGAAGATCTCTCGCCCAGGCGGTGGCGAAGATAGAGCATCCTCTGCCAACCACATCTTGCTATTCACCATCATTAATCCGGCTTACCCCATCACTACTGTAAGTTTGCGTGGCAGGTTGCAACACATTCCTCGCGAACATGTGATGTCTTGTGCGAGTGATTTTTAGGTGTCCGTGGTGACTAAAGCTGCTCATTAAGGGAAGGTGCAACCGTAAAAAATATATTCATTGGGTCTTTCGGTAAAGTCACGTAGATCAGGCTGAAAAAAGAAAAATACTTTACCGAAAGACCGAAAGAATATGAATTACTGCAGTCGCGTAAGATTTAAGTCAAGATGTTAATTTTTTTTCAAACTATTAAACATTTTGGGTTATTTTAAAATTGGCTTGAAGCTTTGTTGCACAGAAGAAAACATGGAAAGTTATTTTTAGGCTGGTTGTCTTAGTTTTCTCACTAATGGTGTTTCAAAATGCATATCAGTGATGTAAATGCAACAAGTTGTGGTGCAGTTAATTAAACTTCCAATTTTTTTATTACGCTTTTATTCTCCTGTTTTGATAGGTTGGTATGTTGTCTGGGGGTTTGTGTGAACAGCCGGTAGCAACATATCATTGTAAAAATGAAAAATGTATGTTGACATGTACTGTAAATTTTTACCCATCTATAGAACAACTGACAAAGTTGGCACATATTTCTTGTATTGCAGTATTTTGTTATCTTAGGTCGATGCATACATTTTTTTTGGGTTTACCATACATAATGTTTAAATTCTTGGTTGAATTCTTGGGCTTTATATAATTATGGGTGTTGAGTAATGACAAACCCAACTCAGAAATTGAGTTTTAAAGGAGATATTTTATTTTTCGTTATCCATTTAAACACCATTTTTGCAATATTTATTTTCACTAACTTTGTATTGAGGACATTTTTATCTCGTTTCTTAAATCTCCAAGTTGCCTCTCGTTCCATATCAAAGACGACTGGTTCACACTTTTGTGATGGCAAACTTCAATGTGATTCTCGCACAATAATCGCTTATTATTTTTGTTCCAGGATGTGTTGTACACCATTTGCAACCCGTGTGGCCCTGTGCAACGTATAGTCATCTTCCGCAAGAATGGGCTGCAGGCCATGGTTGAATATCCTTTTTTTGCACTCACGAGTGCTTGGTTGTGTGGTTTGTACCTTTGTCAATGAATATGGGAGTGAAATGTCCAGTGCACGTGTGAAAAGTTTTCCTTAACATATCCCACATTTGACTCGGTGCAGAGTGCACAGAGGGCAAAGGCCTCTCTTAATGGTGCTGACATCTACTCAGGCTGCTGTACTTTGAAGATCGAATATGCAAAGGTTTGGAATTCACATGACCATGTGTTTCTTTTTGTTTAATATTTTTGTAACTTGACACTACATTGCATGGAGCAGTGGCATTCTGTACCCGGTATGTGAATGTCATTTTAATGTCTTTTGGAACAGCCGACACGCCTTAATGTGTTCAAGAATGACAGCGAGACTTGGGACTACACCAATGCAAACCTGGGAAGGCAAGGTGAGACTTGGCAATGTCATAACTACAATAAAACACATTTTCATTAAAATGCTATTCATCATGACTTGGGCTCCCAGCAATCACTCTGCATACCAAAATTGATATGTATACCATTTATAAATGGTTCAACACAAAGTTTTTAATGTTTTGGTAAATGTTATTTAGTCCAGCAGTAGCACAATAAACCTTAGTTGCTAATTAGCTGTATACTATGTGGGGTGATCTGCTGGGAGTTAAAAAAAAAACATTTACATCTAACTGCTGCTTTTATGGCTTGCCTTTTAAGTTGTTTCCAAATCACAGATCCACTGAGGTTTTCACACCAGATGTACATGGAGGAACCACTTGAGTGGGATGCATTGCTGCCACCTTTTAATCTTTAGTCCTCACTTCAATAGCTGGCACTTCCTGAGTCACAGGTTCGCACCTTCAAGCAGGAGGGGAAGGGGGGGTTACAGATCTGCACCTGGAGCCCGGCCCTACACCTCTCTGCCCCCCCCTCACAGCCTACACCTGCACTTACCTGAAGATAGCGAGAAGGGCAGACGCACAGTCTCTCATGCTCTTGAATGGGGGCGGCAACACCACCCCGCGTGCCGTAAACACTGGCAGAAAAAAACATGGGGGCGCACGTCTGCACGGGTGGGTGTAAGGCGCCCTGAAACACAGCACCACAGAAGATGGAGGAGACGCGCTATCGCTGTCGTAACGTTCACGCTTTAAACAACCACGCCCGGGCTGTGGAGGAACCACGAGAACATCTGCACTTCAACAGGATACATTCTTGACAGCCCGCACTGAGACTCCAAGAGACTAAGATCCGCCTGCATACGTGCACTACTTGCATACTAAGCTGGCACAATGTGCACTGGTGCTGCACAGTATTTCATCACATCTTGTCTTCCATGAAGCTTTCAGGTTTTTAAAATAAAAACCTCACTGATGGCATTCTTCCTCCTAATGCTTCTTGGCATCTGCGTACACCGAAGACCACCACTAGGCTGCACATGGCACATACGAGAGGAGCGCTATCGCGTGAAGCTAGAGAAATCCTTTCTCAGGCTCAACATCCACTACAAAAAGTGCACAGCTTCCTGCGTGGTCCACGCGCAGGACTGTCCGTTTGTTATTTTTCCTCGTGGAGAAGGCATGTGACATGGCGGCAGCGCACCCGAAACACCGCTTAAAGAGCTCGCTCAAGCCTCAGTCACCCCTTCCGGGCCACGTCACCACAAGCGGGGGAGCCACACTCACGCAGAGAGAGAGGGGACATCACATCCCAGAGTGGGACTGACTGCCAAGCAGAAACTGACTGCAGAACATCAAGTACTGATGACGCATGGAACATTTTATTATTATTATTTCGTTGTTCTTGTGTTTTAGGTTACGTAAGAATTTAATGAGTTAAATTGTAAATCTTTAAGTATGTTCGACTGTTTTATAATCTGTAGGCAGTCTGAAGCAAATAATTTTTGTTAGATTAATATATTTGCATTGTTTGCTTAATATTCAGACCTTAATCTTGTGTAGAAATGCTTTAAAATGACAAAGTCTGTTAGAATAATAATGAAACAACTTGTTTAAATTTGAGTAGAAATTACGTTGAATATTTGAGTCTTAGTCGTAAAGGATGTGCAGTTTTGCTGACTTTGAACCTACCTTGATTTCCCTTAAATTTAATGTATTTTTTACATGTACAGTTAAAATGTAGCTTTTATACCTAACTGTAGAATGGCATTGGGTATTGTTTACCAACATGATTTGGTACTAGTGCATCCAGTTGTTCATCTTTTACTGCCAACGCAGCCATTCTGCATATCCTTTGTTGTTGTGCAGTGTCTTATTTCTGAAAATAGTATTTTGATAGCTAGTTTTTTTTCGGATGGTTGCCGAGCAGGGTCTGTATAATAAGTGTTGCTGGTGTGACGCAGGAGAGAATGGGCTACCGCCAATCTGTTTGTGCTGGGGGACCGCCCTTTCAGCCACATTATCTTGCTGTTGAGGCCTAGCTGGGTAAGGCACTGTCGCAGATATACCATTTGTGGATGGTCATGCACAATCCCTGCGTAAGTAGTGCATACGCATTCCACCACCAGATATGGGAAAACCCCCTTTGTCCATAGAGCGCTACTTAAAAGCGGACCTGTATGCAATCGCCACTGTACACCTTCATATATCATGTATATACCAATAAAAGATGACCAACTTTGTCGCGTCTCTTTTAAACCGCACACTGCCACCCGTTATGTGCGCAGTGTAAACCGTCGTATTTCTGACCTTTGCGCCAGATGCACCCCCACTCTGTTTGCACTTTGTTTTTTCTAATCGGTATTTCAAAAAAAAAAAAGTGAATTTAATTTTTGTTGAGCAAATGAACATCTCCTGTGCACGAACATCATATGGGTTTCGTTTGCAAGTTAAATCATCTGAACCAGTACAGTTTGACCCAGTGGCCTTGTGTAACGCTACGTGTGTTTCTCGACGTAGATGACAAACGGCAGAGAACGCCAGCGCTCCTCGGAGACCATCCCAACAACGCTTATGGAGATTACGCAGAATACAGTACGGAGACATTTTGTTGCACGTTTGATATCTCTTGACATCTCGCCCTACTCTACCATACGTGTTTTTGTTGCTTTGCCGTTTATAGACTCTTTATTAGAGCCCTTAGGCTCCACCTTTACAAATTAAACCAAGCGTTGTTTTTTAATGACTGCATTTCTTTTTTCAGATCAAGGGTACCAAACAGAGGAATACCCTCCTGGGACTGGATATGGTGAGTTTGTTTTAATCTTTTCCTGCCATTGATGTATCTCCTACTTGAAGTCGTTTGGCACATTGTTTTTCAGATTGTTAGGCCTTCTCCCATGTACTTGGATCATCTGAGGGTGAATGACAAGTGTAGTACATGCACAGTGTTGTATACCAAGTCAACTGATGTAAAGCGGCACTGGGGCTAAAATTGTAGCTGGGCATAGAACTGATTGCACCCTTTCTGTGTCATGTCCGATTGAGAATGGACACCTTGCTCTGATACTGACCACCGAAGGGTCAATAAGGCTAAGGCGGGTGTTTGGGGGTTAGATGTCTAATATGGCCTGTGTTCATGTCCATTGCAGACTACTCAGGGCAGCATCAGGGTGGTGGTGGTGTTGGTGGTGGTGGTGGCGGCGGTGGCGGCGGCGGCGGCGGCGGTGCCTACCAGGGCTACCAGGGCTACGGCCAGGAGGAGATGGGGGCGCCGGCACGGATGGGTGCCAACCGCATGGGCCGTGTCGGCCCTCCCCCCATGCACCACCAGCAGTCGGCTCAGGCCACCAGTAAGGTGCTCATGGTGTACGGGTTTGACCCGGAACGCATCAACTGCGACAAAGTCTTCAACATCCTGTGCCTCTACGGCAACGTGGAGAAGGTGAATGGGCGGCCGTCTTTTAAATTGCGTCTCTCTCTCTCTTCGTTCGGCAAACTTGGGTGATTTGGAAATATTTGCGTGTTAATTCGAGGGTTGTGTGTGCTTGTAACGGATGATATCTGTTACCTTTTTTTAGGTTTGTCAAATGAGCTTTTATATAAGATTTGTAGTTTTTGATTGAGATCCTTTTAAATGTTTGCGTCAAGTTTCGTATTGGACAAAGTGGTGTGAAACAATGCGTTTTACAATCCGTGCAAACACCTTGTTTTTGTAGATAAATGGGTGCTTCAAGATAATCCACTTTTATTACATGGTGATAAATAAATCTGGTTAGTGTAAAAAAACAAGTTAATACTTTGGCTTGATGTATAAGCATATATATATATATAAACACCCAAGTTTGTAATTAAAGCTGCCTTTTACTGTGGTGGTGTTCATGATGAATGTGGTTGGGGCATACGTTGGGTACAATGTTCACCTAGCAAAGCATTTAAAAGTTTAATGCTCCAGTCTAATAGCTGCTCAAACCTCTTATGCCCTTTACTAACTTGTTCTAGTGTGGAGTACAAGAATCAAAGCTGGCAATGAACAGTCCAATTAGGTTCTCATGTTGACAAGTGCACTACAAGTATTCGATTGTTTGCATTGGCATTCATCAAGTAATTTTGCAGCTGGTTGGGTGCAGTAAAAACATTGGCATTTCCTTTTAAGAAGTAAAATGTCAACCGGTTGCATCGGTGCGCCAATTTGTCACTCGCTGTATCTTTTGCATTATATTATGTCTTTTTGCGCTGAGAATTAGCCCAAGAGGGTATTGACGGTGCAAGTGAAAATCCTTGAGGTCACCTACGAGTAGAACTTGTTTTGCATGACCTTTCTCTAACCGACATGGCAATTTCACCTTTTCTCGGTTATGCCTGGTTGTTGTTGCATTGCTTGCTTGCGAAGTCGTCTGTTTCCTGGCCATTGCATAGCATTCTTAACACGTGGTGATTTCCCCGTTCGCAATAATAGTAAATTGAATATTATTACATTCATAATTCATGTTATAATGGGACCTCCTTTGCCAGTACCAAAATTTGGTAATAGGTTTTTCCCCTTTTTTCTGGCAACGAAACAGCTGTGTTAAGATGTTAAAACACCAAACTGAAACCTTTTACAAGGAATCATGTCTGCATTAACCACAACACTTGTGGTCAGAATGCAAACCAAAAACATACTCTGATAATATATGCATTGTCCTTGAAACGGATTGGTCTACCACAAGCGTTGTGGTTAATGCAGACATGATTCCTTGTAAAAGGTTTCAGTTTGGTGTTTTAACATCTTAACACAGCTGTTTAGTTGCCATAAAGGGGAAAACTCTATTATACATTCATGTTATGTTTCACTTTTTCATTTGTAGATGAACAATTAAAACATTTTAGTCTCGTGTTCCAAGGGATTGATGTTTTGACCAGCGTTCGTGTGATTTTAATTACCATCAATCGTGCTACGTTTCCGTGTGCGCTGGTGTTTTTCGAGCTAATTGACTCTTGTCTTGTGGTGCCATGCACGCGTGCTCAGATTAAGTTCATGAAGAGCAAGCCTGGCGCGGTGATGGTGGAGATGAGTGACCCATTTGCTGTGGACAGAGCCATTCACCACCTTAACCAGGCCTCCATCTTCCAGAAGAAGATAAACCTTTGGTAAGTGTGCCAGTGTTTTGCCGACCACTCGGCTGATGCGGACAATTCTGCGGACCATTCAGTGCCACCACCTCCGGTGAACATGCATTCTCTTGTCCTCCGCACCTCCTATGAGCAAAGGTCGGAAACGTATGGTACGAAAGAAGTTCAACATACATAAATTCTTGTAATGCAAAATTATTATTATTGAAACAGCTATAATAAAGGTTTTATTAGGTGGGGGTCATTTATATCTGAGGGTTAGGATAGTTTAATCAGGGTGGTTTACCTAACTAAATTTTTTCATTAAATGAGTAAAATATTAATGTCTGAAACAAAGCATAAACGTAATTGTTTCTGGATAAACCTGCATTTGCATCAGAGCCCCACGGACCACCTGGAGGAGCGTTGTGGGACTGGGGACCGCACTCATGGGGATCCACTTACCTCGTTGGTGTTCTGCAGATCTTTACACGGTTTGCTCTTCCAACATCGGCTTGTTTTTTTTGGTTGCTTCCGGCAGCGTGTCCAAGCAGCAGGCCATCATGCCCAGCCAGTCGTACGACCTGTCTGACGGCACGTGCAGCTTCAAGGACTACACGGCGTCACGCAACAATCGCTTCAGCAACCCCGAGAAGGCGGCCAAGAACCGCATCCAGCTGCCGTCCAACATCCTGCACTTCTTCAACGCCGCGCCCGATGTCAGCGAGGAGCGATTCAACGAGGTGTGTTGTGGGTCTGGCCTCCTCAATGTATGCATGTGTATGTTGAAGTTCTTCTTGGTTCTCTCAAGTAAAGTCGCGTAGAAGGGAAATAATAAAATAATAAAACATAATAAAATACAATTCTCACGACGTTTCGGCCACAACGCACGCAGCCGTCCTCAGGTGAAGAGCAGGTCTGTCGGAAAGACAGCGTCTGAATGAATGACAGACCTGTTCTTCACCTGAGGACGGTTGCTTGCGTTGTGGCCGAAACGTCGTGAGAATTGTATTTTATTATGTTTTATTATTTTATTATTTCCCTTCTATGTGACTTTACCGAAAGAACTAAGAAGATGAATCCCTGCAGTCATGAAAGCTTTAAATCGAAATTTATGTTGAAGTTCTTTCGCACCGTGTGTAGCCAAGCGTGCTAATCGGAGGTGCGTGGGAATGACAACAAACTAAACACAAAAAGCAGTTTTATAGAAATGAGTTTTCAGTCTCTTTGTACAAGCCAGAGGATTAATTTAAACGAGGGTTTATTGGGCGCGAAGAAACCTTTCATTTACCGAGGGCCAAATTGTTGGTAGATATTGCGCAGTTCGTTCATTTATTAGGTATAGCCCTGTGAGCCATTCGGCTCTTGAATCGGGTGCAACCGCAACAAAAAAAAACATCTTAAAGTGAATATGTGACTGAGTGCAAACAGAAAATCCAAGAAAAGACGGCAAAATATTGCAGAAAAAAACACCGTACACCAATGCTGTGTGCAAAAATCCCAGTGGGATGCAAGTCAAACAACAACAACTACAAGACAACTTAGATTAAGGCCATCGGTCTAACTGTACTACAACAAACAAACATGGCTAAACCAATACACTTTTCGAAATCACCAAAATAAAGCCATAGGAACTGTGATCATAGGAACTGTGATGGAATGTTCACAATAAGTGTTATAAACAACATGTACTACCAAAACCCTGCAGCCATAGCAAGAGGGGGGGAAGAGCCCCTTGCAGTGACTAAAGTAAAATTAGAAACACACTTGCCAGCTCAAATGTTCCTCTGTTCGTGGCTTTGATGTTTGCAGCGACAGGCATTATTTTGCGGGATGTTTAAAATGTGTAGGCCACGAATCTTTTAAAATTATGTTGCGAGCTGTATTTCCCCCCCATCTCTTTTCAAATAATCGAGTCTAGCTACAGTGGGGCATTCCTGATGTGTTGTCAAGGCTTTTCTTGGTTTAATGAAACCTTGCTTTTGGCTACATTTCACATTAAAAAAAAAAATTTGTGGTATTAAATATCCAACACCGATGAAGGCCTCTCCACACTTCCAGTCGTGGGGTTTGTATGGTTTTGAAGGCTGAGAGTCGAACTCAAGTTGCTCTGTTTCCAAATCGCTGCAACCACCGCATCACCACTCCTCCACCCAATGCTTAGCTATATGTTTAGTTGCGTGGAAGATGTATATTTTTTTTATGAGTGCTTAACATCTAATAATTGGAATTGTGGTTTGTCGTAAAAGACTTGGAGTTGTGTCGTAGTTAATTCTTTTAACCATGTCTTTATTGTTTTTATTTAACAGATGTGTGATGAATTTGAAGTGAAGAGGCCCATGTCTTTTAAGATGTTTGCTGGAAAGAGTAAGTAACAATGCAGTAGTTCTTATCCTACCTAATAAATGTGTGTTTTAACACGATGGAGTACCGTTGTGTAAAAATGTAACATTGGTCATGTGGTGGAGCACTACGAACGTAGAATATCCACCAGTGGTTCCTGACTTCTGCGTTGGCTGAAAAATATGTTCATATCGATATTATGGTTATTTGAGTATTTTCAGCATCCCGTAATTATGGGATATATGCTTAACTTTTGACCGTTATTCCACAACAATGAATCTTAGCACTTTTAACTAATTACAAGTTTGATTTCTGTGGAACAGTCATTTTAACCTCTGCGGGTAAGTTTAAGTTTACCTCTGGCTATTTTTTCAATTACAGAGTTACTAACATAATTCTATACTGGAGAAGTTGCGTTTACAGTATTGCTTACTCTATAACTTTAATATGTGAACATTTGAAGCATTGTGACAGCAACGTGCTTAACTATTTCAGGTGACAAGAGTGCATCTGGCCTGCTTGAGTGGGATGATAAGAATGATGCAATGGAGTCCCTGGCTCTCATCAACCACTATCAGATGAAGAACCCCAGTAAGTCCTGATTGATACACCATGCGTGTGTGTATGTCACGCATGGAACTCGCCGCGTATACCCTGTCTTGTTGAAAAAATAATAAAAATGTCTCCAGATTAAGATCCTGTTTAATTACAACCGGAGATGTACGATCGTGTTGAGACATGTTTAGCAATTTTATTGTGATTGTGGCACGTCATAACTTCTAGGAAAGGTTTGTTGTTTTGGAGCTCGGTCATAACCAACGGTGGGTTTCAAGAACTCGGAAGTTGGAGAAAAACCCCGAGTCCTCGTTTCACGCGATCAGTGTCTTCCCTGAAAAGTTCCGCATTAAGCGTACTATTTCCCCAGAAGTATCGCAACGATAAAGATTGGCGAGATCCGATGTGTGTTGTGCGCACACGCAGTGAGATGGTGGGTACAAATGGCTGAGCGGTGTTACCCTATCGTTCCATGTACCCTATCGTTCCACGTTCGGCTGCGCAGCTCAAGAAAGTAGTTCGTCGTTGACCGCTCACAAACAGCGTTATAACGGCGCGCGTTCCGTGTTATAACGGCGCGCGTTCCGTGTTATAACGGAGCGTGTTCAGCAAAAAGTATTCCAGAGTGGATGGAACCGCATAGCAAAATCGCGTTGTGTGCGTGTGAACACGCGTTAAGCGAGGATGTGCCGTACTTGCCATATGGTGGCCCATTGCCACATCGGTTCTCTAACTTGTATCTGTTTGCGTGTGTGTGCGTGGTGCAGCTGGACAGTTCCCGTACACACTGAAGCTGTGCTTTTCTACATCGCAGCACAACGCTGACCATGCCAAGGAGCGTTAAAGGAGCCCGCAGCCCACCGTTAATCATTGCTTTCTGTTTATGGTGACTGTTGAACAGTGATTTAAAATGTGCTTTGCGTTTAAGCTGATATGCAGACATTGAGACAATTGTCCCCACTTTTTTATTGATGTAATGTTTGTCAGATTGCTGAAGAACTAGACAAGCAAATAAAATGCATAATTAGGTTTTAGTTACATTGTCAGCTTCATTTCTTTAACCTTTTTAGTGTTTCGTTATGCCAAATCATTGCATCCATCAACAACCAGGACCTCCCCTCTGACTGCACAGCTTATTCCCCCATTTAATACTGGTCTCTGCTCCTCATCTGTCCCCACCATCTCCTTCCCTCGATCTCCCTCCTGTGTCCTCTGCTCACAGCCTCCTTGGTGGTGTCACCTTCTTACTCTTCACTCGCTTTTTCCCACGCCACATCACCGCCGCCACTAGCGTCTACCGCTTTCACCAATTGGGCGTCCGTAAACGCCGCAAAACTCTCCTGGCTCGTTCGATTAGTACGGTTGGCATCGTACGGTGCGAAAGAAGGTCTATATAAATTCTCTGATCTCTACCCATCTGTGATTCTGTAATTCTCTTCATGGTGCTCTCCCTGCCTCTGCCCTCGCTTCGCTTCCCTCCCAAAAAATACAAGAAATGCTTCAAATTATTTTAAATCTCCCCCTATAATTCTCACTCGGCCTTTGCACTGGTTTCCCATTAACTTTTCTCAAATACTTGACCCCGCCAACCTTTAGAGCTCTTAAAGGCCTTGCCCCACCTTATCTTGCCTCATCTTCCTTGCCCCCCATCCCTCTTTACTAGTTTACTCTCTCCTTGTATCCAATCATGTTTTTGGTCATCTTTCCACCCTTCCTACAATAAACTTGTATGTAATGAAGTCCCCCCCCTCTTTTAAGACCTCTCTATGGCCAGTTCTATTCCCGTCCCTCACCCCCTCCACTCATTCCCATAGCTCCCCTTCCTATTCGTGATCCCGAAGCATGTCTTTATAGCTCGCTCTCATTCCCCGATCCTTGCATGCCCACCACCACCATCCAAATCATTCTGCCACCTGTTTTCTTTCTTGAGCGTGTTGAGTGATCGCGATCTATAAATTATATTAAATGAACTTTTTGATGTTTATGGAAAGATCACTCAAATGCTGACATGTTTCATACTTTTTAAGTATATGTATAAATTACAAAGCATCTGTTGCCTCGTTCTTTCTGTCTGTTCTTTGTTTAAATGCCACACTGGGATTCGTGTAGCTCACTGTAATTGCATTACTGTCCGTTTAAATGGCTTTTGGAAAGCGGTGGAGAAACGTATCGTACAAGCATAATCACGTGACCCTGCAGTGTTAGAATTAACCAAGACTGGTATCACGAGTCCTCTGGTGACCAATGGCCCATCGGGTTTGCTTTGGAAAGGTTCAACATTGTTGGCTGTTTGCTTTGGAGAGATTCAACATTGAAAAGCAACCTTAAAATATTCACAATACGAACATGTACATGGCTATATCTACCAACACACCACCATCGTGAAGATAAACACGCAAGCACTGAAGATTGTCAGCAGTGTGATGGCATTTGCTCGCTTTGGCCTTTTAGGCGTCCTATCAATGTGGTTACGGTTCCCGACTTGCGACCAAAATGTTGAAAGTTCAAGTCTCTGGTGTGGAAAGTCCACCATTTTTGGGGGATTCGTTAACTTTAGGTCCGAAAGCAGTGTACAGGTAAACAGTGAGATTAGTTGCTATACAAATTTCCTCCACTTTGTCAAAGTTGCAAATTTTGAGTGCTGTTCCACACTTGTTTTGAGGAAGGCATTCGGAAACGGGGTTTTACTTTTCGGTCAGTTTTTGTGCATTTCACTGTTTATAATTTCCGTGGATCTGAATGTAGGGCACAGGAGGAAAACCTAAATCGTGCTAATGTGTGCCGCCTTGATCCCGCTAAGCTGTAGCAGACGGCACTTGAGTCCCATCTGTTTCCTCACCCCGTCTATTGTGGGCCTCGAAATCCCCAGACTGGATGGTGACTCGTGCGCGCATTTTGGACGTGAATAGCATCGAGGGCCATCGGCGATTCGTTTTACACCTTGTAACCTGGACACGTATAACAACTTATAACAATTGCATTTTAAACCTCGAAATAAGTTTGTGAAATGTTGAAGTTGTCTCCCTGTTTTTAATCGAGTGATGTGGGCAGTGCTGCGTTGGCTGTCCTGAGTGAGTAGAGGAAATTCCACATTCTGAGTAGATCCGTTTTCCTTTTTTTTTACAGACAAGTGGATTCTTTGCAGGAA
The DNA here is from genome assembly GCF_015708825.2 of Lethenteron reissneri. NCBI lineage: Eukaryota > Metazoa > Chordata > Hyperoartia > Petromyzontiformes > Petromyzontidae > Lethenteron > Lethenteron reissneri. The sequence continues at coordinate 4,650,339 of NC_083789.1, read as the reverse complement.
ATGCTGATGCTTCTGTTTATACTCATAAGTGTAATGAATGAGCATGTAGCTAATGCGTTGGTAGTTGCCAGATGGGTTGGTGTGACTAGTTACTGCGGTAGACACAGACAAGACCGCTGTCATTTGTGTTTTTTTTTTGCAAATTGCTAACGTTTTGCTGGTTTTGTATCTCGGATATGTTGAATCTCCTGGTCTATAAATCCCAACACGGATTTCTTCAAGTGTTCGGGGTACGAATGTGATTTCACGCGCCTTCTACCTCCACTCTTTGGACAGTTGGGCCTCGTAGGAAAATAAAACATTTGATGTAAAATCGCGTGTTTACAGGACTGTCTGAAAACCCCTATTTTTGTGCACCCGAATACATTAAGACGTACACACACTACCCCCCCATCTATTATTAGGTTCCAATAGGATTTATGTCGCCGTTAATATGATTTTATTTTCCAAGCGTGCACCCTAATCCCCCCCCCCCCACCACCTCTATCGTCACTGGATTAATGCCGCTCAAAACATTGCGTTGCTGCTAAAAGGATTTGATGTGACAATCCGTGCCGACGCGTCTAGCCTACGTGCCTTTTCCTCGCCTTATTAAGGCAGCAGTAGCGAGCGTGCGATGCTCATTGACACAAAACATTCCTTGACATGCCAACTTTTACTCTGCAGGGTTACCCTGTCAACCTTATTAATTGATTCTGATCTAGCTTCATGGTGCCATTCTACCGCGGTGTTTTCTCAACTTGCCATTGGCGTAGAGTAGAAACGCTCGCTTCTAAATATATACACACACGGCCGTAGGAATTGAATTGGTTTGGGCAAACTGGCTGTTGAATATTCCCATCGCCTGCTCTCTCTGTTCAACCGCTTCCCCGCCGGTACATCGCTTTGACGGCTTGTGCCCAACCCTACCACTCGCCTCGAACACCCTGCTACGATGCCGTCCGCGATGGTTGCGACGAGGGGACACTTTGTGAACGCGACCCCGCCGATGCTGCTCGGGCTCGCGGGGGTGGAGGGCTCTCTGGACAAGGCTGGTCCGTTCAGCCCGGAGGCGTACACCGCGCTCACGTTCGCCATGGCGATGATAGCGCTGTTGGGCGTCTGCTGCAATGCGCTTGTGCTAACGCTCTTCGTCAAGTTCAAGGTACGGTGACGGGTGTCTGTACAATCGATGGTTCGTCAACGTGCGTGGGTGGGTGCTTGTAAATCTAACTCTGGAAGGAAGCGGGGAGGTGGATCGGTCGGCTGGAATGTCACGCGATCAGTTGTTGGGAAGCTCGTGTCGTCTTTCAGAGCCCGCTGCTGATGCGCATGTTGATATTTTATGCAGGCCAAGTTTTCTAGCCGTTTTAATTGTAAATGTGTACGGTTTTTTAAACTTTTTTTTCTATGGAATACCTGCAATAATCTCTGCAGATTATAATAGCGTTTCATAGTTTGCAAAAGGCAGCGAGTAATGGTGATTTATATGAATTTGTATTTTTCCAGATTCTTATCGAATGTATGCGCGAGGTCGATGGTATGTAGATAAACCTTTCCTAAACCCATCTTGCTCATGTGATTGGTTGCCCTCTACATTATGTATGTGTTGTGACAATTTTAGTTTTTAATTTTGAACAATTCTGTATAGAGTAGAGCCCCTCTTAACGACCACCCCTGTTAACGACTAATAGCTTAACGACCGGCCTCCACAGAGCCCAATGTGTAGTGTAGTGTATAGTGTCGTATATAGTAGTGTAGTGTATAGTAGTGTAGTGCTTCAATAAAGCCAAATATGTTCGCTTACCGACCATTCCCCTGTTAACGACGAATCCATTGGTTAACCATGTTTCTTTTAATGTGTTGATAATGTTAGTCTATTTATGTATTCATATCCATTGTTAAAATATTATAAAGTACGTTTTTTGGGTGATAAAGGGTAACTTTCGTTGCTATCGGAACAAATTAAGCCTATCACGTGTGTCTCATATACTCGCTCAACGACAAAATCACTGAACGTGCGGCATCGTGGAACCAATTGCCGTCGTTAAGAGGGGATCTACCGTATTACGTCCGTGTGATGAGAGACTAATCAGCTGATAGTTATTCCACGTCCGTGTTATTACCACTTGAATATAATGAACAAATCATTACACGAAGGCATACATATACATGGAGCATTATAACTGTCAGCTTCACTCATAAACCAAAAACAACTGTACCTACTGCTATATTTTGCCACTGGTAAAGGAGGTCTCAGTGTAAATGCTTACCCCGAGCTCTCAATACTCTGATAGTGCGCTGTTTTTGAGTTGAACGCCTATTGGCGTCATCTGGTCCAACACCAATGGAGACTAGGCTCTAAGAAAAGCTGTCTCGGGTGTGATACAATCAACTTCAAGGACAATGCATATCATTATCAGAGTTGTTTCTTTTTGTTTGCATTTTGACTGCTTGTGTTGTGGTTATTGCAAACATGATGCCTTGTATAAAGGTGTCAGTTTTTGTACCAGTTGAAAGGGTAAAAACCTATCACATCTGCAGTGAATTATTAGTGACGACGTATTTGCGAAACGACATAAACACGTGGCAGACGTCACAGGTGGATTAACGCTGCGGACGTGCTTTAGGAAACGCACGTTTTTCTTTGACCTACATCAGGGAGGTGAAAGCCCCCCCCACCACACACCCCCCACCCCCCTCCTAAGCCTTGCGAGTCGAACGCAGTCCCCATGAATCAATGTCGCCCAATTAAACAGACGAAGGGCGGCGGGCGGGTGGGGGTGGGGGCATTCGTGTAATCCAATTTACGAGCGAAGGAGACCGCTTTATTGAGAACGATGATGGATCGTGCCCTTCAAGGCCTGCCGTTGTCCCACCGCTCGCGCACACGGAAGACCACGAGGCCAGCCTCCCCTGCGTGGGCCTCGTCCCGCACCGCCGGTGCTGGGCAGAGGTCGCAAACTGGTTTTGATTCTAGATTTGAAGCTTTCGTGACTGCAAGGATTCATATTCTTAGGTTTTTTCGGTAAAGTCACGTAGGTAAAACATTAAAATTAATAAAAGTAAAATAAAATAAAAATCACGACGTTTCGGAGGCAACACACCTTACCATAATAATAAAGAGTGGGCCATTCCTGCCCCTTCCCCTCTCCCCCCCCCTCAACCATTATATAATCGGAGTGGTATCTCCTGTAATCTCTCATTTACTTGATACAGCTGTCGAGCTGTGGCGGTTCCACCTGAAGATGGAAGCTTGTGTTGCCTCCGAAACGTCGTGATTTTTATTTTATTTTACTTTTGTTAATTTTAATGTTTTACCTACGTGACTTTACCGAAAAAACCTAAGAATATGGTTTTGATTCCTTACCCGTACCCGGCCGCACCAGGGTCGCAAACGGCTACCCGTACCCTTACCCGGCCGGGTACGGGTAGCTGGGTATCAGGTAGGGTACGGGTATCGGGTACCCGGTTGCGACCTCTGGTGCTGGGCCACGGAACGACGCCTCGGGCGAGCAGTACTGGCAAAGGAGGTCCCATGATGATGATGCATATGTTATCAGTGCACGGTTTGTGTGCAGTGCCGGATTAGCTTAGGAGCAAAAGTAGCTACAAATGCTACGGGCCCCGCACTTTCAAGGGCCCCGCGTTAAATGCTTTCAAGCTATAAATTCCGTTTCAGTGATTCTGCACTTGCTCTATTACTAAAGTACTATACTGCCTTTAACTTTTATGAACGACTGCGGGTTTAAGGTTAGAGATTTGTCGTATTATCTGGCTGTATAGGAAATGAAAAAATAGAATTACTTTACAATGCAAGTTAAAAAAAATTTGTTTTCATATTTAAGTGTTTTTTAGGGCCCCTTTCTAACACATGCTACAGGCCCCGCACTAACTTAATCCGGCACTGTTTGTGTGTGTGTACGTTTTACCACAAGCACATTATGTGGTTAATGCAGACTTTTTGATGCCTTGCGATAAAAGGTGACTTAACACCGCCTGTGTCATAGCCAGAAAATGGCTAAAGCCGATCATTATTTTCATTAGCGCGTTTGGCTACGTACGGCGCGAAATAAGTTTCAGCGTACAAGTTAAAAATACAAAGGGAGTAGCACCTATAGTGAAGGCCAGCACGGCACACGAGGGGGTGAGTGGGCCAGTATCATGCCCGGCCACCTTTGTCTCCCTAGTGTCGATGTTTTACACACCGCACCAGGTACTCATTTGAGGCTAAATCTACCTAGCAGAAGGCACCGCACATCCGTTTAGCACGGTTGGCTACGTACGCTGCGAAAACGTTCTGCACACGTACATTTAAGGGGCCGTCCATAAATGACGTCACGCGATTTTGGACGATTTTTGACCCCCCCCCTTCGTCACACGGCATCACAAAGCTATGCTCCCCCCCCCAAAAAAATAAAACATGCTTCAAATCGCTTTAAACTATTGTCATTGTAGTGCGTATTTAATGTACCGCTGCACTCTGATGTTGTAGGAGAACACATTTATTAAAAAGTCTATTTAATTAAGTAGAACGTGTTGTCTATATTTATTTCAAGTTGCGCATTTTGATGTGACGTCACATTTCTCACCCCCCCCCTCCCCCCTCGTCACACATCGTCACAAATGTCTGACTCCATAAATGATGTGCGTGACGTCATTTATGGACGGCCCCCTTAACTTCCCCTTCGATGCGTCGATGCGGTGTCCCGTGCGTCTCGTGTGCGCGTCTCATCCCCATCCCCATCCCCCTCCCCTCCCACCGCCGTCTTCCTACAGAGGCTGCGGACGCCCGCCAACCTCCTGGTGGCCAACATGAGCCTGAGCGACCTGCTGGTTTCGTTGTCAGGCAGCGGTCTCTCGCTGGGGGCCTGCGTGGGGCACGGCTGGAGCTGGGGGCCCCTCGCCTGCATCTGGGACGGATTCGCCAACACTTTGTTCGGTGTGACATTCGCCGTGCGTGTCTTCGAAGTCAGCCGCCGTTGCCGCGCGGATGTTTGTAGACGTTAGCGTCATCGTGCAGTCGTGCGTCAAAGTTGAAGCGTCATCACTGCTGCCCTTACTTCCGATTTTAGGGCAGTCACTGGGAGCTACGTATTTTTTAAATCGTCCAAATTGAAAACTCATGTCGTTAGAACTGATTTTGTGTGGTCGGGTCTTCTTGATTCTTTCGGTAAAGTCACGTAGAAGGGAAGTAATAAAATAATAAAAATAAAACAATAATTATTATTTCCCTTCTACGTGACTTTACCGAAAGAACCAAGAAGATGAATCCCTGCAGTCGCGAAAGCTTTAAATCGAAATGTGTTCGGTTCGTTCGTCATTCCCCCGCACCTCCGATTGGCACGGTTGGCTACGTGCGGTGCGAAAGAAGTTCCGAACACGCGTAGAGTGCATACGACGCCTGCTGTGGAATGTCAACATCGGCGCTGGGTGGGGGGGGTACAACAGGGGGTGGGGGAGTTGCTGCCCACTCCGATGCCCTACCCTGACTCTCATGGTGGTTTGCCAACAGTACTTTGCCCATCTTCTGCGCTGGTATAACGCAGTTCCTTGTACGAATGCATGATGTGTGTTGAACTTCTTTCGCGCCGTACGTAGCCAGCCGCGCCGGGGAAGGACAAATCAAAGTAAACACAAAAAACATTTCTGATGGCATGGATTTTTCGATCGAGATGATTTAAAAGTGCCGGAGCTCCACGGTGGCTTGCCAATATCGGAAGGAAGAGAGCGTTCCAGACGGTCACAGAAGCGCACCTGAAAGCGCCGCGCAATGCCGTGACCCTCTTTGTTCGACGGTGTTGTTTCTTGAGGGGTTACAGACCGCGGCCTCAGATTGTGATGCCCCACCCCCCCACCCCACTCTAAACTTATATATTGTTCCCTAACATTTCGATTTAAAGCTTTCGTGACTGCAGGGATTCATATTCTTGTTTTTATTGGTAAAGTCACGTATTCTCCTTCTCTCCCCCCTCCGTTCCGAGCATAGATGGACTCGTCCGTCTGAACAACCGCCAGTTGCTGTCCGTGGTGCTACCGTTAAGAAAAAAACGCCACTTTTTTAGATTTTCTTGCTGTGGTTTTCACACCTGATGATGATTGCTTGTGTTGCAGTCGAAACGTCGTGATAATTTTATTGTTTTATATTTATTATTTTATTATTTCCCTTCTACGTGACTTTACCGAAAGAACCAAGAATATGTTCTCTAACAGTTAAAATGCCTACTCGAACATGATGATAAATGCTGTAGGTAATTCAACGTAGGCGCCGGCAGGTCACGTGACAACTGTGTGTATTACTACCAATCGTGTGTGAAACAAACACATATCATCGCAACGTGTTCATTTACAAATTGTTAATTCCATTAATAGAAGAAGAAAAAAACCATCCAAAAGTGTGAAGTAACCAAGGTGAATAAGAGTGTAGCGTTTGGCATCGGGCACGGGTTGTCTGGTAAGACAGTCGAGGGTAGGGGATTCAATTCGACAAAGAGGGGAGACCCAGGTACCCCCACCCACCCACCTCCCACCCCCTCCTCTCCATCACACTCAATCGGTCGCCACAGCCGACGGCCACTGTGAAACCCTGGGGGGTCCGTTTCGTTTGTCGCCAGGACTCGTCTCAATCGCGTCGCTGAGCGCGCTGGCGTGGGAGCGCAACGCGCGCCTGACCAACTCGGACGACGCGACCTTCGACCTCTCATGGAGCTTCCGCGCCGCCCTCGGCACCTGGATGTACGCCCTCGCCTGGGCCTCGCCGCCCACCGTGGGCTGGAACCGCTACGCGCTGGAGGCGCATCGCCTCGGCTGCTCGGTGGACTGGCGCTCCAGGAGGCGCGCGGACTGCACCTACACGCTGCTGCTGTTCCTATGCTGCCTGGCGATGCCCGTGCTGCTCATGACCTACTGCTACGGCAACATCGTCTTGACCGTTCGCAGGGTGGGTGGGAGTTTTATTTTTAACACGTAAAGGGACGTACATGAATGACGTCACGCACTGGGGGGGGGGGGGGGGGTTAGATATTTGTGACGATGTGTGACGAGGGGGGAGGGGGTGTTTGAGAAATGTGACGTCACATCAAAATGCGCAACTTTAAATAAATATAGACAACACGTTCTACTTAATTAAATAGACTTTTTTTTATAAATGTTTACTCCTACAACATCAGAGTGCAGCGCCACATTAAATACGCACTACAATGACAATAGTTTAAAGCGATTTGAAGCATGTTTTTTTTGGGGGGGGGGGGGCAGAGCTTTGTGACGTCATATTTGAGGGGGGGTCAGATTTTTTTTGACGCCGTGTGACTAGGGGGGGGGGGGGGGGGGGGTCAAAAATCGTCCAAAATCGCGTGACGTCATTTATGGACGGCCCCTAAGGCTTTCGCGACTAATATTGTGTTTTCGTTGTTGTTGTTGTTGGGTTAGATCGCATAAATGTGAAATGTATTGCAAGCCCACCTCCACCTGATAAACACATTTAGGAAGGTTTGTCTGTTTGACAAACCTAATTGGCACGTAACGTGCCAATTCGTTGCTACACACCGGTTGTGTGTGTCAGAGAGCAAACCCACATGAACATTTACCATTTGGGTACGACGTTTCGCTGGTGATTACAACCAGCTGCATCAGGCGTCATCAAATTGTTAATCTTGTGGGTTTGCCGTCTAACACAGAACCGGTGTGGTGCTGAAGTAGCGACGAATTGGCACGTTATACTCCACGTGGCAAAACTTACTCATTTCCTGTGTCGGGTGTAAGTGGGTTTACGACACATTTTACAATTATGCGATCTAACCACCCCCAAAAAAGACTACAAGACGCAGGAGGGGGGGGGGGGGGGTGAGGGTTTGTAATTCCTGGAACTGATCCCATGTTTGTGTTTAGCCTCTAATCATCCTGATATGTGCGCTTGGACAGGCGCACGATGTATCGATAAGACGATCGGCGGTTGTCGAAGATGTGTTGATTGGAAACATTTCACAGAGAGAGAGAGAGAGGAGGCTGAAGAGTGCACAGAGAGGCTTTGCGAAGTTGTACGCTCGGGACGACCCTTGAGAGCCAGGGAAATAAGGGCAAAGGCGCGAATTGAACTCAAGTTAAAGACATCGCAACGACTCCGAGTGACCGTCCACTTGTGCTGAACACCTCGCTGGGAGGGGTCGATACCCAGCGGTCGAGACTCCTTTTGGCATCTTTGAACTCATCTTCTTTGTTCTTTCGGTAAAGTCACGTAGAAGGTAAATAATAAAATAATAAAAATAAAACATAATAAAATAATTCTCACGACGTTTCGGCTACAACGCAAGCAGCCGTCCTCAGGTGAAGAATGAAACACCACCTGAGGACGGCTGCTTGCGTTGTAGCCGAAACGTCGTGAGAATTATTTTTTATTATGTTTCATTATCATTATTTTATTATTTACTTTCTACGTGACTTTTCTGAAAGAACCAAGAAGATGAATCCCTGCAGTCACGAAAGCTTTAAATCGAAAAATCTTTGTACTCGCCTAAAACAACGACACCGACCGCAGCCAAAAACACATCGTGACGCCGATTGCAGTGTTCGCGCAAAAAAGAAAACTCCATGCCCTCTCTGCCCCCCGCCCGCTGTGCCCTACCGCGCAGTTCCGCAAGCTGGAGGTCCTGGAGGCCCCTCAGGTGCTCAAGGCTCGGTGCTCCGAGAGGAAAGTCTCCGCCGTGTGCCTGCTCATGATGCTGCTCTTCCTGCTGTGCTGGTCGCCCTACGCCGTCGCCTCATTGCTCGTGGCTTCTGGGCTCGAGCACCTGGTGACCTCCCCCGTCTCCATCGTGCCCTCCCTGCTCGCCAAGTCCAACGCCGTGTGCAACCCGCTGCTCTTCCTGCTCATGAGCGGCAACGTACGTGCGTGCGGCAACGTTTTTGTTGTTGTATATATGATGTATATCGAAACGACGTAACATCAAAGCGATGTACAGGGTGGGTGGAGGCGCGAAGGCTTCGAGGGCTTATGGACACGAGAACGGACGATGCTGCCGGCGACGTGAGCGCGAGTTGAGAGGCGACGAAAATCGGGAAGTGGTATTCATAAAGTGATGACGTATTTGCGAAACGACTTAAAAGGGTGGCGGGGTGGGGGGGTGTGGGCGGGGTGGGGGGGGTGGCTGGGTGGGGGGGGTGGCGGGGGGGGGGGCGGGGTGGGGGGGGTGGCGGGGTGGGGGGGGTGGCGGGGTGGGGGGGGGCGGGGTGGGGGGGGTGGCGGGGTGGGGGGGGTGGCGGGGTGGGGGGGTGACTGGGTGGGGGGGCGGGGTGGGAGGGGTGGCGGGTTGGGGGGGTGACTGGGTGGGGGGGCGGGGTGGGGGACGTAAATCTGCGTGTTATCGTATGCACATCTGCGCTGTTACAGGATACAGGCAGACAGGGCCCGTCCATGGAGGGTTGTGGGGTCACAGGGCAATTCGCACTGTGTGGGCCCCCCTGACGCCTTAAAACTAAACCACAAGTTTCGATTTAAAGCTTTCGTGACTGCAGGGATTCATCTTCTTGGTTCTTTCGGTAAAGTCACGTAGAAGGGAAATAATAAAATAATAAAAAGTAAAAATAATAAAATACAATTCTCACGCGCACCCCAAGGACAGCTCTGTAGGTAGACTTCGCTTAGAGCGACGCTGCAGAACGCCGGTTCATTAAAAGCGCTCGTTGGCCGCGACAGAATGACTGATACATTGTGGGCATGCTCAGGGAAGCCAATGGTCGTCAGTGGGTCGGCTAACAGCCCAAAATTCCACCAAATGGACTGTTTCGATCCACAAATTGTGTGATAGGAATTTATGTTGCTGATATATATATATGAAAAAAAGATCGCATCTGCTGGATAAAAAAAATGCCTCTGCTTGATCACTGCTTCATGTCATAGCTCGATCACTGCTCAATCACATAGATGCACGTATTAAAATTGTGCGGTCCCTACTTCATCAACTAGACACACGTATGAAAAATGTCATAGTGCGCACAGTTGTTGTTTCAGTTTCATTCATTAGGATTTACCCTGTGAGCCATTCGGCTCTTGATTTGGGTGCAACCGCAACAAACAATAACATTACAAGATACACCTAAAATTCATTGTACACAAATCTAAACATCACGTACATAAACAATGAAATACTACAGAAAAAGCACCACCCGTCCATGCTGCTGTATGCGTGCAGTGTCGGTTCCTGATCATAGCCAATATTAGTGGCCAGCACCACACCCGGCCGCCTTTGTCTCCCTCGTTGCAACATTTACGCATCGCTCCAGGTACTCATTTGAGACCGAGTCGACCTAGGCGGAGCAATCGTCACCGCTGTTGGTGGCCGTGAGCGGGAATCGAACTCGGCTCTCCCGGCGGCTCTCGTTGCTAACCCGCCGCTCCACCCACAGTTCTGCCGCTGCCTGCGGACGATGTTCTTCACGCTGCGCTGGAGGTCCAACCTCAGCCGAGTGGGCATCGTGTGCCCGCAGTCGCAGCGCCACCCGCGGCAGCGCGACGCCACGCGACCCAAGAAGAAGGTCACCTTTAGCTCCAGCTCCATCGTCTTCATCATCACATCGAGCGAGGAGAAAGACCCCACTGACGCCGCGGGAGAGAACAGTGCCGCGGCCGCGCTCGCAGTCCCGGCGGACACGTGCGTCGTTCACGTGAAGCCCACGTGACGAGCGAGAACTTGGGCTCGCGCGTTGGGCTTGGACCGCGGGGCGTTTTCAGGGCACGCACGCGGAGCGCGAGTCGGACCGTCGAAACCATCCGGGGAAGATGTTTCTTGCGCCCAACGACCCCCCCTCCTCGCCTCTGTCCACGTGGAGCGAACCACTCGAAGTTGACTCGGCGCCAGTGTTTTTTGTTCTTTCATCTGTGCCATAGCAATGTGGATTTCTCGCCAATGGCTCAGGGCTGTCAACGGACGAGCCACCACCCTAATTGTTCGTTTGAGCGGCGAGAAATCACATTGACTTTCCCTCTACCCCAGTACGAACACGCGCGCTGCGATCGACCTGCAGGTCGCGTGCGGTGGGATGAAGCGTGGGGCACTTCCACCTCTTCCGAGATAAACGAGTAGGCCGAAACATCCGATGGGAGGGAAAGCTCGAGATCTCCGTCTCGTGGAGGCTCTTTCGCCGGCAGTAGCGTGAGCGACCTTTCTCAGGACTGCGCCTTTTATATTTACACGTCAACAGGTAGCCTGAAAGCACGCATGCATGCATGTATGTTGAACTTTATTCGCACCGTACGTAGCCGACCGTGCTGATTGGAGGTGCGGGATAGTACACGCGGAGTCAAACGATGCGATAGAAAGTTGCCATATTCTGAAAGGATCTGCATGCACAGACACCCCAAGGTTGTGAAAATTTCAGCGCGAGGGCAAAGGCATACCACGCGGTGACGATATCCTCCATGCGGTTTGTACGTCCGCGCGCGAGCCAATCAGTTGCATTCGTGACTTTAATTCCGACGGTGACCGGATTTTTAAAATCCTTTATATTAAGTTCACTTGCTTGCTTGCTGGCGCGCTTACGACCGTGCAAATCTTTCGGTCGCCTTTTAACCCACTTCCCGTGATCCAATCGAGCTGACATTTTGCACACACTCGTTGTGCGTGACAATTTATTTTCGTGAAATTTTTTTTCCAAAATTTTACACTTTTTAGGGGAAAAAAATATTTAATTACCAATTGCTTAATGGTGGCAGGCAATCATCTGACCCATAGGTGGCAGCCATCTCAAGCCAGAGGACGAGAAGACTCTAGCCGCCACGCATATAAAGGATTTATAGTGAAAAACTTTGTTTTTACGGGTTAATTTTTCTTGAACGAGGTCGTTGATTCTGAAAACGTCGACAGGTTTCACCGGTTTAAATCATTCAACGACCCTAATTAGTGTGAGCTCGTCTGTCGGGAGTGAACTCACTTGGTGTTCAAAGACACGTGCGTGCGTGCATGTATGTACGAGGTTTTACGATATTTCTGTATGAATACATTTGGAAATGTACAATCTATTTAGAATCAGAATTATTCTTGAATAGTCTCCATTTTTTGCGGTACACCAATAATAACTGTAAAGACGCAAAAGGCAAATCTTAAATCCAGTCATTTGAACTCTTGGCAGCTACTTTCATGACTGATGCCCCTTTTTTAAAATACAGTATGCACATTATACATATACAGAATGTGAAAATGTTTCATATACAACATTAACGCACGGTATTGTACACTGTATTAATTTCCTTTAGTTTTTTAAAAGTGGTTAATATTTTTTTACACGTGTTTACATCTGAAAAACCAAATCAGCTGGCACGTTTGCCAATGAGGTGACAACTTGATTCGATTAGCTATGTGAACGATTAGAGTTGAATTGGCATTGTACATACACGACCATCAAACTCCAAAATAAACAAATTACGAATCGTAAAATTGGTCGTGAAAGCCCTACGTAGAAACATGTTGTTGCCTCTAAAATTTATCCACGGGATTTCAAGAGGATGCGTCTGTAAATGCCACACTCTAGACCAGTGGTTCTAAACCTTCATCACAGTATTTTTTAAATAATATTAATACATACATAGGGTTTTTATTAAACAAAGTATTTGTTTTTTACGTGCCCGTGTTTAATTTGTTTCGATCATTTACCTGCCAAACAAATCTGGCAGCGTCTCGCACCCCAATTTAAGAAGCACTGCTGTGTAGACGGTACACACAGTATGCTGTGTAGACGGTACACACAGTATGTTGTGTAGACGGTACACACAGTATGTTGTGTACACGTGGGCGCATCTGTACATATCGTTCGTCACTAACTCATTCCTGTTTAGAGTTAAAAAAATAAATGTCAGCACTTCAGCAGCGTACTGTGTCTGACCTTTGTTACCCTGAAACAGCGGCCTACGCAACAACTGTTATACCCAAGGTGGTCACCCTATCCAATCGCTAATTATCCAGACCCAATCGTATACGAAGAGCGGCCGAGATCCGACGAGATCGAGAATGTGAGCTTTACGCAAGAAAAATATTTGACGCATTTATCCATCTCGTGACGATACCACTTTGTGTTTGAAAGAAAGAATGTCGTTTCTAATTAATAATCGAGCTAACCGTCTTAACCACGTGCCTCTCATTGAATTAGGAACACGATGAGTCACACTGCCAATCGCCGGGGAGATTTCGGTCATTAAACAAAGACGAAGACCCCCCGTATAGCCGTAACAGACTGTTGGGCAAGTGCTGTTAGCGAGCACCTATGAAGGCCGGCACGGCACACGAGGGGGGGGTGGCCAGCGCCACGCCCGGCCGCCTTTGTCTCCCCAGCGGCGATGTTTACACACTGCGCGAGGTACTTGTTTTGAGGCTGAGCCGACCTAGGGGAGGCCCAGGAACTGTTCAGTGTTGTTTGTGAGCGGGAATCGAACTCAGGTGGCCGGGTTCTTAGCGCAACGCGATAACCGCTACACCCCCGCTCATTGAACACACACGCGCACGTGTATTAATTGAATGTAATTGTTATACGACTAGAAATACACGTTTCGTATCATGTGCAAAAAAAACAATCGTCATCATGTAGGATCGCAACGTGATGTGTGTGCGCTGAGCGCATTGCTTACTTTGTTGGCAAGATTATTCATATCGCAGTAAACCAAACTACACAACGAAGGCATCGTCCGAGAATGAATTGTACAATTTTGGACCGTCGGCGAAGGTAAGTTTCCTCTGTAGACGATAGAAATGTGTGTGTGTGACTTCTGGTGCGGGTGAGACTAATGCAGCCTCGAAACATCTACCGTAATATAAGACGCTTGCTTACATCTGCATAACAAGCATGCAAACACAACGCGTCTGATGTACACGAATCGGGTCGACCGCCCCAGGCCCAGCGCCTTGGGGGAGCCCACGGCGTGATTTTGCCCTGCCCCCCCCCCCCTTCCGCCTCACGGACTACGTGCCTCCCTTGTTTATATTATTGAGAAGCCGGCCCTTAATTCCTTCACTTGATCGTGCTTTGAACGAAACGCGTGCGACCATTAGCTGCACGTAAGCTCATCATCCGATTTGCAGAGCTGAATCGAGGTCGTTGCCACTCCTGGTCCGGATGCGCAACGATTGACGTGGTTTGTCGAGAGCAGGCAGACGTTTTTAAATCCTTTATATTAAGTTAACTTGCTTGCTTGCTTGCTTACGACCGTGCAAATCTTTCGGTCGTTTTTAACCCACTTCCCGTGATCCAATCGAGCTGACATTTTGCACACAGACTCGTTGTGCGTGACAAATTATTTTCGTGAAATTTTTTTCCCCAAAATTTTACACTTTTTAGGATTTTTTTTTATATTTAATTACCAATTGCTTAATGGTGGCAGGCAATCATCTGACCCATAGGTGGCAGCCATCTCAAGCCAGAGGACGAGAGGACTCTAGCCGCCACGCATATAAAGGAATTATAGTGAAAAACTTAGTTTTTACGGGTTATACTTGTTCTTTTTTTGACGAACGGGATGTGTGTGCGCGTGTGCTTGGGCTGAGCCGTGAGTCTGTCGCTGGTAGGCGCCTCTGCGTGTTGCGCACACACCCAATGCGCTCACGACATTCTACTCATGTTAAGGGCGCGTGTGAGAAAACTTTGTTTTTACGGGGTTTTTTTTCCTTCCACCCCCCACCACCCTCTTTTTTTCGGCGCTCCCGCTCCCAATTCTCGGCCCCAAGCCAAATAAAAAACAATTGGTGACGAGTGATATTTATTCTCTCACCATTCGTGTAAAAAAAATATATGAAGGTGTAATGCTTAAACGTGAACGATAGCCACGTGTTCTATAGCCCCTGCCACGCGTGCAAACAAGCACGTATATCCACTCCGGTGAAACGGTATCCTGAAATAAACTTTATTTTATTTGTTGAACTGCCTTCGAGATTGAAGATCGCGGTCATACCGACAGCCCGCTTCGGAGTAACAGCGGCTCTAATGCGTCCTTGCAAATGCTAATCGGATGCTCACGGCACGATGCCGTGGAAAGGAAGATGGGCATTTAAAGTGGGATGCTTTAGTAGTTTCTAGCGAACGCGTTGTGAACGTCGGAAACGCGACTTGCTGCTGCTAGGCACTGCGGCGGAATTCCCAAGTTGCGAACCAAAATCACTGGAAAATAATATCCATCGTAATTTATATGAATATATTAACCCCCCCCACCCCTCCCCCTCTGGTCTTCACACGTGATCATCTCACAAGTGACGAGCATCTCGTTTATCTGCTGTCAATTTAAGACTGACACAGAAGGAGGATTTCTTCACAAATCTGGATATGCGCCTGATGATGCTGGTTGTAATTAGCGGCGAAAAACGTCGTACTCGAGTTGTTAATGTTGTTGGTTTAATGTAACACGCAGTAGGCTTAGATCGCGTAAATATAAATGTCGTGAAATCCGCCACCACCCGACACGGCCAATTAGTAAGGTTTGTCATGTAAACAGAACACGCCAATTCGTCACGAGTACAGCACACTGGTGTGTTGGAGAGCAAATGAATCCGAGTGCATTTACAATCTTGTAAATGTTGTGGGTTTACTCTCCAATACACACCGGCGTGCTGTACGAGTCGCGAATTGGCACGTTCTGTTTACGTGACAAACCCGACTCGTTGGCTGTGTCGGATGGTGGCAGGGGTTAACGACACGCTTATATTTACGCGATCAAACACCCCCCAAAAAAACCTCATGGACAAAACCATTATCGTGAAATGCGACATTTGTGTTTTTTCTTCAACGTATTTCTTCCGTGCACAACTTCTACATCCTCTTTGGTTCTTTCGGTAAAGTCACGTAGGTATAAAATAAATAAAATCATGACGTTTCGGGCGCAACACAAGTGCCCGTCATCAGGTGGAAACAACCCCAGCAATAAACAATTAGCTTCAAGTTTCATTTATTAGGTATAGCCCTGTGAGCCATTCGGCTCTTGAATCGGGTGCAACCGCAACAAACAAAAAAACAAAAACATGAACAAGAAAACATCTTAAAGTGACTATGTGCAAACAGAAAATCCAAGAAAAGACAGCAAAATATTGCAGAAAAAATTAACCCGTAAAAACAAAGTTTTTCACTCTAAATCCTTTATATGTGTGGCGGCTAGAGTCCTCTTGTCCTCTGGCTTGAGATGGCTGCCACCTATGGGTCAGATGATTGTCTGCCAGCATTAAGCAATTGGTAATTAAATATTTAATTAGTTTTCCCTAAACAGTGTAAAATTTTGGAAAAAAAATTTCACGAACATTAATTGTCTCGCACAACGAGTCTGTGTGCAAAATGTCAGCTCGATTGGATAACGGGAAGTGGGTTAAAAAAACGACCGAAAGATTTGCACGGTCGCAAGCAAGCAAGCACGCAAGCAAGCAAGCGAACTTAATATAAAGGATTTTTAAAAGCACCGTACACCAACGCTGTGTGCAAAAATCCCAGTGGGATGCAACTCAAACAACAACCACAAGACAACTTAGATTAAGGCCATCAGTCTAACTCTGTACTACAACAAACAAACATGGCCAAACCGAAAAACGTTTCAAAAATCACCAAAATAAAGCCATAAAAGCAACGAAACAGTGGTCATAGGAACTGTGACCGAATTTTCACAATAAACGACGTAAACAACATGTACTACCAAACCCTGCAGCCATAGCTGGCTGCATGAGTCACTCCACAACAGCAGGAGGAGCATCAGTCGGAGTGTCAACATTTGTCAATGCACCTGAGCCTTCTTGTCCCGTTGTCTGTTAAAAGCTCTAACAGATATGTGGAAATCCTCCCCGTAGAGGTGGTTCAATCTAGATTTATTTTACCGAAAGAACCAAAGAGTATGGATTCGTGCAGTCACGACAACTTCTACATCACAGGTGCATTTATCACCGCCACCTTTCTGAACCATCGGCAAGGGCCGTGTTCGAGCATTCGATTTTTTTTGCACGGAGGGGCGCCGGTAAGCGCCGAGGGTGTCCGCGCACAATAATTGCATTCGCGAAAGCAAAGCTACGCAGCGACAATCGTTACCCTCTGCTGTGTGTTACCCCCCCCCCCTTCCTCCTGCTGTGCGGAGCGTACTCCGCAGATGGCATCGCTGAGCGCTTCAGGGAAACGCATGAACGTTTTGCCGTGCTGCAAATCGCTTGTTTGTTCTACAACCAGACCCACTCAAAGCTGTCGTCGTGTTTTATCGTTGTTCTGCGGGGTTGTTTTTTTTTCTTCTTCAAGGCAACCCGGTTCAATTTCGCGTGGCAATGGCTTTGCAAATGTTTTTTGTGTGATCACGAAATGAATTTACGGATGAGTCATCGTCGATGTGCGCGCGAGCTCCTCTTTGGCTTTGGCTTATCGCCTACGTAGCTCTAAAGCGGGTAATGCGTGTGGTAGGGAGACAAAGGCGGCCGGGCGTGATGCTGGCCACCCACCCTCTCGTGTGCCGTGGCCTGCCTTCATAGGTGCTGCTACTCGCTAACGGCACTTTCCCCAATATTTTGTTAAGGCGATAGGGGGATGGATCTGTCTTTGGTAGGGAGACAAAGGCGGCCGGGCGTGGTGCTGGCCACCCACCCTCTCGTGTGCCGTGCCTGCCTTCATAGGTGTCACTACTAACAGCACTTGCCCCAACAGTTTGTTATAGAGGAAGGGGGATCATTGACTTTGTGTGTGTGTGTATATATTTTTCAGTATAGGTGTGCTGGTGGGTTGTGGATTTATTGAATTAAATCTCCCTGAAGATGAACCAACCACTACAATCAACTCCCCCCCCCCATGCCCCCACCCCCAAATATGTCTCCTTTGCCCATGAATGATTTATTTACCAAAAAAAATGGGCAGTGCACTTGCGCTCTTTGCAATCCCCGTCTTTGTTTTTATATAGGTAACAGAAAAAAATGAGATCAGTATTTTACAAGAGATAAAACAAACGGCTTTATTAGCACGTCGTATACACGGGATGATTTAGGGCTATTAATCAGGGCTGTAATTAAGATGGAGCTTTGGATTGCCCGCATGTTCACGCGCGCGCGGTGTGCAGTCTTATCTCCCCCCTCCCATCTCCTTCGACCTATAATTAGAAAATAGATTTTTTTTTCCCCCACTACAATGCCAGGTGGTAAAACACGGTGACTTAAAAAAATATTGGGGGAGGGAGGGGGGGTGATGTCTTCATAAATAAATAAATAAACACGGCCAACGCTGCGTGACGTTCTATGACCTGTGAAACAGTCGGCTTTTAAATTGCCAATTTTAAATCCACCTCTTTAATTGCGCACATCAATTGTGATGCTTCAGCATGGTCAGCAAACGTTTTTTTTTTAAAATCGAGGTTGTACCTAAAAATCGTGTAAAAATATATCACCTAAGCTATTCTTAGGTAAAAATTAATAAAAGTAAAATAAATGAAAATAAAATAAAAATCACGACGTTTCGGAGGCAACACAAGCTTTCCGTCTTCAGGTGGAACCGTCACAGCACGATAGCTGTATCAAGTAAATGAGAGATTCCAAGAGGTATATATACGGGGTAGTAGCTCTTGGAATCTCTCATTTACTTGATACAGCTATCGTGCTGTGACGGTTCCACCTGAAGACGGAAGCTTGTGTTGCCTCCGAAATGTCGTGATTTTTATTTTATTTTTTATTTTACTTTTATTAATGTAACATTTTTACCGACGTGACTTTACCGAAAAAAACCTAAGAATATGAATCCTTGCAGTCACGAAAGCTTCAAATCTAGAATCACCTAAACTACTTTCATTTGACCAGGTAAGGCCCAAAAAAAAAAACTCAATCGAGTGGCTTATCACGTGGACATGTAGAGCAGCCAAATATTCTAAATGTGGTGGGGGAGGGGGGCGGGT
Organism: Lethenteron reissneri; assembly: GCF_015708825.2. Lineage (NCBI taxonomy): Eukaryota > Metazoa > Chordata > Hyperoartia > Petromyzontiformes > Petromyzontidae > Lethenteron > Lethenteron reissneri. Next base: position 4,631,495 of record NC_083789.1, on the reverse strand, counting down.
AGGGGAACCGGAGGCCTCGGAGAAAAATCAACACGACCACGGGGAGAGCATCCAAATTCCAAATCTACAGGCGTTGGGATCGCACCCATGACCCTCCTGTATACCAGGCGAGGTAGTTAACATTTCGCCAAATATAACCCGATCACCGTGTGTCTTGCAGAGCCCGCGCCGCTTGCCTCAAGAGGGGGGGCACAATCGAACTGACAACCAATATTGTTTTGAGAAGGAGGGGGGGGGGGCTGTCCTGGGGTCTTAAAACGCTTTGAGTCACCCACGTTCGTTTTGATTTACGGCTGCTTGCGTAATAACGCAAAGAATACATGGAACGCGACCGGGGCGTTTCGTAATTGTGCCGATCCACAACTATCTTACGCTATAATAAATTGAGGGATTTTTTTTTCTCTCTCTCCTGTGAAGTGCTGAGAGCGTGGTCATTTGTTATCTTCAATAATGCAGACGAGCATTATTGCGTTTTCATTCTTTCTGAAGGTTTAATAAATAGTGTTTTTTTCTACCTCCCGTGGCAGCTGCGGCATTACATTAATCGTCGTAATGTTTTATATGCTTATTAGCTATTTTTACAAACGTGTGTGTGTTTTATTCTTCTTATAAATTTCCAAGTAATTCTGTTGTTGGGACTTGATCAGAAGGCTTTGTGGGGCATCTGCAGATTTGGCGAACGTCAATTTACGGTTAAGCCCGATGATGCATCGTTTAGTCCTTTGGTAGATATCCCATGGAAACCGCGACCCGTGTGACTCCAAACTAATCGGTGCTTCGTGTGACAACACCACCGTACAGGCCACACACTACCTTATCCTGGTGAGATACTCCCTTCGCTTGGTCACGTGTAAGCTTGAAAACTAATGGGAATGTTGTAAATGTGCTTCCTCCCCAGTGATTTTTTTTTAGATCGTTTCCCACAAGTCGGAAGCACGTTTCTATTCAAGAAATAAATAATTGTAGTCTCGTGTGTGTAAGCCTATTTGTTTTGTATTGTTCGTTTCATGTGTACAGTCTTGTTCGCTACATCATCCTAAACATCACATTGGAATATTGCTTGCATGTAATGTACATCAATTATAATCGAGTTTCTCTCTCTCACACACGCACACGTATCATGAGTGTAAAAAATGGACTTGTTGATGATCCTCATTGAATCGTTACTTACTTAATAAAACTACATCGGTTTAACACGTAGGCTTTCGCGATCAATATCATCCATAACACAGCTTTTTTTTTGGGTTGGACCGCGAAAAAATAGAAATGTGTCGTTAAACTCGCCGCCACGTAAACAGAACGTGCCAATTCGTGACTAGTAAAAGACGGCTGCTTGCGTTGTGGCCGAAACGTCGTGAGAATTATTGTATGTTTTATTTCTATTATTTTATTAATTCCCTTCTACGTGACTTTACCTAAAGAACCAAGAAGATGAATCCCTGCAGTCACGAAAGCTTTAAATCGAAATTTACGACCGCTTGTGTTGCGATCGAAACATCGTAGTTTTTTTGTTACTTTCTTTGAACCTATCTACGCGACTTTACCGAAAGACCCACAAATATGAATTCCTGCAGTCACGAAAGCTTTAAGTCAAAACATAGATTAGTTCTTGTTGTTGACGGTGCGATGTTAAGCTGTCTGCAGAGGGCAGTATACCACTGCACGACGCGCCAGTGTCGGACCCAGTGTGAGAGCCCCGACTCCCTCCTGCTTTGTCATCCACAATGCAGGGAGGGCAGGCAGGCAGGCAGTCGGCCACAACTGTGCACGATGTCTCGCACAACCTTGCAAGGGTCGGCTCTTTTTATTTATTTTGGGCTGACGCGTCACATTTTGCACGATTGCACTAATGACTCTCTCATTACCAGGTGATCGGAGTAATTCCGGCCTGGCTATATTACGCATTCAATTAGGATCATCCCTTTTACAGTTTAAGCAGAGCAAATGGCTAATTAATTTAAAACACATTTAGATAACTGCACGGGGGTGTGCTGATGCGTGCTCTAAAAAGTGCATTAAATTAACCGTTCTATGAATTAATGAGATTTGTTTCTTTGCTATAGACGGTAGAAGCTGAAAATTGATCGCATTTTAGCCACCACACCAAAGCAATGATTTGTTAGGCTCTCTATAGGTTGTGGCAAGGGGAGGGATTCGTGGTGCAGCGGTTAGCGCACTGCGCTATGAACCTCGGGGCAATGCGAATTTCAATGCCAGCGACGACTGATGTCAGTGGCGAGGTGATCATCGGCACTTGCCTTGATCAACCCGCGCTGAGCAGCTGAGCAGAACGTGAATGAAGTCACACCTGTAAATGTGTGACCCAAAGAAGATCGGGATATTTTTTTTTAAATAAAATTAAGTCATAATATTATATAATGTGCAGCTTTCATTATTTTCTTGCAATGCCACTCCCGGTAGAAAGGTCTTCGCCAGAGAGCTCCAGGTAGTCTCTCTCTCTCTCTCTCGAGAGAGTGTGTTTGATTGGCCAACCAGCATACGCTGACCAGACGTCCCAGAAGCGATGTGAGTACCCACACTTTACCCCACCACACTCGACCAGCCGATGGACTCGCTGTGATGTGTCCATTTCATACAGAAACTTCCGTTCGGCTGGAGGAATCCATTGAGCCTACGAAGCTCTCCACAGATGTCCGATTGGGACGGGTCTGCAAAACTGGGTGACCAGAATTCTGGAATGACTATCAAATTAGAATCTGAATGTGTCATTTAGACCGGACGAATCCGATGAGCTATAAAGCTCTTTCACAGACACGGAAACTATCCCCAGTTTCTGCTACAGCTGCCGAGAGCTGGAATCGAACTGGTGATCAGTGGAGTTGCCAGTCCAGTGAGTGCTAACATGTATGTGCACGTGTTGAGCTTATTCCGCACTGTACATAGTCAATCGTGCTAATCTGATGTGTGTGGGGGAAAAGACGACAAACTTAACGCGCAAATCGGTTATAAAAAAAGTTCAATTTGGATGTAAAAGTGCACGGCTCCAATGGCTTCGTAATATCGGAGGGAAGAACGTTCCAGACGGCCCAGAAGCGCGTCTGGAAGTGTGTGCGTGATGCGATGCCCGTCTTTGTTCGACGGTTCCCCTAAATGTCGATGCTTGAACAACGGGGAAAGGTGAACGAATGAGATGAGTGAACGAGATTGAATGAAAGCGTTTCGTCACCCAGGAGTTGGGGGCAGCTTGGGTGGTCGGTGGCTAAAAACCAAGTTTGAAAAGCTCTGCTCTCTACATCGTCAGGCATTGGACCGTTGCAATTTAGTGGATGCAATTTTTTAAATAATTTCCCGTGGTGTTTTTGCAAAATGTAAGTTCGTGAAAAAGCTCGCAGCAACCACGGGGCGAAACGTCGGTGATAATGCCGCACCACCCAACGACGTCCGGTAACAACCCGAGCAAACACATCTGAGAGCGGTACAGCACAATTCCCAACAACAAGCCGGACGCGGTGGCTACATTTGAAGGTTGCCATCACATCCACGTGGCTTGTCTATTACGGCGGCTCGCCCATAGGCACCACGGGGGAGACCCCCATCTCTCCAAAGAAACCGACGATCGTGTCCGCCACGGCTTCGAGGATTCCCCCGTCGCTCGCCGCGATGTGGGTGCCCAACAAGACCTCCTGCGAGCCCGTCTCTGCGGGCTCTAGTTACCCGGCGGGCAGAGTTGGCCATTGCTTACGGCGTTATTAAAGGGGGGCGGTGGCGGGGGAGGTGCAGAGGCCCAAACCCCAATGTTGGCTCGAGGCGCGGAGTGATGTTAATTCAGCACCGCGGCGTCCGCTTGGCTTTGCGTTTTAGCCTCCAAAAATGCGTGGTCTTTGTTCGGAAGCTTTTTGTGGGTCTCACCGTTGTGTAATGACCGTGTTATTATTCGATTTAAAGCTTTTGAGAATGCAGGGATTCATCTTCTTGGTTCTTTCGGTAAGATCGCGTAGAAGGGAAATAATAATACAAATATAACAATACAATAATTCTCACGACGTTTCGGTCACAACGCAAGCAGCCATCCTCAGGTGAAGAACAGGGCTGTCGGAAAGACAGCGTCTGAATGAACACCACCAAGCTTGGTAGCGTATATTTAAGCTGGTGGTGTTCATTCAGACGCTGTCTTTTCGACAGACCTGTTCTTCACCTGAGGACGGCTGCTTGCGTTGTGGCCGAAACGTCGTGAGAATTATTTTATTATGTTTTATTTTTATTATTTTATTATTTCCCTTCTACGTGACTTTACCGAAAGAACCAAGAAGATGGACCGTATTATTGTCGTCGTCGTCACAGCGGTCGTGACAAACGCCTAACGTGCATTTCCCCACTTTTTGTTAAATTTACTTTGGCGAGGCAATTTACAAAAGGTAACGATCTCTAAGCGTGGAGATGTTCAACAGAGCGGTTGGGGGCAGTGATTGCCACAATGCCTTCACAGCTGCCTGCCCCCGCTGTACCTTTCTTCATTATTGATAACTTGCAGCTCGGCACACGGCAGATGCCTGTGCAGCGCGATTCACGACCTCCTCTCTTGATACCAAGATCCAGGATGGGCATGTCCATGCGCCGCTTCTGAGTGCCAGCCCCAACAGTCTGTAACGCCGTCACCCCTCTGCACATTCGCAGCATCACCTAATAATAATTCTCACGACGTTTCGGCCACAACGCAAGCAGGACGGTTGCTTGCGTTGTGGCCGAAACGTCGTGAGAATTATTTAATTTTTATTATTTTATTATTTCCCTTCTATGTGATTTTACCGAAAGAACCAAGAAGATATGAGCAATGTTTTTTTTTTAAAATATTCATTCCACCGTCTCTGACGCCCACGTTAGAGGGTTTGTGGAACTTCACGTGTCATTCATTGGTGACTCCCTTTTAAAGAAAAAAAATTCCGTCTCCATACGGAGGAGGGCTGCTTCGCTCGTCTGCCACGATGTGAATCTCCCTTGGGGGGTTTTAACCCTCGCGGCAACCACGTGGGTGAACGTGGCGGACGAACAATAGTTTGGCACCCAAACTATACCTGCAAAGGTAAATTCACAACCCAAAAAAAATCCATTTACAATATTCGAAAAGAAAACATTGCCAGATGAATAATCCCGCCTCCCCAGACGCGTCGTCTCTTGCCTTTTTTTAACTCGCAGCAATTTTTCTCTCTCGCAAACCCACGAAACGCCGCATGCAGTTAGGGTACTGAAATGTGCCCAGCAATTTCCCATCTCGCAAAGGTACAGCAGTCGGAGAAATCGGTTTGACCTCCCTAACTCGGCCCTTCTCTGTCTATTGCGAGACGATGGAGCCGGTTTGTCCTCCTGCCCTGGCTTTAAAAAAAATATATTTCTCGTCGATACACGCGCTCTGATGTCAATCATCATTCCGGCTCTCTCTCGCGTTCTCTCTTTGTGTTTTTAGGGAGCAGTGGTTGTCCTATGATCAGGAATGTGGAATTTCCACCACCCGGCTCCCAAGGTGATGCCACCAGAGATGCGTTATCTCCTCGGTGTCCGCATGGGGGGGGGGGGCTAGGAGGGTGGGGGGGGCTAGGAGGGTGGGGGGGGCTAGGAGGGTGGGGGGGGCTAGGAGGGTGGGGGGGGCTAGGAGGGTGGGGGGGGCTAGGAGGGTGGGGGGGCTAGGAGGGTGGGGGGGGGGGGGGCTAGGAGGGTGGGGGGAGGGGGATCGGGGTAGGAGGAAAGGGGGGCACTTTGGTTCTAGAATATTTTTTTGTTTATATTTTCCCCCACGGAAGGTCGTCTTACATTATCGCTAACACGGAAAAAAAAATCTAAATCCCCGTTGACCGGTGGGAAATGATGACGAGACGATACGAATGATGAACGGAGTGGTTGATAGGAATTTATCGCCGTGCTGTCGAGGCGGTAGTTTTTAAACCCAAAGGGGGGGGGGGGGGGGATGGGATATGAATTAGCGAGTGGATATGAGGCCACCCTTCCTCGCAGGATATTACACCAGCTTCGGGTGCAAATATCGTCGCTTGTGCATATATTTTTTAAAAATGTAAATTACTTCGAGATTCTGAACATCGCGTGCCTCGGTGACGTCTCTCTTTGCAACGGCGTTCGTCCCGTTAGAAGCTAGGAATGAAACGCGGCGTCGCGAGGAATGAAACGCGGCGCTATGCGGGGGGGGGGGGAGGAACGAAAGTTGTTTCAGGGGGAGGGGGGCGGCTAGGAATGAAACGCGGCGTCGTGGAGGAGTGGGGTGGGGGCGAGGAATGAAACGCGGCGCTATTCGAGGCGAGGAACGAAAGCTGCGTCATGGTGGGGAGGGGGGTGGGGTAGGAATGAAACGCGACATCGCGAGTGGTGGTGGTGGGGGGGATGAAACACGGAGCCACGGAGCCGAGGTGGGCTCTGAGACGCGCGCGCGTTATTCTGTGCCTGATGGAATGAAGAGCCCGCCCGCCCGTCCGCCCGTCCGCCCGCGAGGATGCCAAGCGATTTCGACTAGATGGCTTTTCAATTGATGTTGCGTGTCCATTCCTGGGGACACTTGTGACCTCAATTCTCAGGCTAGTGGGGTTCTTTATCTCCCCTTGTATTAACCTGAGCTGAAGTCTGCTGTTATTGTCTCCCCCCCCCCCCCCCCCTACTATCTCTTTCCACACCCTCCCCTACCCCGCGTACCCTTATACTATTATTACTACTACTACCACCAACACTTGACCGGTCACTAATTCTTTACATTATTCAATTCTGCTGTGTGTGTGCGCGCACACACATACACACACACACGCGCGCACGTGAAGCCAGTGGTGTCGTGGTTGGCGTACGGCGCTGCGAAATCCCACAGCTTGCGTTCGGTTTTTGCTCGTGACCCAATATCTGGGCCTCACTTCCACAGGTCGAGTCGGTCTCAAATGAGTACCTGGTGCGGTGTGCAAACTGTCGGCACTGGGGAGACAAAGGCGGCCGGGCGCGGTGCTGGTCACTCGCCTCGCGCGCCGTGCCAGCCTGTCGTAGGTGCTCGCTGACAGCTCTTGCTCCATCGGTCTTGAAGAGGCACACGGGATTATTGTTTTACAAGAGTCCATTACTTAGCCCGTGACATCACTTCACCATTATTGGATCTCAACTCCCCACCCCCCCCCCCCCCCCCCACATAATTGTATCATGATTTGGACTCCAAGTGTCTCACTTACTACGACAAACACATGTTTTTGGAACTCTCGCAGACCCACTTGCATGCAGCGGTGACCTGAATTCGATTCCTGACTCGCGGCTAACATCAGTGGCCAGGTGAGCTCGTAACCGTTTGCTTGGACCATCCACCCCCACCGCCTCTTGCTGGCCGATCGATCGCATTGCTCCTTGACAGTGCCCGGCGTCTTTGCGATCAACTGGTAGCGTAATCAGCATGGGGGGCAAGGGGTGCCTTGCCCCCCCCCCTCTCTGTTGGACAAATCTACCAATTTGGGCCCCCTTTGACGACTACCGTGTACATTGAGTAAAATAACATTGAACATAGAACTCCGTTTCTGCGATGTGAATTTCACTGAGACGCGCCAATTATATTGCAACGAGCTACTATTACCGCGCTGTCGTGGCTACATTTTGCCAAGAAGTAGCGCCCCCTAACAGCGTTAAATGTTCGAGACCGTGAGCGTAACGATGACGTGGTTTTTAGGCAAGAGTCCGCGATGTATAATAATAATAAATATCCCTAAGTGCGACCGTGCGAGACAAATAAAATATTGTGGTCCCCCCCCACCGTGAACCATTACCGCACCCTCTGAACTGATAACGTCGTTACTACACCACCTTCGATCAACCAGTTAATGTTGTACCACCCAGTGTTGTGTTTTTATCATTTTTAAACTTCATCCCCGTTCACCCAAGGGCCCGGCATTCAGAGATCCACGAACACCTATTAGCTAAAGAGTGTTGCGTGTATCCGCGCATGCAATTCCCCCCTCCCCCCCCCCCCCCCCCTAGAGGTTCGGTAGCAAAAACGCCCGAGTACATTTTGAGAGAGAGGGGGGGAGGCATTGTTGTAAAGAGACCGGCGCGTATACAAACACGGCCCCTCCCTGAACCGTGCCATGACCAGAGCCCACCTGGGCTCTATCCACACCCTTGTGAATGACTCACGTGTACACAATTGGTATCTGTCCAAGTTTTTTTTTGGTTTGCTCGGTGTGAGAACCATGAAAGTTTAATGAAGGCCCGTCTTGTTTCAAAGACTGTGGTGGGTTTTTTTTTGTTTAAATCCACCCTTCATCATTGGCACCCAGTAAGTCTCCCCCAAAAGCCTCTAGGCCACAATGTTTGAAGTGGGAGTAAGAATATTTGTCCAATACTAGGGCTGTCCCCATCGCTTATATTAAAGTCCCTCCCCGCACAAAATACCCACTACTTGTGCTTTCATTTACCGATTCATTTGTTATTCGAGGGTACGGCGAATAATGGGTCGAACAATCCATATAATAGCGTGGCATGGGGAAGCCGTCGTCCATCAGTACATTGACGGTGAGCTGTGAAGTCATCTTCTTTGGTCTTTCGGTAAAGTCATGTGGAATGGGAATAATAAAATGATAAAAATAAAACAATACAATAATTCTCACGACGTTTCGGCCACAACGCAAGCAGCCGTCTTCAGGTGAAGAACAGGTCTGTCAGACCTCTTCTCGACAGACCTGTTCTCCACCTGAGGACGGCTGCTTGCGTTGAGGCCGAAACGCCGTGAGAATTATTTTATTATGTTTTATTTTTATTATTTTATTATTTCCATTCTACGTGACTTTACCGAAAGAATCAAGAAGATGAATCCCTGCAGTCACGAAAGCTTTAAATCGGGAAGCCGTCGTCCATCAGTGCATTGACGGTGGGCTGTAAAGTGTTTTATTATTAATATTCGTAGACCGGTCACTACCGTTTAGAGTTATGGACACTTTCCCCATAAATGGGGAAAATTAACGAGAGTCCAGTTTGTGACTGGTGCGCCATCTCCGACCGTGCCACATACTCGTGAACCGACTGCTTCAATGGGATCATTCAATTGCAATCCCCAAAAAATCCATTTTACGAAAGAAGCTGAATGGAATTTTCAAACAATTGCCATTTTTTTGTTGTAATGTACAGCTATGAGTAATTCGGTAAACGGGAGAAATCTGAACATGTCCGAGACCTCGTCTATATTTATTCATTCTAGATTTGAAGCTTTCGTGACTGCAAGGATTCATACTCTTAGGTTTTTTCGGGAAAGTTACGTAGGTAAAAAATAAAATTAAAAGTTAATAAAAAGTAATAATGGAAATGAAATAAAATAAAATAATAAATGATTTATTATTTTATTTTATTTCCATTATTACTTTTTATTAACTTTTAATTTAGTTTTTTTCCTACGTGACTTTCCCGAAAAGAACCTAAGAGTACTCGTCTATATTAACTCCGGCTTTAAAAAGAAACGAAAGGACCTGGTGCAGTTTATTTCGTGATCCGTCGGCGCTTGGCAGACGAAGGCGGGCCAGGTGTGTGGCTCTGGCTGCCAAGTCCACTGTTGTTGTGTGTCGTGCCGGCCTCAATAGATGCGTTCTCTCTTACCGCACCCGTCCACCCTCCCTGCGTTCAATACATCTGGACGAGTTGGGGAATCCGCGTCCTTTTGTGTTGGCGATCGACGTGGTAGGGCGGCGGACAATTGAATCCCGAGCCCGAGATAAAAACCCAAAAATGGGGCCCTCTGATTTACATTGCATCTGTTGGTCCCTCCGCGCCCCCCGCGATAAAGGATCCCGAAAGAAAACCAGTGGTTGGGGTGTAATTTAACTGTCGGGCAGTAACACTTTGCACCTGCTCGCGGTCACACAAATAAATAAATAACTAACTCTAGATTTGAAGCTTTCGTGACTGCAATGATTCATATTCTAAGGTTTTTTCGGTAAAGTCACGTAGGTAAAAAATTAAAATTAATAAAAGTAAAATAAAAATAAAATAAAAAATCACGACGTTTCGGAGGCAACACGGTTCCACCTGAAGACGGAAGCTTGTGTTGCCTCCGAAACGTCGTGATTTTTATTTAATTTTACTTTTATTAATTTAATTTTTTACCTAAGTGACTTTACCGAAAAAACCTAAGAATAACGGTAACGTTGCATTACATACCTTCCTTTGTGTGTGTGTGGCGGGGGGGGAATATTTGCTTACCACTGATGTCAGCTGTGGATGGGAATCGCACGCAAGCTCTCCAGACTGGACTCGCAGTGCACTCGCCACTGCCACCACCTGCTAAGCTGCTTGTGCATCTGCAGCAATAATCGCACCCGAGATTGTCGAAGCGATTCCGCGTTCGAGGACGCATTGGGCTGCTCCATTTGTCGTTCATGGACCCAGAACTCGTGGGGGAAATTCCACAATCGTGCAGCGGAGGTCGCGGTGTCTCTGTAGAACAGACACTCATTGACATCTCAATGATCTGTTTTAATTTTTAGTTTTTTAATATATAACCTCGCATGGCTGATGGGCTGAGTAAGAGCCTCGAACTGGGGGGTTTGAACTTGTGACCGTTCCAGTTGCTCCGCACACGGCACCCAGCACGTGCTGAGATGGAGGATGTTATTCGTGGCCGATCATTTGCAGCGTCGACGCGATGGGATGTTCTGTTTGGGAACCGACGCCGAATCGTTTTGAACGATTGTTCAAAGCTGACCCACGGACCCGATTCACAAATACAAAGGAGACCATCACAGCGATGCCACTCCACTGCTCCTTGACGTGGTTATCTGGCCTTGGCCACCTCCAATGTGAAATTTGCAGTCGTTCCTCTGCATCTACAGCCGTACGACAGAAGAAGAATATTGTTCAAAGCGCGTATCCTTCGCTTTACTTTTATTCGTTTGCTTATTACGCTGGTCTACCACGGGCAAACCTCACGGAGTCTCGTGACTTTTTTTTAGGAGGGTCTTGCCAAGTTTTCGCCGTGTGTGGGGGGGAGGGGAGTCATTTACTGTTAAGCGTTATCCCAATTTAGGAGTGATTTTTTGCGGGCTTTCTCGATCTGTTGTCAAATGAATTTCCAACGACGATTTAATATTGGAATAGGATCTAATGTGCCAAGTTGTCAGCGGGGGGCAGTACAGCAACATTGATAGTTGTACTGTACTATGCTCGGTCTACGCTCGCCCACTTCACCAACCCACACGGACCAGCGGTGTGGTGAAGTATGTCCAAATAAACCCCACGTGGCCTAGGTAGGAGGCCCTCATCCAGCAGTGGATAGCCAGGATAATTCGCGAGTTTTGGAAATAAATAAAAATCCCCTTTTATACTCGAGCCTCCTATTTATTAAAAAATAATCTTCCTCGAATTATGTTCTAATGATCTGATGTTTAAATAGACATGAATGTTAGGTTACGCTCTCGGTGATAATAAGAACATGTTGCATGGGTGCGTTAATGGTGGTTGTGGAATTTATTCATCTAAAAAAAATCGTTGACTTCAAAGGAATGCGAATGAACAGTTGACACGCTTCCCAGATATGCGGGTATTTTAAAGCTTTTTTTTACGACCAATCCTTTTTTTGTCTTGTGGCTTATTAAGACATAAAACCTGCGCCACGTAATGCACCTTGATTGGGAGTATGCGTTACCATCTATATCTGTGTACAGGTGTGTGTGTTTGTGTGTAGTAGGGAGCGGTAGTGTAGCGGTTGGCGCACTGCGATTATGAACCTGGCCATCCGGGTTGATTCCCGCTCACGGTGAACCACCGGTGACGATTATTTGATTCGGTTCTGGGCCTCCCCTAGGCCGACTCGGTCTCAAATGAGTACCTGGTGCGGTGTGTAAACATTGCCACTAGAGAGACGAAAGCGGCCGGGCGTGGTGTTGGCCACCCACCCCCTCGTGTGCCGTGCCGGCCTTCACAGGTGCTTGCTAACAGCACTGGCCCCAACAGTCTGTTAAGGCTACACGGGAGATCTTTATCTTTGTGTGGAGTGCACATCGCTATTCGATGTCATTTTGTTAACACTTCCCACATCCCAGCAAATTAAAACACGTCCCTTATTTATTCTCTTGCAGAACAAGAACAATTCCAAAGCTTTAATCTGATTTCGGAATGGGGGAAGAACTAGACACGTATAATATTAAAAATGAAACGATCTTCAAAAGCGATCGACCTTAATGTGCGTTGCGTTTTAAAAATAACCTAAAGATTGAAATGCAATCTGGGCTCTTATTGAAATGCGCAAGTGTTTTTTGTTTCTTCTGCCAAGGCCGAGAGTCACACCATCATCATTCCGTTTTTGGCGGCGCGTGAGCTATCATCGTTAAGAGTGCTCGACACAACGAGCTGAAGAGTCTGGAAGCTCAACGGCCTGATTTTGGTCCGTAAGGTTCGAGCTTTGAGTTTGGCGCACCGATTCATTCGCCTGCGGAGCCCCCCCCCCCCCAAAAAAAAGGTAAGGGCTATTGTTGTTGAACTGCTCCCGGGATTAGGGGTGGGAGAGCAGGGAAAGCGGGGGAGAGGGGGGGGGCACGAGAGTGGAGCGCGCGCCGGTGGACTGTGATGTTGGGTCGCCAATAGATTGTCGGTGGCTTGGGAAGCTGTTGGATTTCCCGGCTGTGTTTTTTTTTTATTGGCAGATATAATCTGCGCGTCTCCAGCGGCGCTGCGTAGCCCGTGTTACTCTGCGATTCGCTCTCCCAAACCGGATGTTTGGGGTGTGTGGCCAAAAAAAACAACAACAATTCTATGGATTGGTCTGAGCGTGTGCGTTGAGGGTATCACGGAGGTGTCCACGCGAGATTGCAGCGGATGATGACACGAAGTCACGTGATGTGCATGAACCGTTTTTGGTTAAATTGTCACCGGCAGTAAGTTTACCAATTTACCGTTGAGAAACAAATATTGGCTTGCGCCTAATTTGGACAAATCTGATCCGTTGCTCTTCCCAGCGGGTAACTTGGGATTGCAACTTCGAATCGGAACACAGACGGGGAGATCGCATTGGCCTGACCCAAAGGTTGTGTTGTTGTTGTGTGTTCAGGCAGAACAATCGTAGTTCATCACACTATTCAACAATCTGTGGGCCATTGCCATAGCAGGTTGACGTAACGCTCCATGCCCCCTGATGTTCTAGATTTGAAGGCTTTGGTGACTGCAATGATTCATACTCTTAGTTATTTCAGTAAAGTCACGTAGGTAAAAAATGAAATTAAAATTAATAAAAATAAAATTAAACAGAAATCACGACGTTTCGGAGGCAACACAAGTCCGTCATCAGGTGGGACCGTCACAGCCAGATTTGCTGCATCAAGATGTGACGGTCCCACCTGATGACGGAGACTTGTGTTGCCTCCGAAACGTCGTGATTATTATTTTATTTTTTTATTAATTTTAATTTCATTTTTTACCTGCTTGACTTTACCGACAGCACTAAGAGTATGAACCTCCTGATGTTGTCTGCCCACCATTGTCCTCAAGTTGCCTTTTTGGACACGTGGCGCGAGTCGGCAGTTCCTCCGCTAGCCAATCCCGCCCACTACTCAACCACTACCACCTCCTCCCCCCACGTAAGCTCTTGCACAGGTACTAGATGGATTGTTGCATCGCGATACCACGAGGCATGTGATTGCTTGCTTGGAGACCTTCACTCAGCAGTGGATAGATCACGACCTGACGATCACACGCACGCATAACAATAAGCAAACGCACACGCATAGAGGGTACCCGTGTACAACACGCCTACACATGAATGCATATAACGCACGCAGACACGCGAACATTCGTCGTTAGGCTGAAAACGGCTCTTGCGTTACACACCGAGTGGTCTTGAGTCGGTGGTAAATGTAGACTTTTGCTCTTGAGTGTGGAACGTCTCATTAGTAATGACTCCTCACTGCACAGATTTTTTTTATTTTACTTCTGCACCGATTTAAAAACCCGAGCATTAACCACGGGCCCTTGCGTTCTAGCTACGGGGGATATACCCTGGCTCCAAATTAACCCAGCCACCCACCCACGATCTCCGAAAGTCATCAATTATCGATCGTCATAATCAATGCATTTTCCCAGTCTACTCGGCCACGCTAATCGTGAGCGAAAGTTGCAACACACGGCAATGCGAGACGCACACTTGGGCGACAATTTGCGTTGACGGTAAAAAAAAAAAACTGCATTGTCGCGTAAATGACGATGTTCAGCTCCTTTGTTTTAAAGGAATGGATATTTCGAGCAACCGTTGAAGGAGGTAAATCATCGTGGGCTTTCACCACTGGCTCCTGCTGTCTTTTATAACAAGCGTGCCTGATTGCTCAGTCCTTTGATACCAGTGCTCTTCACTAATTTTCACCGGGGGGCCCACTTTCCCAGATGATAAGACCTCATCAGTGGTGAGGGCCGCCACACATTTTGAAAGCATTGTTCGGCTTGACAGCAGCATGATGATGATGATGGGAGGCGTCTTCACTCTTTGTCAATTGTTGGAGGGGGGCACACGCCAGGGGCCGCACTAAAGGCCACTCGGGGCCCGTCGATGGCCTGCGGGCCTTGCAATGAAGAACACCGCTTTTAGAGCAAACGTTTGCACAACCAGAAATTCGATTTTAATTTAACGGAGATTGAACTACACGACCGAAATACCACACCTTTTTTGATGATATTGCAACAGTTAACATTTAGTAACGTGTAACATTTTTTTATTTTTTAAATATCAGACGTTCGTACGTATTTCTAGATTTGAAGCTTTCGTGACTGCAAGGATTCATATTCTTGGTTTTTTTTCGGTAAAGTCACGTAGATAAAAAATTTAAATTGATAAAAGTAAACTAAAAATCACGACGTTTCGGAGGCAACACAAGTTTCCGTCTTCAGGTGGAACCGTCACAGCATGCTTGCTGTATCAAGCGTGCTGTGACGGTTTCACCTGAAGACGGAAGTTTGTACGTATGTTGAGCTTCATTCGCTACCGCAACGCAGCCGACCGCGCTGATGGGAGGTGCGGATACACACAGGTCGGTCCCGCATTGTAGAGACCTCAATGCAAAACACTAGAAAATGAGTCTTGGGTGAGTGTGGAGGGGGGGGGGATGGAGGTTTTGGGTGAAGAAAAAAATCCAACTCATCACCTCCCTCGCCGCCACCACCACCACCAGCAAACCAGCAAGACCAATATAAATCAACGGACGCTGATAAAATCGCATTTCTTTTTATTTGTATGTGAACAATTTTCAAACCTCCCCGGGAGCTGTTTTTGGGGAGTTTCTCCCACCCCCCACCCCGCGCCCCGTAAGGTACAGAGCTTTCCTTTAAGAGCCACTGCCATTAGCTGATGATAAAGGGGGGACTAGCCAGAGAGGCATTGATCAATCGGAGATGCTTTCTAGCCACGTGGCATCTTTATAGAGTAGAAGATTAGCTAATGCATCACGGCACCGCGCACTGCACCTTCACTGCGCGGCTCGTGAATGAAGCATTGCTAAGTGCGGTGGACCTCGGTGGCTGTCGCTGTTATTTGTATGGTCATGTCTACAACAACAGCAGCAATAACAACCCAATATCCGACCAGCGAGTGTCTGCGTTCGGGTAGCTCGATTCTGAATCCGAAGAATGCCACGTATGTTGTATGGGTGTATGGATGAATGTTGTATGGATGCACTTAGCCAACCAAGCGCGCTAATAGGAGGTGCGGGAGTTGATGCAAAAAAATAATTCCGATCGGGGGCTGATTCGGCCCCATCATTCCTCCTAGGATGAATTAACTAAAATGGGTACCACTTTGTTTACAGATTCACCAGTGAACTGAATGTTACGTGGGGGGCCACAAAAATACTTTCTGTCATCAACGTTGAGGACGACATCTGTTGTCTGTGGCTTTCTCTGTTTAATTTTATTATTTGCCAAAGTCGGACAGTGGGAGGGGGCGGGGAGGTGGATTTTGTAGATCTAGATGTATGTGTAATAAAGTTCTACAAAAACACAGATTGGTATTGTTTTGTCCCACCACGCAAGTCTAGGTACATGTGACAGAGGGTTCTTATATCCGACAGATGTATTGTTATTTTTTTCTAACGAGCCGAGCGTTCCTCTCTGTGGATAGCACGGCTCGCTGTCAGGCTATGAAAAAAGAGCTTTTCAGCTCATCGGATTCCTTCCGGTATAAATAAATAAATATTCCGATTCATAATTTTTATTTTTTGCTCGCGAGCAATTTCCAACCCGTGTGACCATTTTTCTAAACCCAAGCACGTGAGTGGGGGTGGATGGCCTTAACGCCGACGACGGATTTGGGTCCCGCTCTTTGTGACGTCTCCGCCACCTCGATTCGCTTCGACGCGAGATGCGGCAACCCGCGTGGCCAACTGACACTTGAGCAGCCCCCCCTTCCCCCCCCCCCCATTGGCTGCTCGTCCAAACCTCACACCGCCCGCGCTATCCTCCGCGCAATAATGCATTTCTCCATTAAGCAACGTCGCCCCGTGCAGTATGGCGAGATAAGTCGACAATTTACGACCGCTTGACAAATTCCTCCCATGCCACGCCTTTTTATTTTATTTTATAACCGAGAGGTCGGCCGGCCTGGTGGATCTTTTATATATTTAACATTATTGTACCGGTTATATCCCAGCTGCTAATACTCTCTGGGACTGTCATACTCTAAGTAACAGCGCCATTAACTAACCGAGCATGCTCGCCCGCTGGCATAAATGTCCCCCCATCCACCCACCCCATCTGAGCTGCGACTCGATTTATCAGAGGCCATTACGTTATAATGCAGCATTATGCAACATACGCCGCGGCACCTGCCGGTGTGCCAGCAATCGTCCGGCGTCTCCCCCCCCCCACCACCACCTCCCACAGGAATCTTCCCGAGGGCACGCCGAGGCCGTGGGCTATGGCGGCCGCCACGTGGCACTGCACCGACGAAGGACATTTTCAAGGGAATGTGGCCACGACCAAGTCTCAGATTTTTCCGGCACGAATTGAACTTCGCCCGCGGATTTTTTTCTGTTGCTCCTGATTACAAAAGGCAACGTCACATTTTGAAGCTTGTGCTGATGGGGTGGTGCCTTGCCTCTGACCAGGTTTAGGCAGTGGTTTGAAATTCCACATTTTTACTGTCCCTGCATGCGATTTAAGCAAGCACTGTTGATTTCTAACGCCAAAGCGTTCATTTTATTCACCTTAGGAGGGGTGGGTAGGTGGTGGGATTAGTGGGTCGGAACGAACGTCTGGGTGGCAGAGAGGAGGTGCGTGGTGGTGCGAGAGGCGACGGTGCTCAGGAGCGATCTAGGAGTGAGTGTTTGTGCGTGCGGTGAGCGGTGGTGCAGCGGTTAGCACGAGTCGGGCGTTCCGAGTTCTATACCCGCTCCACGGCCGTCAACACCCAGGTGACGGTTATCCGAACTGGTAAAATCGGGTCGAGTCGGTGCGGTGTGGAAACAACGCCACCGGGGAGACAAAGGCGGACGGGCGTGGTGCTGACCACCCACTCCCTCGTGTGCCGTACCGGCCATTTCATAGGTGCTCGCGAACAGCTCTTGCCCCAACAGTCTGTTAATGTTTTAATGGCCTATTTCTCGAGCATATTAGTCACAGGGTGAAACGTGTTTGTTGTTTGGCAGGGCTGCAAATTAATTTCTTCATTCCAGTTGCATGTTGGCACGTAGATCATGGCAAATGGAGCACTCGTTATAATAACGATGATGCTGTTGCCGATGAGGATTGCATGCGCGGAGGGGGTTACAATACGTTTTGTTTAGGTTATGCAACGCGAATTTTTTAATGTTGTGTCGTTAAACCCGCCACCACCCGACACGGCCAACTAGTAAGGGTTCATCTTCTTGGTTCTTTCGGTAATACAATAATTCTAACGACGTTTCGGCCACAAAGCAAGCAGCCGTCCTCGGGTGAAGACCAGGTCTGTCGGGAAGACAGCGTCACGAAAGCTTTAAATCGAAATTTAGTAAGGGTTGTCGCGTGAACATAAAATGCCAATTCGTCACGAGTACAGCACACCGGTGTGTTGGAGAGCCAAGCCACAACATTTACAATCCGAGTACTGCGCTGTACGAGTAACGAATTGGTCACGTTCTGTTTACGTGACAACCCTTACTAGTTGGCTGTCAGGTGGTGTCGGGTTTAACGACACAACATTTATATATTTACGCGATCTAACCCAAAAAACTCTAATGGATGATATTGGTAGCGAAAGTCCACTACGCGTTTTAAACAAATGAAGTTGTCTGGCGTAGATTTCGGATATGTCACGGTTAATAAAATAGTTTACGTGGAATAACGCAGAACCTGTTTGCCGTAATAAAGTAACGCCTTATCTTCTAATAGCGTGCGCGCTTGGGTTGAATAAGCGTGGCGTCGATTGTGGTTAGTTTTTTCTTATTGCATTAAATATTTAAGCGTTGGTATACGTAAGCTCCGTCTTTTTATATATATATATTTTACTTTTCCAGCTTTCGCGACGTGCTTTAAAAAAAAAAACTCGACTAATTAGTTGATTAGCATCGTCTTGATTTGGGGGTGGCAATAAACGTGGATTTAAAAAGAAAAGACGAACGCAGCACAAAATGATCGGCCCCAAAATAAGTGGCATGTTTATGGAAGGTAATTTCCACTCGTAATTGAAAATAAACAAGCAAGACGATTTACGCACTGGGAGGGTTTGCATCTTTTTTTTTTCTTCTTAAAAAATGCATTGGCACGTGCGCGCGCACTGCTCCTTCTTGGAGAGGGGGAGAGAGAAGTCTTTATTTCGCTCAGGAAATTCGCGTCTCTGGTTTTATTTCTCTCTCTATCCCTCCACATGAGCAACGCCTTTTTTGGAAATTAAATTATAGATCCGTGTGGTTATTTTTAAATACAGGTTGCTTCAAAAAAACGTTAACACTTTCACGGAACTATCGGTATTGTTGCAAATTCTCGGAAGTGTAACATTTTTGTAAAGCACTCCAGTATTTGAAAATACGCGCCGTGTGACCGTTTAGTCTTTTGTTCGAGCACCTCCCCCTATCCCCCCAGCATCTTTTGCTGTCCTTGGCAACTCGCAGAGAGCGAACGGAACCCAAGGTGATTATTGAAGATGACGGCAAGCCTGACATATTTTCCAGGGCCAGGACCTCGCCCTGAAAGCATCGTGATGAAAAGCCGACATTGTTTCATTGGTGACTCTGCTCGAGACGCGTGAGCGAGCCACGGAGCGGTGGGTGGGGGGAAGGGGTAGGTGTGGGTGGGTGGTGGGGGGGTGGGGAGATAAAAAAAATAAAATAAAATCGACTCTACGAAAATGAATGTTTGATGGTGCGCTCTCCTATTATCAGGTTATCTATCACCTGCACCGATTGGTGATATTGAAGAGCCCTCTCGTGAGATGCCCACGGTACACTCACTTTGGTCGGGCGAGATAAGGGAAGAAGGGCTTGTTACCTTCGGGTGTTGGGGGTTGGGAGACAAATTAAATGTAATAAAAACCGCTTGACACTCGATGAGTGCGCGCCGCTCCATCGCCCCCTATAGCACCTTGAGATGGAGCATTTGAGGTCTGCCAAACATTATTAGGGGGCCTTGCGGAAAGGCACGCTCTCAATTCTTGCGGTGGAAATGGACTACGCGGATTATCTTATTTTATGTTTTTTTTTTTAAAGGCGGCTGGACACAACACCCTGGCAGTGTGTGTGTTCGTGTGCACGAGGGAAGGAGCGGTGGTGCAGCGGTTAGTGCGCTGCGCTACGAACCCGGCGACCCGCGTTAGATTCCCACTCACGGCCAACACCGGTGACGATTATCTGAACCGGTCCTGGGCATCCCCTCGGTCGACTCGGCCTCAAACATCGCCACTACAGGGATAAAGGCGCGGTCTAGCGTGGTGCTGGCCTCCCACCACCCCCTTGTGTGCCGTTCCGGCCTTCATAGGTGCTCGCCAACAGCACTTGCCCCAATAGTCTTAAGGGACCGTCCATAAAAGACGTCACGCGATTTTTGACGCCCCCCGTCGTCACACGGTGTCACAAAAAGTCAGACCCCCGCT
The DNA here is from genome assembly GCF_015708825.2 of Lethenteron reissneri. Classification (NCBI taxonomy): domain Eukaryota; kingdom Metazoa; phylum Chordata; class Hyperoartia; order Petromyzontiformes; family Petromyzontidae; genus Lethenteron; species Lethenteron reissneri. Next base: position 4,611,487 of record NC_083789.1, on the reverse strand, counting down.
CAAATGACGTCACAGCTCTGCCCCCCCCCCCCACAAAAAAATAAAACGTGCTTCTAAACGCTTAACTATTGTCATTGTAGTGCGTATTTAATGTGGCGCTGCACTCTGATGTAGGAGAAAACATTTATTAAAAAGTATATTTAATTAAGTAGAACGTGTTGTATATATTCATTAAAAGTTGCGCATTTTGATGTGACGTCACATTTCTCAACCCACCCCCCCCCCCCCCCCCCCCCCCCGGGCAGATGCCCGGGTTCAATTCCCAATCGGTCCCGGGCCTCTCCTAGGTCAACTCTGCTGCAAATGAGGACCTGCTGCGATATGTAAACAGAGCCACGAGGGAGACAAAGGCGACCGGGCGTGGTTCTGGCCACCCATACCACCTCGTGGCGGTGCCAGCCTTCACAGGTGCTCGCCAACGGCACTTGCCCCAACGGTGTGTTAAGGCTGTCTGGGGGATCTTTGTCTTTTACTGGTCATTGGTAACATCAGAAGCACGTGGTAGCTGATCCTGTTCTGGGCCTCCCCCTCGGTCGAGTAAACCATTAGTGAGTACCTGGGGCATGCTGTACGTGTCAACACTGGTGTGTGAGTGTGTATATACATGCTGTGTGTGTATATAACACATTCCTACGGAGGGAGCTGGTAGGAACGTTGGGTTGCTCGGTCAATGGCCAGGGTCAACGACGGCGTGGTGTATTCCGCAAATATGCCCGACTGTGATGGCGGGCAAAAGCCGGCGTGAGTAGGTTAAACGTTGAGTTTTATAAGGACACCACGGGGTGACCAGCCCCTCCCCACCCTCCCCCCTCCCATTTTTGGATTTACGACGGACAGACGGACACAATAATCACCTGTGGGCTGGTGGAACCAAGTGGTCCCTCCCAGTACATGCTGTACGTGTCAATACGTGTGTGTGTGTATATATATTTACATGCTGTATGTGTCAGCACTGGTGTGTGTGTACAGGGTGACCCAAAAAAAACGGGCCCCGTGTACACTTTATGTGATATCTCCTTTATTTATTCACCGATTGCCCTTATTTTATATAAAGGCAACGATTCCTCCGTATAGCCTTAACATACTTCTTATTTTGTAACGATTAATGGCAGCAGATTAAACATGAAATGTTTAATTTGTTAGCCACTCAATTGTCTGTTCCCGTCCATTCCACCTGTTTTTAAAGGGGGTGAAGGCAGCAGCAGCGGAGGAGTGTTCACGACGCGGTCGACAGTTTGGGATTCGGTGCCACGTCACTCGCAGGCCGCCGAATACACACAGGTCAACACACTTTTTCTGGCATAACGTATTCCAACGGTTTTAATGTAATTTAGGGGTGCCGATTCCAAATCTGGCATCAGTTTTTGTCGATCACATCAGATTTTTGAGATATCAAATATTGCATTTTCAATAAAAACTGCAGAAGAAAAATATTATATCAATGTGGATATCTACATAAAATGATATTATAAACACACTGTCCTAAAAATACAGCACCATATTTTAACACTAAAGCAGTCACCGACTCGCAACAACTTGCACTCATAAGTGACAGTTAATTTCGGGTAAAATCAATGAAAATGGGGTATGCCGATAGCATAAAAATGAGATGTGATAGAGCAAATCTGAGATCAGATTTGGAATCGGCACCCTCAAATTAGTTTAAAACAGCTGCAAAAGTCCAGGCCAGAAAAAAATGTTTTTTGTTGTTGACCAGTGTGATTTGACGGCGCCATTTGTGGCATCAGGTGGCTGCCGTCGGCCAAGCCCCGGACCACGTGTCGGTTGATGGTCCGTCGAGACACTGGCGGCGTGGAAGGTTGACAACGTTTGGATTTTCTCTTAATTTTTTATACATTTCTTTGGACCTCGGCTGTAGTCCAGACTCTCGCTTCCGTCTCCTCCGCCTTCCCTTTGTATTTTGTGGCGTCGAGGTCAGGCTGCTGCCGTGGTCCGGAATGGGTGGCGTGATTTTTTTTTATTTTTTCGGCGTGACCCAGGCTTGCATTGGGTTTAACAGGCTGTCGGGGCAAGTGCTGTTGGCGAGCACCTCCATGAAGGCCGGCACGGCACACGATGGGGTGGGTGGCCAGCAGCACACCCACACGCACACACGAACATTTATGGGCTGTGGTGCTTGAGCATGACTCGCGCACTGCGAATCCTAACGATAGAAAAACCTAATTAATTATTTGTCCATTTGCTTAACCTCGTTGGGAGACACTCGCTCACGTGTGTGTGCGCGTGCGTGCGCGTGCGTGCGTGCGCGTGCGATGCCAGGCTAAGGGCACACACGGCAGCGGTGCTGATGCGATAACCGTGTCGCGGTGACCAAGGAAAGCAAGCGATGCTAAAACACACACCTATAAGGACAGAGACTTTGGCAGCAGATGTTGATCTTGTTGGTGACCCTTGGCGTGAGTTAATCATTACCTCCATGGGTGGACTCGCAAACACTTTCCTCCCCATCCACCTCCACCCCCCCCCGCCTCTCCCCGCCGCCCCTCTCCATCACCGGCAAGCCCTGCAGGGCCACCACGGCCACCCGCCACCAGTCTCGCCGGCCAAGTAATCTCAGGCTGAATAATTCATGTAATACGCTGCGTAACAGATTGAAAAATACCACGCCCTGATGCGCTTTATTACTGATGCGAGCTAAACGTGGCCAGGCATCCCCCCCCACTGCCCCCTCGATGTGTCTGTGGCCACAGATAAGTCGTTCGCTTAAACAGATGGGGCCCATCTCTGCGCCTTTCCCGACAAGAACACGAGAGAGAGGGGGAATTACCGCAAAAATGCTCGAAAAGGACTGCCAGCCCACGTGACCTCTGCTCCGGGTTCTCTGTCCAAAAGCATTTGTTGCGTTGACTGGAAGTGTAATTTATTTGCAACCATTTAAAAAAAAGCATGTTTTATTTAGAGTGAGCCTCATGTTATTATTATTATGAGGGTACATACATATGCACTTGGCAAGAGGCAGGAATGTGTGTGTGTGTGACAGGTTCGCGTGCTGCGCTACAAATACGGCTCACGGCCACCAACACCAGTGACGATTATCTGAACCGGTCGTGGGCCTCCCCTAGGTCTACTTGGCCTAAAATTAGTACCTGGTGCGGTGTGTAGTAAACGGCGTCACTCGGGAGACGAAGGCGGTCGGGTGTGGTGCTAGCCACACACACCCTCGTGTGCCGTCTCGGCCTTCGTAGGTGCTCGCTAACAGCACTTACCCCAACAGTTTGTTTAGGGTATACGGTGGATCTTTGTCTTAGCTTGGTTTTTTTTCTTTTACGCGGCCTAACCTTTGTACGACTGTCACATACCGCTCGTTAACATTGTTTGAATGCCTTCTTTACCCGCTGCTGTTGCTGCTGCTATGATAATCCCCTAATTGTGAGAAAGGTATGCAAGTTTAACTACACTGGCTTCGTATATACACACACACACAAAAATAAACGAGCTGTGTGTTGCTGCTGCTAGATTGTCCTGCTCTCTGTGCTGCCCAGCAGCGGGGCCCCCACGAAATCGATCGCGAGAAAGGCTTTCGCCACCGTGAAATGTATTCTCCAATTCAAATGTGGGTTTTAAATATAATAATAATAAAAAATGTAAAGCACGCGGTGAAAACAATTTCTAATTACAGCAATTGTTTTTAAATTTCTCTCATGCATAGTCACATGCTAATTTTATTGATTTGGAGAGCGTTGTCTTGAAAATATGAGCATTAATGATATGATCATCATCATCATCAGTTTATTTTTCTGTACCACTGGTTATCCATCGGTGTAAAACAATACACCCACAGCTATTGTCACATCTCCCACGATAAGGTTTGCCAAGTTAAAATCCCGGCTGTGGTCAACTGGGCCCGTCATTCCTCCTAGGTTTAACAAACAAACAAAATGAGTTTCACCTTTTGTGATTTTATGTAAGCGGTTGTATTGGGCATATTCCGAGCCCTGCCGGAGGCATGTGGATTTGAGACGGCTGCCTCCTCGGGCTTTAAACGTGAGAGAGCATGAACATATCCTAGTCTCATTACCTTCTTTTTTTTTACTTATTTCAATATTGCTGTTAGTTCCGCCTACATTGCCATTATCGCTGCATTGTTGAACACAGCAGTTGGCCTGTGCATGCACGTTCATGTTTCGGGATGCTTGGTGTTTTCACGGAAGAACTTGAGGTGTCACAATTGAACTTTAGCTACAAAGCGTTGTGCCTATGTATAAGATCGGGAAATGGGGTGGTGATGGATGGGACGCCTTGTGGAGGAGAGCAGGTCGCCAAGACGGGCGATGGAAGTGGCACCCAGAGGTCTGAAAGAAGGCCACCATCTAAACGTAAACTTGATTTCTTGACATTTTATTTTACCAGGTAAAGGGCCCAATTAGCTCTATAGCTCCTTTCACAGAAGCGACCTGGCCACAAATGATCGCTCAACGAGAAGTAGCTTGTCACGTGGACATATTTATAGCAGCCACATACTCCTAAAATCACGTTTCTAAAATGTGGAGAGAATAACTGGAGGACCCCTAGAAAAAATCCACGCGATCACGGGGAGAACGTGCAATCTCGAAACATGCGGGCGTCAGGGTCTGTCTGGATCGATCCCACATTCCTCCTGCGTACAGGGCGAGGTAGTTAACATCTCACCGCTGCGGCGACCATGGGACACTGTCAGAGAGGACATTGAGGGTCGACTCTTGCAACGACGGTGGAAGTGACGGTGGGTGACGTTGTGGGGCCATCGACGGCATTGGCCAAGTTGACCTCTGGATCTTGACCTCTCTACTTTGGTCGCCATTTTTTTATTTTCTTCTGCCGTTGCTTTGACAGAATTTCCGTTTCGCGTCTCCGCAGCCGCTCAACAGCCGCTCATCCTAAATCTATTTTGAAAAACTAGTTTTCTTTAGAACTGCTCCCGTGTTTAGTTTGGTGTCCTCCACCCGCGCCTCCGATTAGCACGGTCGGCTATGTGTACGGTGCTAAAAAAACAAGTCCCTGCATCTTCTTGCGTAGCACTGCACAAGCTGCAAAGCCCCACCGCAATGCAAGCTCTCTCCTGTTTTTTGAGTGGTCCCGATTACACAGACGCACCATTACATCTTGATGACATTTAACACGATTTATTTTTCGATATTGCGTTCAACAACCATTGACCATCGGTGAATGGTTTGCCTAAGATGACCTTTGCTGAGATTTTAAGGTATTTATGTCTGTGTCCGTATCCCCCACACACACACACAACCCTTTATTGCTGTGCGTCTGTGACTATGGACCGGGTGAGCGTGCTCTATCAATGACAGAGAAATCACCTCCTAATAAAATTGCCTGCCTGCCACATGGACAGATTGATGAGTTAAAATGAATTCTAACCTCCAAAAAAAAAGAGAGGACGCGGGTCGGTAAATCTCCGGTTCCAATCATGTATGTAAATGTTGCCGAATATTGGCCCCTAAAATTCAATTTAAGGGCGTGTCGTCCGTGATTATTACGCGGGGGTGTTTACCCTTCCCCAAATCAGCCGTGACAGTTTTTTAATCTCGGGTGGGTCACTGCCGCAGGGATGAGGTGGACTGGTCTCACGAGGGTCGCTTCATCCCCCCCCTCCCCCGTACCCCCCCACCCACCCCTCATCTCTTTACAAAACGGTGGGCGGGGGGGGGGGTTCCGGGTGAGTGGGTGAAGGGAGGCATGGATGGGTTGGCTAAGCCTCGTGGCGGGAGGAGGGGGCACTGCTAAATGGTTTGTTGGAGTGGATGCAAAAAAAGACGACGAAAATGTGCAGTGCAGTGAAATTGCCTCTTTATGGGGGCCTCACTGTTGGCATCCGTATGGGGCCACTTGGCTGTTCTCGACTCGCCATGCACATCCCACGAATGTGACTCGTGATATCCACGCGGTTGTCTGTGGATGAGCGCAGATGATTCATCCAATTTACCGACACCGCCGGAGCTCCGATAATTATCTGCGGTGATCTGAGAGATGTTTCGCGAATTTACTCCGTGCCTCTGTAAATAAAAACAAGAATATCATTATTGATAATAAATATTATTTGCTGACAAAAATCCTTCAAATGTGTGGCTTATAGAAAGTCATTCTGCTATGCGGGATGGGAAAATCCACGGATAATTGGAATAATTGGAGCCAGGACTGAACAGGCATTTTTTGTGTGTACGACTCGTAGAGGTACCACAGATAATAGGAATTGTGGGAATAATAGGGCCGCGGAGAAGCGAAGTCCGACTGTCGTAGGAGGAATTTAAGTGTAATGAGATCACCTACCTTTTTATGTGACTCTTATCTCTAGATGAGCACGTACAATAGAATGAATTTGCCTCCAATTCGTTGATCTTCCACCACACCTCCGATTTTAGTACGGTGCGAAAGCGGTTTTACATACACACCTTCAACTGATGCTGCCTTCTCTCTGAAGATAATTGCGTACATTGGGATGAATTTGCATGCGCCACTCCTCCGTATAGCCAAGAGAAAAAAACATAAACGGATACGAAGCAAGGATCTATCCACAGATAATAGGATTTTCCACGGATTAATTGAGGTCACGAATAATGGGGGGGCGGAGTCTAGGATAAGATGGGGCCACGGATAAGAGGAGTTTCACTTCACAGAAGGTGCTTGGACACAAGGAGAGAGGCGAGTGGCCGAGCCCTGGGTAATTTGGGTGGCTGACATCGCAATGGCCTTACTCTCACCACTCTATACGCTTATTGAATTACCCGGATAATTATGTTGTCTGACCAGGCACATTTTATTGCCCCCCCGCCACCCACCGCCTCTACCCCCCCCCCCCAGCCCCCACCCGGAACATTGATGAGCAACCCGTCTCTCCATACCCCTGCAGACTTCTAAAGCCTCTGACTTTTACGCTTCTCCCCCCCTCCCCCCACTGGCCCACTTCACCCACCACCCCGCGACTGGACCATTAATCAAGGTCATGGGTCTCCCAGTTGCATTCAGTTAAAACCTTAACGTTCTTCAAAGCTTATACATTTTCTGCGCCCATTGTATTATTGTATGTATGTGTGTATATATCGATACGGGGAGCGGTAGTGTAGCGGTTCGCATGCTGCGCTACGAACCCGGCGATCCGTGTTTTGATTCCAGCTCACGACCACCAACAGCAGTGCCAATTGAATGAACTGGTCCCTGGACCTCCGCTAGGTCGACTCGGCCTCAAGTGAATACCTGCTGCGGTGTGTAAACATCGCCACGAGGGAGACGAAGGCTGCCGGGTGTGGTGCCAGGCCACCCATTCATCCGCTCGTGCGCCGTGCCGGCCTTCATAGGTGCTATGCGCAAACAGCACTTGCCCCAACAGTCTGTTAAGCCTATACGGGGGGGGGGGTCTTTGTATGTTGTATATATTTACGTTCACGCAGAAAAAATATAATCAAACCCACGCAGTGTTACGATTGTAGGTGTATTCATTAATTGATTTACGCAGTCGCTTTATGTCCGGCAGCAAAAATGTGTGTTTTTGTTGTTGTTGTATTGATCGCGTGTTGGGTCTTTATGAACGCGTTGGCTCGTCTCCACGTCCTCGTGATGATTTCAAACGGGGACTTGGAGCGTTGCGGCTGCCGAGGTTTGCAGAGACGAGAGCCGAGTAAGGGGCCGTCCATAAATGACGTCACGCACCTGGGGTGGTGGGGGGGGTGAGAAATGTGACGTCGCATCAAAATGCGCAACTTTAAATACATATAGACAACACGTTCTACTTAATTGAATATACTTTTTAATAAATGTTTTCTCCTACAACATCAGAGTGCAGCGCCACATTAAATACGCACTACAATGACAATAGTTTAAAGCGATTTGAAGCATTTTTTATTTTCAAAATGGAAATGTTTTTTTTGGGGGGGGGGCAGAGCTTTGTGACGTCATATTTGAGGGGGGGGTCTGCCTTTTTGTGACGGGGGGGGGGGGGGAAATCGTCCAAAATCGCGTGACGTCATATATGGACGGCCCCTAAGGGGAGGGCACCTACACCAGTCTATACCCCCCCCCCTCTCACTCTCTCGCTGCCCGTTATCGCGGCGTTGCCGTCCTTTAAGTGGCGAGATATTAAGGGCAGAAAATTAAACAATACAAAGAAGAGAGCGGGGGAGAAAAAAAAAGAAACAACTTCGGTGTCCTAAGAAGATCAGCGTTGTTGTTGTTGTTGTTGTCTTGAAGCGGAGAGAAGTCGAGGGAAATGAGGCGACCGATGTAAATAGGTGATGGGCCTTTTCGATTTAAAGCTTCTTTCGTGACTGCAGGGATTCATCTACTTGGTTCTTTCGGTAAAGTCACGTAGAAGGGAAATAATAAAATAATATAAATAAAACATAATAAAATACAATTCTCACGACGTTTCGGCCACAACGCAAGCAGCCGTCCTCAGGTGTGTTTTATTGTATTATTTAAATATTTCCATTATTATTTTATTATTTTCATTCTATGTGACTTTACCGAAAGAACCGAGAAGAGGGGATGGGCCTGTGAAGGATTTATAATATGTCCAGCACAGTAAATTGATTTATCTGCGTTGCATGCAAATGATTGGAAGGCGGCTTCGGCATTTTTAACGAATGGTAACGCCAAACACCGCCAGTCCGTCCACCTGAACAACCACTTCGCTCCTACTTTACAGCCATCCGATGAGCTCGGTCGGCTACGTACGGTACGCAAGAAGTTCAACGCGCAGCCCGTTCTCGATCCACTGCTGCATGAAGGCTTCGCCATGCCTTCTTGTGGTGGTGCGGCTGATAACGCGCATTGCACCACACTGAGTTCCAGTCCCAGCATCGAGCGTGTGCCGGAGTTCCCGGCGTTACGACGAAGCGATTCTCTGCGTCTCTCTCTCTGCGCGGCAATTTCCTCTCGGCGCTAAAGCCAGGAAATGGGGCCTGCTCCCCTAATAGCAAAGATCTCCATCTCGCACGCGCGTCGACAACAGGCGCGTTGCAGCAGCAGCAGCATCAGCAGCAATCTTCCGTTCCCCGCCACCCCCCATCGCTGTCTTTCACTCGTAGCACACAGAGGCATTGTTCACCACGAAGCGCAGGGCTATAACTCCGAAATCCGGTGGGGACGAAGGGGGGTTGGTGGGAGGGTGGAGGCGCGCACGTTTGGAGAATTGTTACAGACATCCCGATAAGGACATAAAAGGTTTTTTAGGGGGGAGAGGGGGTGGAGGTTAGATCGCGTAAATATAAATGTGTCGTCGGTGAAACGCCACCACCCGACACGGCCAATTAGTAAGGTTTGTCACGTGAAACAACAACAAAACCCCCGTGTCGATTAGTTACTACTTAGCACACCCGGTGTGTTGCAGAAAGAGAGAGGGGGGGGGGAAACCCCGCATCAACATTTACAATATTCTTGGTTCTTTCGGTAAAGTCACGTAGAAGGGAAATAATAAAATAATATAAATATAAAACAATACAAATTCTCACGTTTCGACTTTACCGAAAGAACCAAGAATATGAATCCCTGCAGTCACGAAAACTTTAAATCAACATTTACAATGTTGAGTGCCGTCACGTTTCGTCGGTGATTATGAATGTTGTGGCTTGGCTCTCCAACACACGGTGTGTGCTGTATGAAGTAACGAATTGGCACGTTCTGTTTACGCGACAAACCTCACTAATTGCCTGTCGGGTGGTGGCGGGTTTACCGACACTTTTATATATTTACGCGATCTAACACCCCCCAAAAAACCTCCTAATTATGGATGATTTTGGTCGCGAAAGGCGACTACGTGCTTAAAACTGAGTTTGATTCCCGCTCACCGTTGTAATCTCTTGCGAGGGTGATTGGTTCCTGGCCCACCCATGACTTCAACCAACCCGCACTGACCAGCGTGGCGAGGTATGGCCAAACAAACCCGACAACTGATATGGGGTGGTGGTAGATGGTGGTGGGGAGGGGGGGTGCTGACTGCAGAGATGGAGCGATGGAATCGTCCCGTGGCTGCGTGCGGAGCTGAGCTGCATCTCGGGACCGCGAGAGATGGCGACGACTTGGGTCGACTTTCATCCAACGGCGGATCGAGCTTGACTGATGACCACGATGACGACTGCTCTCTCTTTCTCAATGTTTTGTATGATAAATTACAGTTCTATATATTTTACCTGGGGTAGTGGGGGGCTAGGGAGAGCTGGGGGGCTAGGGGGCGGTAGGGGGGGGGCAAGGGGTGCTACGGGGGGGCTAGGGAGAGCTGGGAGGGGCTAGGGGCTGTACGGGGGGGCTAGGGAGAGCTGGGGGGGGGGTGGTACGGGTGGGCTAGGGGTGGTAGGGGTGGTACGGGTGGGCTAGGGGCTGTACGGGGGGGGCTAGGGAGAGCTGGGGGGGGGGGCTAGGGGCTGTACGGGGGGGCTAGGGAGAGCTGGGGGGGTGGTACGGGGGGGCTAGGGGTGGTACGGGTGGGCTAGGGGCTGTACGGGGGGGGCTAGGGAGAGCTGGGGGGGGGGGCTAGGGGCTGTACGGGGGGGCTAGGGAGAGCTGGGGGGGTGGTACGGGGGGGCTAGGGGCTGTACGGGGGGGCTAGGGAGAGCTGGGGGGGTGGTACGGGGGGGCTAGGGGCTGTACGGGGGGGCTAGGGAGAGCTGGGGGGGTGGTACGGGGGGGCTAGGGGCTGTACGGGGGGGCTAGGGAGAGCTGGGGAGGTGGTACGGGGGGGCTAGGGGCTGTACGGGGGGGCTAGGGGCTGTACGGGGGGGCTAGGGAGAGCTGGGGGGGGGTGGTACGGGGGGGCTAGGGGCTGTACGGGAGGGCTAGGGAGAGCTGGGGGGGGGTGGTACGGGTGGGCTAGGGGTGGTACGGGGGGGCTAGGGGTGGTACGGGGGGGCTAGGGAGAGCTGGGGGGGGGGCTAGGGGCTGTACGGGGGGGCTAGGGAGAGCTGGGGGGGGTGGTACGGGGGGCTAGGGGCTGTACGGGGGAGCTAGGGAGAGCTGGGGAGGGGGGGGCTAGGGAGAGCTGGGGGGGGGGGGGGGGGGCTGCTATCGTTCCGATGTCGCGCTCGCCGCACACGAAGGGAACGCTGCGTGGTTTCCAGCCGCGTTATGAATCGTGACAGCCGTGAAAGCGGAGCCGCCGCGTGCGCACGACCACGTAGGCGCCTAATGCCGCGTCGTGTGTTGTGTTTTGTGACGACGCATAATTGAATCCGCCGCTTGTCGCCGAACGAGCTGAGAACCTGCCGACGCTGCAGCTGACTTGGAAGAGGGGGGTGGCAGGGTGGAGTGGAGCGGGTTGGGTTCGGATTGGGTTTGCGAGACCGGTTGGGGAAGTGCATCGACAAGGGATGGAGAACGGGGGGGGGGGGGGGCTTCGGGGGGTGGGGGGGGGGGGTCTTCTGGGCGGTGGAGGAGGGAGCTTTTGGGAGGGTGGAGGGAACTTCTGGGAGGGAGGGGGGTGGAGTCCGTTTCGTTTCACGGCGGCGTGAGCGGGGTGACCGTGTGACAGCAGCGGCGGCGTGGATGTTGAGAAACATCCACTCGACCACTGGAGAGACAGAGAGCGAGAACACGCAAACTCCAAATACACAGCAGGCGTCAGGGTTTGCATGGAACCCACGACCTCCTGTACACCAGGCGAGGTAGTTAACATCTACGTCACCCAGGACGGACAGACAGGGGGGGGGGGGAGTTTGGAGGCGCCGTGCTGCGACTCAAACACTCCGCTTCACCCCCAGACTGTTAGTAATTGCTGCGTCTGCGCAGCCCGTGGTTCCGCGTGTAAGGGCGGAGGATGCACGAGACGTAAACGGATCAAGGGAAGCTCAATCCAATCGGGGGTGCATCATTTACATAAGCGCGCTAATGCAGATGAATGGCTGTGCGCGGCGTCGCGGGGACACAGATCGCTAATTTTGAGACCAAAACAAAAGCGGCTCTGCCTGTCGACCAGAAGCGCTCCGGTGGCATTGGAGGGGGGGTATGGGCGGGGGTGGGGAGGGGGGTTAAAGCAAAATCGAGCTGTGCTGAACAGATTTTGAAAACAAATATTATACGTATGTTGCATGTCAAACGGATGATTGTATACATCCCTTGCGCTGTGTTTCGGTAAGTGATGTCGGTATTCTATGGTGTGGCGGCTTCCCCCACACCCACCTCTTCCCCAACTACAAGCAAGCGGGCTTGGCAATAAACCGGACAGAGACGATAACATTTCGGATTTTTTTCCTATTGCTGTTATCATCATTATTGCTGTAAGTTTGCAATTTCCTCCGCGATGATTGAGCGGTCGAGGAGGACGTGTTACGCTCGAGAACAGAGAGAACTTGTGACGCGCGGCTCGGTGGACCCGATTCGTGCGTTGGCAGGAACGTCGTAGGAGGTTATCGACGGACTCGGATCAGCAACTTCGCGTGGTCCCACGGAAACCCACCCGCCCTGCCACCCCCTTGCACGCTTCAGCGGGCTACAAGAGGGGGCGTCCTTGTGCTGGTCGCTAGGAAGCTTCGCCGACCATGTGCCACCTTGCCCACGTGTCTTTTGTTGTTGTTTGGGAAATCCTTAATGAGTGGGGGGGGGGGGGGGTTGCCTTTTTTTCGTAAGTAATTCCATCAAATTTCGATTTAAAGCTTTCGTGACTGCAGGGATTCATCTTCTTGGTTCTTTCGGTAAAGTCACGTGGAAGGGAAATAATTAAAATAAAACATAATAAAATGCAATTCTCACGACGAAAGCTTTCCGACAGACATGTTCTTCACCTGAGGACGGCTACTTGCGTTGTGGCCGAAGCGTCGTGAGAATTGTATTTTATTATGTTTAATTATTATTCTTTTATTGTTTCCCTTCTACGTGAGTTTACCGAAAGAACCAAGAAGATAATCCCATCAAATTGCTTTTGTCTCCATAGGTATTTGCTGCGTGTTTTTTTGTTTGTTTGCTAGTTTAATTTATTTATTCATTGAAGTATTGCTTGGTGCCGAAACGACGGCGAGCTGTGTCCTGGGAAGATTGCATCCAGCTTTTTTGTTTGAGTGGCAGGTGGGTGGGTGGATGGGGAGCAAACGAGGGTTCCGTGAGCAAAGTAAACAAACATCCGAACGGGGCGTCCACGTGTCCGTCTAATCTACGGCTCTGCAGTCCGGTCACATCTCAATATTTGTTTGAGCAAAAATGCCCGACCCTTGCTTTGACGCATTACCAGCTGGGCCCTGCGGTGATTTGACGCGACCCATGTTTATCCTCGGCATCCCAATTTTTTTTTTTCCGAGAGCCCCTTCTATACCGCGTCTACTCCCCACCCACACCGCTCTCGCCACCCAAACCTAGAACGACGCGTCTCCCGTCGCTTGCAATCACAGGCGGTCGTCCCACTCCTTGCACGGATTTTTTTTAAATGTGTGGGTCTCGATCCATTCGTCGACAGAGGGATCGCACAATCCAATAACACCCTGGCCGAATTAGGTGCTGCTACTGGGCAGTTTTAATCGCAGGTGTTTTTCTTTTGCGCTTCTTGAATTCCTTACCACAATTTCCCCACGATTATTTGATTTATTAGGAAGCCACTAGAGCAATACACTTTTACATCTCCTAGATTGGAAACTACTTTTTTTAGAGCTGCTTTTAGTGTTTTTAGTTTGTCCTACCCCCGCACCGCCGATTTAGCACGGTTGGCAACGCACAGTGCAAAGAAGTTCCGCATACATACACACTTGCCTATGGCATTCCCTCCAATCTTCTTGGCATGCTAACCCCCTCCTCCCCCCACCAACTGCCTGCCCATGCCAAGTGGACCTTGCGTCCCGCATCTGCTCTCCGTTTCGCTCCCACTTGGCCCGTTCCATCGTTCAGCGTGCTCCACCGAACAGCTCCTTATTTAAAAATGAATTACGATTGGAATAACTCGAAGGGTGAAATGTTACGATTTTAGCCCCCCTCCCCTCCAGTGCCGGATAATCCTAGTAGCAAAAGTAGCCACGTATGTAGTAGCTACGGGCCCCGCACTTTTAAGGGCTCCGCGCTAAATGCTTTCAAGCTATCAATTCCGGTTTAGTGATTCTGCACTTGCTCAATTACTATAGTACTATACCGCCTTCAACTTTTATGAACGACTGGGTGTTTAAGGTTAGCGATTTGTCGTATTATCTGGCTGTATAGCAAATGAAAAAAATAGAATTACTTAACAATACAAGTGAAACATTTGTGTTTTTTTTATTAGGGCCCTTTTATATCATGTGCTGCAGACCCCGCGCTAGCTTAATCCGGCACTGCCTCCCTCCAAGTAACTGCGACGCGGAATGTTGGTTTGGTTTTTACTTGCCAAGCCAATCGCTTGGCAAGTATCATCCCTGTCCCTTCATCGGTGAACCAAGTCATTCGTCGCCTGCGGAGTTGGGGGGGATGATGACGCCGATGAAAAGCAGTTAATCATGGCAGTGTGTAAAATCCACGCGTACCCCGAGGTTCAACAATGACGTTTAACATTCACGCAGTTCACTGCCACGACCTTCTCACAGCCCTCTTCTTGTGAAGACTGCCCTGATTCGGAAGGTGTGGGAAGGTCTTCATCCGTACTTTGGCAATCGCCAGTTTATCAATCGGACATCTACCCCCCCCCCCCCACCAAGTAGCGTTCGATGTGTTGATCCCAGATAGATGATGATGATGATGATGGGTCAACATCCCGATCAGGAATTTGTATTATTCAGAGCTGAATGTTTTGGCTGCTGTGCCAGTCGGCAGAAGACACGAAGGCTGATGAGCAAAACACGATAAGTAATGTTACACAGGGACATGAACTTTTGCAGCCTCTTCATCATTTGCTGATTTCTCATGATTCTCCACCACAAGTCTACGGTGTTTTTTTAAAGCAGTTTTATTCTCTGTGTTCAATAGGCCCCATTTTGTAAAGGTGGCACGGAATACTCCTTCCGAACCTAATATCTACCAACTTGGCAGCAGTAACGTATCCCACGGCCGAGGCTGCTGGTTAAGACCCAGAGTGTTGGAACGGATCCACATTAATTTCTTGCGTGAACAAATACTGCAGGAATGTTGTGGTCTGGCAGGTCGTTGTTGGTCGGTGGATAGAAATAAATGCGAGATTTTCACAGAGGGAGCGGACCTCCAGTCCCGTTCCTCGTTCTCTTGAAGGCTCCTCCAGCGCCAGTTGTGTGATTCCTCGCACTAGAAAAGAGGGCTTCCATCCTGAAGGGGGAGGGCACCAGACACGTCACGTTGTGAAACCCGGCAGGAATTACACTGGTCAACAAAAAATAAACTTTTTTTCTGGCCTGGACTTTTGCAGCTGTTTTAGACTAATTTCAGGGTGCTGATTCCAAATCTGATCTCAGATTTGCTCTATCACATCTCATTTTTATGCTATCGGCATACCCCATTTTCATTGATTTTACCAGAAATTAACTCTGTCACTTATGATTGCAAGTTGTTGCGAGTCAGTGACTGCTTTAGTGTTAAAATATGGTGCTGTATTTTTAGGATAGTGTGTTTATAATATAATTTTATGTAGATATCCACATTTATTTAATATTTTTCTTCTGCAGTTTTTATTGAAACTGCAATATTTGATATCTCAAAAACCTCATGTGATAGACAAAAACTGATGCCAGTTTTGGAATCAGCAAAATTACCTTAAAACCGTTGGAATATCTTATGCCAGAAAAAGTGTGACCGGTGTTATTTTACTGACCTGACTCTGCTGAGATTCATCGGGGTTAAAAAAGAAGTGGTTCGGAGGTGTTCTAAAGGCTCATACGACGATAGACTTTGAAACCATTTTTTTTCACTTTACTCGTAAAGATGGACTTCCAATGCGTCATTTATTTATTCGTTAAATAATATATCAGCCACGCATGACATTCGCATGCCGGTCTGCTTGAACAACAATGCGTACTCCTACACGCAAGGTGCAATGATGGAGCATCGCCTGGGTTTGGTTAAAATGCGAGGGTTCTCCCTATATCCCAATCGGAGCTTAGCCACTGATGTCTTGGAGAGTGTTCAGTTTGGATGAAAAACGCCAGCTGCCCAGATTGCAATTGGCCGTGGTTTGGCGTGAGTCGCTTGGCAGATGTGACCGAGGATCCCTTCACATCCACTGGGAGTCATTAGGGGGGGGGGTGTGGGGGTCGTCTCCTGGCTTCCCAGACGACGGGAGAGGTTGGCCGTACGGCTTGTGGCAAGGCTGTAAGCGGGTACGACCAGCACGCCCAAGTGCCTGTGGGAACAACCTTCTCCCTCCCTCCCCTCCTGCCACCTCTGCCACGATGCTGATCCTGGTGGAAAGGAGCCAATGTCGCGATACGCCGGACGAGTCGCCAAATGTTAAAAGACGGCGAACGCGAGCGGCCGATAATATTGCTGCAAGCTGGGCAATTAGGCGGCCCATGAGCTGAGACGGCGTTTTAGACTTATTTTAAAGGTTAAAAGCTGCGCGTAAATGTGACAGCCCGGCAAATGACGTGTCGGCGGCAAGGTGGTGGTGTCATGCCCAGAGACTCTCATTCCGGTTTGGGGCAGGAGAGGGAAGGAGCAGAGGGTTGGGGGGTGGAAGTAATTTGGGTGGCGAGGTGTGGTATATTGTACGTGTGTGTCTGTCTGTCTGTCTGTTGAACTGCTTCTTTTGCACCGTACATAACCAGACGTTTCGCTCAGCTTCATTAGGCTATCTTCCAGAAGTGTGAAGAAGCCTTCCTGTTTCGGTCTACGTGACAAGCGATTAAACACTAATTTTGATTTGCCCAAATAAGGCTCACTGAGCTTATATAGCTTTTTTTCAGAAGCAACCTGCCGTGCTCGCGTGGATTTTCCTCCAGGTCCTCCGTTTTTTTTATTAAATCCTTTATATTAAGTTCGCTTGCTTGCGTGCTTGCGTGCTTGCTTGCTTGCTTACGACCGTGCAAATCTTTCGGTCGTTTTTTTAACCCACTTCCCGTGATCCAATCGAGCTGACATTTTGCACACAGACTCGTTGTGCGAGACAATGAATGTTCGTGAAAAAATTTTCCCCAAAATTTTACACTGTTTAGGGAAAACAAATTAAATATTTAATTACCAATTGCTTAATAGGTGGCAGACAATCATCTGACCCATAGGTGGCAGCCATCTCAAGCCAGAGGACGAGAGGACTCTAGCCGCCACGCATATAAAGGATTTATAGTGAAAAACTTTGTTTTTACGGGTTATACTTATTCCCTCCCACGTTTAAGAATTCGCAGGTTTGCCGACCCCCCGCCCCCCCTCGACTCTAACCACGGCAACGTCCGCGTGGGACTTGCTCGTTGCAGTCTTCTTCTCACTTCGCCGCAACGCTTTCCCTCCACACCCACAGCCCGGCTTCGTAGGAGGGAGGGGGGGGGGTGAGGCAGGGGGGGGCACAGGTGGCCACGCGCAGAGGCGAATCTCTCCGGTCCAGGGGGGGGGGGGGGGTGCGTGGCGCTGCCTCACATCTGGCTCCGGGAGAAGCGCTTTGCTCCAAGGACTGTAACCAATTTAGCAGAGGCACCGTGGGGGTGATGGTGGTGGGGCGGTGTTTTTAGTTTGGGGGCGTCCATAGCATCATGGGACGCCAGGGGGTGGTGGAGGAGCAAGGGGGGGGGGGCACCGCTCTCCCCAGGGCAAAACCCTCAGCACCCCCCCCCCCACCAATCAATACGATCTCATAAATTTCGATGTAAAGCTTTCGTGACTGCCGGGATTCATATTCTTGACTTTACCGAAAGAACCAAGAATATTTCGATTTAAAGCTTTCGTGACTGCAGGGGCTTCATCTTCTTGGTTCTTTCGGTAAAGTCACGTAGAAGGGAAGTAATAAAATAATAAAAATAATAAAAATGAAACATAATAAAATAATTCTCACGACGTTTCGGCCACAACGCAAGCAGCCGTCCTCAGGGTGAAGACCAGGTCTGTCGGGGAGACAGCGTCTGAATGAAGAACAATACGATCTCCTCATTACGATTTTCGCCGTACGCGCTCGCTCGCTCGCTCACCCGGCCAGGCCGGCCTCATTCACGTGCAGGTTGGCCCGTGCTGCCTGCCACGTGGTCATATCGACGTAGGGAAGGGAGGGGAGATGTGGGGCGAGTGCGCAGGCAATCGGGGGGAAATGAAATCTGATGAAGCTGCTGGCGGCGTGCGGGGACGAACGCGGTGATGGGGAGGAGTGGCTGAAGGATCGGCCCGGTGGGGTGGGCCTCGTCATCCCCGAGTGAGGGCGGACGGGCAGACAAACCACGCACTTGGAGGGACTTGCGGCGTGGATCTGTGGCCGTATGAGAGGAGAGATTGGAGGAAGCTGTATAATTCGCACGGTGTCTTTTCTGAGGCCTGACTGCAATTTATTTACTGTGTTTTTCTGACAGCGCCACGGGTTATTCTCAGCGCAACGTCCAATTGAAAAACAAAATGAGCAGACCTTAGAACAGTTTTCTCCCACGCACGCAAAGCTGAGTTTTAGTCGGATTCTGCCCGTCACACCACATTCAGTTAATCTCACCCTATGGAGTTGGCTGCTAGCAACCTACTACCCCCAGTCCACCGGTGGCCCGAAGAATATCCAGAAACGAATCCCTGCATAGGTTGCTGCCTGCAGCACAACCCACGTATACAAAGACAACAAAACAGACACAAATCCTCTGGAATAACCTCAACAGACTGTTGGGGCAAGTGCTGCTAGCGTGCACCTAATGAAGGCCGGCGTGGCACACGAGCGCATGTATGGTCCAGCATCACGCCCGGCCACATTTGTCTCCCCAGTGGCGATGTTTACACAACGCCACCGGGTTCTCATTTGAGGCCGGGTCAAACCGACGGGGGGAGGCCCAGGACCGGTTCAAATTTGCGCCACTGTCGTTGGTCGCGAGCGGGAATCGAACTCGTGCGGCCGGGTTCAGTAGCGCGGTGCGCTCACAAGACGACAAAGATCCCCCGTATAGCCTTAACAGACTTTTGAGGCAGGTGCTGTTAGCGAGCAGCACCTATGAAGGCCGGAATGACACACGAAATGGGGGGGGGGGGAGGAGGGGGGTTGGTGACCAGCACTACGCCCGGCCGCCTTTGTCTCCCCAGCGACGTCCACAAGCATCGAACAAAGCGTGCAATTGGCTTCCGCGGATTACTCTCGCAGCCGGGGAGGGAGGGTTGTGTGGGGTGGTGGGGTGACCCCTGGGCACCCCCCCTCCACCCTCTCCCAGCCCCGGCACAATCACCGCCCCTCGGTGGATTTAGGGGAGCATGATAATTGCGAAGCATTGATTTAATGAGAGGAGGCCGACCCGCTCAGATTCTTACCGTCAGTGCCCCCCCCCCCACACACAACCCCGTTACGTCTTGACGTGTGCCCCAGTTGTGGATCTACTTCGCCCAAGGCTTCCGTGGTCCACTTGGGGGAGCGAGAGGCTTGGGGTGCGGTCCGTGGTCTTGTAGGGTTGGGAGGGGGGGGGGCGCAGTGGTTAGCGCACTGGGCTACGTGTGCACGTGTGCCGTGCCGTAGCCGACCATGCAAATCGGAGGTGGGGATGGAAGGACCACAAAACTACATGCGTTTATCAATCTAGAACCCGGCGACCCGAGTTCGATTCCCGCTCAAGGCCACCAACAACACCACGTGACGATTGTGTGAACCGGTCCTGGGCCTCCCCTAGGTCGACTCGGCCTCAAATGTGTACCCGATGCGGTGTGTAAAACATCGCCACCGATGCAGACGCAGGTGGCCGGGTTTGGTGTTGGCCACCCAACCCGCTCTCGTGTGCCGCCGTTGTCCTCCAATAGGTGTTCGCTAACAGCACTTGCCCCTACAAGTCCGACTTTACTGGGGGATCTTTGTCTTTGGTGCTTACACGTCATGCGCTCTTCTTGAAGCCACAGGATTGACATTTTTAGAGCGGGTGGCGGCGGCGGTGGGTGTTAATTCTAGATTTGAAGCTTTCGTGACTGCAAGGATTCAAATTCTTAGGTTTTTTCGGCAAAGTCACGTAGGTAAAACATTAAAATTAATAAAAGTAAAATAAAATAAAAATCACGACGTTTCGGAGGCAACACAAGCTTCCGTCTTCAGGTGGAACCGTCACAGCCACGACAGCTGTATCAAGTAAATGAGAGATTGCAGGAGCTACCACTCCGTTTATATAATGGTTGGAGAGGGGGGAAGGGCCAAGTACAGTACAGCACACTTTTTATTCATATGGTAAGGTGGGTGTTAATTTTTACAACCAAATCCCAGCCGCGGGTCATATTCGCCGAAGAGAGGCACCAACAGGTAACGGAACGAGACAAAAATGTTTTCCCTTTCGTCGACGCTTCGCCTACGGCTGTCGCGGTGCGCAATTTGAGACGACGTTCTCAAATGTGAAAAGCGTCGCGCAAAATGCAGAACAGCAGCACCAACGTTCGACGAATGTTGGGAAGGTGGTGGCGGTGTGACGTCACGAGGATGTTGGGAAGGTGGTGGCGGTGTGACGTCACGAGATTGTTGGGAAGGTGGTGGCGGTGTGACGTCACGAGAATGTTGGAAAGGTGGTGGCGGTGTGACGTCACGAGGATGTTGGGAAGGTGGCGGTGTGACGTCACGAGGATGTTGGGAAGGTGGTGGCGGTGTGACGTCACGAGGATGTTAGGAAGGTGGTGGCGGTGTGACGTCACGAGGATGTTGGGAAGGTGGTGGCGGTGTGACGTCACGAGGATGTTAGGAAGGTGGTGGCGGTGTGACGTCACGAGGATGTTGGGAAGGTGGTGGCGGTGTGACGTCACGAGATTGTTGGGAAGGTGGTGGCGGTGTGACGTCACGATATTGTTGGGAAGGTGGTGGCGGTGTGACGTCACGAGATTGTTGGGAAGGTGGTGGCGGTGTGACGTCACGAGAATGTTGGGAAGGTGGTGGCGGTGTGACGTCACGAGATTGTTGGGAAGGTGGTGGCGGTGTGACGTCACGAGAATGTTGGGAAGGTGGTGGCGGTGTGCGCTAGAGGAATACCTTAGAGAGCCCCCTCCTCTTGAATGTATTTGGCCTACTCTTCCATGCTGGCCACATGGCTTGGGATAGGTGGGTTAGCACCCACAACTACAGCACACCACGCTGATCCGCGCCTCGACTTAACGTGCGTTTAGAGAGGTTTTTGGCCGATATAAAATTCCGCACGACGAGCCACTTCGTTGAGCTATCAATCGCCTCCAGGTCGCTTCTGAACAAAAAAAAATGAGCTGTATAGTTAAGTGGTTCTCGCCTGGTAAAATAAAAATTAAATATTTTTTGATTTAAAGCTTTCGTGACTGCAGGGATTCATCTTCTTGGTTCTTTCGGTAAAGTCACGTAGAAGGGAAGTAATAAAATAATAAAAATAAAACATAATAAAACAATTCTCACGACGTTTCGGCCACAACGCAAGCAGCCGTCCTCAGGTGAAAACCAGGTCCGTCGAGGCGACAGAGTCTGAATGAAACGGCACACGAGCTTATATATATATGCTCCAAGCTCGTGTGCTGTTTCATTCAGACTCTGTCGCCTCGACGGACCTGGTTTTCACCTGAGGACGGCTGCTTGCGTTGTGGCCGAAACGTCGTGAGAATTGTTTTATTATGTTTTATTTTTATTATTTTATTACTTCCCTTCTACGTGACTTTACCGAAAGAACCAAGAAGAAGAAAAATTAAATAGTTGAAAAGTAAAAAAAACTGCGATTCGCCCATGGGAATCGGGGCTCAGCTTGCCCGACGGTCAGCACGCCGATCATTCTCCTTTCGTCCGTCTCGCACGCAGACGGCAAAGACAAAGATCCTCCGTAAAGCCTCAACAGACTTTTTGGGGCAAGTGCTGTTAGCGAGTAGCACCGAACGAAGGCGCGCGCACACAGACACGCACGCACTAATGTAAATTTGCGTGAAAGAGTGATACCTAAACCAATATCGCTGTTGATGATGAAGGCCATGTTAAAGATGACGATGAAGATAAAGACACGGTAGTGGCAATGATGGCGATGAAGGAAATCGTGCACAATGACGACAAATATGATGAATGGTGATAATGTTTCCAAAGATAATGCCACCCCCTTGCCTAGGAGGCTATATGGGGAATATTTGTGTTTCCATGTGGGTGTGTGTGTGTACAGGTGGCGCATCTGTCGGTCATTTCTAGGCAATTAACGCAATTACTAATGACAAAAAACACGCTATCTTATTTAGCAGGTAAAGTCCACTGACCTATTAATGTTTTTCAAACGTGACCTCGACGAGAAGTGTCGTATCATCACGTGGACATTTAAAGCAGCCCAAATAACCTGAACGCGTGATGATGGTGATGTTGGTGGTGGTGATTCTAAATGTTGGAGGGGAAAAACCGAGAGGACCTGAAGAAAAAGTCACGTGACCATCACGTGGAGAGAGAGAGAGACGTAGACTCCAAATATACAGGGTCGGGGGGCAGGGGGCGATGTGCAGGGAGGGAGATGCAGGGAGGGGAGGTGCGGGGTGGGGGCATGGGAGGGAGGTGCAGGGGGGAGGGGCAGCCGGGCTGTGCGGGCGAGTACGCAAGGGGGCAGCCGTGGACACATCTGCGAGGCGCTTTAATGAGTGACATTTAATTTGACTCTGCTGACACCGGTTGGTTGGTTGCCGCCCTGAGAGGGCTGTGAAAAACCACGAGGGGGTGGGAGGGGGGGTGCAAGTCCTCCCCCCCCCGCCCCGCCCCCCGTGACCTTCCGATTCACCGGGGGTGTTTGTTCGATAAAAAAAAAGAATGCACATTCAAATCACGGGTTGGACAAACATTGCCCACTGCCACCGCCGCCGCCTTTATAATTTTTTTAAGTCTCTCCAAACTGGCTTTGGGTTAAAATTGGCTCTAGATGTGAAGCTTTCGTGACTGCAAGGATTCATACTCTTAGGTTTTTTCGGTAAAGTCACGTAATTAAAAAAAAAAATTATTATTACTTTTATTAATTTTTATTTAATTTTTTTACCTACGTGACTTTACCGAAAAAAAAAAATTGGCTGTTGGGCAGCGCCGTTTTTCTTCGGCGTGTTCTTGAACCCACAGTAATTCTAATAATTCAAACAAAATGGTTTATTCGACGACGACGAGGACGAGGAGGTGCTAGTATATGGCCGTAGGAGTTAATTTCATCGGAATATTCCGCGGGATGACTTATGATGCGTTGTTAACAACGTGCCGTTAAAGGCAAAAAAAAAATATCCGGCAATCGTTACAAAGATATACAGCCAAATTTTAATTCCGGGGATTTTTTCTTTTTTATATAAAAAAAAAAACTCTCACCCCTGGGCAAACTCTAATCGTTCTGTCGGTAAAGAGATTGTAACGTCTCTTGCGTGCCTGCGTAATGCGCATGCAGTTTTCCTTCTTTAATGTGCTCCGTCGGACATTTGTTTTATGTTCGGTCGCTCTTGGCATAGAAATTCGTCTTCCCGGATGGATTTTGTTTGAAACTGCAAAACGGAACGGTTTTTTTTACGTTGAGTAGACATTCATGATTTTTTGTCACCATAGTCCACACAATTTGGCTTCAAGATAAATATTCGATTGTGATTGTGTTTTTTACGGTGAATTGCATCTGTTAATTAATAGCATTTTTTTGCTGAATTGGATCCTTTAAATCAATACAAAGTCTCCGTGAACGTCTTTTCCCGCTGCTCAGATTCCGCGTGGCCTCGTAGTTAAAGTCAATTTGGTGTGGCCATGAGCCGGTGGTGGAAATTCCACATTCCTATGGCAAATTCTATCCTTTCTCTACGTGGTAAGAATTTTTTTTGTTAAAATGTAGACTTTAAATTCCTAATAAATCTATATTCATTTGGAAAGACGTGGGTGGGCTGATGCGGAATTCAACCTCCCAATCTGATTTTCCAGTCGAGTAGTGGACCACCTGTGGGTACCATATTATTAATGTGGCTCACGGAACAGCAAGCAAACTGCTCCACGATTCGACAGGTAGCAAACATCCGAGGCATCCCTTTGTTGTGCGCTGTTTGCCAGTGGGTGGCTCTGGCAACAATTTCCATTTCCGTGACGATGCTTGCCAGATGCCGGCTGCACCGACGGGGAAATGTGTCGCCAAATCCCCCTGCAGGGATTTCACGAACGTAATTTGTTACGCTAATGCGTGTCGATGCGTTTTTCCTTTCGCGTGATGTGTCAATGCCCTATTATATTTTTGGCGCATATTTTAGTGTTCTTTTTTTCTGAAACGGGGTTACATTTTGCAATTTTTTTTATTCGGATCGGGCGTTTATCCCGAAGGGGGGGGGGGGGGGGGGCCCTCGCTGTCGTCAAGACTGTCTTTAGTGTTTGTTTATCGTCTAACTTAAGCAAAGGTATTCCGTATAGGGAGGCTGACGTGGTGTAATGGGTAGCACGCCACACTTCCTGGAGTGGCAGTTCAAATAGGCGAGCAAGTTTCTTAGATCCCTCCCCCACTGCTGCCCACCTCGCAGTAGTTAAATGGGTGCCTCGCAGCTAGATTAATGGCAGGCCGCATGCGGTGAGGTGGAGTGTGGGTAATGACGCCTCGTCCTAGAAGTCTGCGCCAATGGAGGAGAAGTAGGCCAATTACCCTCGAGTGGGTCTGTCTAGAGCTCCCTCCTGGTGGCGGCGATTGACTAAGCAGTGGTGTGAGCGGCAATTGCAGGCTTGCACCTTTACAATTACCTTTTTATTTAGTACACAACAAAGACATATATTCCCTGTGAAGACTTAACAGACTGTTTAATACGTAGGCTTTCGCGACCAATATTATTCATAATAAAGTTTTTGGGTTAGATCGCGTTATTTATAAATGTGTCGTAACCCTCCACCACCCGACACGGCGAATCAGTAAAAAAGTGTCACGTTGACAAAAGACAAATAGTTCACTGCTTTAGCCCACCGGTGTGTTGAAGAGTGACACTTTTTTTGCTGATTGGCCGTGTCGGGTGGTGGAGGGTTACGACACATTTATAAATAACGCGATCTAACCCAAAACGTTATTATGAACGTAATAGACTGTTGGAGCAAGTGCTGTTAGTAAGCACCTTTCGAAGGCAGGCATGGCACATGAAAGCGTGGGTGGCCAGCACCACGCTCGGCCGCCTTTGTCACCCAAAGTGGCGATGTTTTATGAACCGCATCAGGTATTGCTTTGAGGCTGACTCAACCTCGTATTAAGTAACTACCACGACCAGCGTGGCGGCGAAGGTTTGGTTAAACAACCTCCATGACCGCCATGTGTGGGGTCGGCCTTCATCACGTGATCAAACTATTCAATTGGGATGATACGGGGAGCATTCATTGCCCCATGTTCAAAACAAAAACAACTTGGCTGGACCCTTCTAACACAGAGGCACGAGACCCCGTGAGGCTTGCCTGGGAACACGCGTCTTAGAATGCTGTAGATTATTTAAAAAATAAATCCCAAATCGGCTTATATTTACACCATTGGAACCTCATTCGCCAGTAAAAAAATATGATAACCAATTATCATATTTTTACTGGCAAATGAGGTTCCAATGGTGTAAATGCTTACCCCGAGCTCTCATACTCTGATGGTGCATTGTCTTTGAGTTGTGCGTCTTTTGGCGTCATCTGGTCCAACACCATGTGAGACTAGGCTCTAAGAAAAGCTGTCTCGAGTGTGGACCAATCAACTTCAAGGACAGTGCATATATTATCAGAGTTATGTTTTTTGTTTGCATTATGGCTGCAGGTATTGTGGTCTATGCAAACATGACTCCTTGTAAAAAAAGCTGTCAGTTTTGTTGCCAGATAGAAGGGTAAAAAAACAATTATCGGCTTATATTTATTTGGGGATTGGTGGCTCACAGTCAGTTTTAAGATATTTCAACACGGATCAATTTACTAGAAGCACTTCGCAATCGGAAAGGGCTAATTTACTTGCATCGTTAACTTAATTTTCCATTTTTACATTTGGCCGTGTCAGCTCTTCGCCATTTATGACGGGGGAAATCGGTGGCATCTAGAGGCAGCCGTAGCGTGGTTGTAAATTAATTACAATGAAACAAGAGAAATTATTCCATTGACTGTTTTTTTTTAAATAAATAAAATAGAATGTAATCATGGAGGCCGTTTGTTGTTAAAATCTAAACGGTTGACAGCTTTTTCCATACTCTTTTTCCAGTGCTCACAATTCCCTATCCCGGTGTCGAGAGAGGGCCCTTACCAATAACATCCCATTCACCGGCAGCGACGTGTCTTTTAAAGAAACCTGACACTGTGGATAAGCCCTCAGAAGGGTGAATACGAGTTCGCTGCTTGCGTGTTCTCACACACGCGCGCTGCCGCTTAGAACGCACATCTGAATGGCACAATTGCCCGCTGAACTGAAATGTACCGTATTTTTTTTGGATATGTTTTACTGTAATGGGAATGGTAGTCATTTAATTTATCACCCATAATGCTCCACTACGGTGCTGGGTGATGTTTCAGATATATATAAAAAATGAAAGTGGATATTGTGTGCCGACGATTGGCGATAATAAGTATGCTATTGTGGAGCTAATGCATCTTGGATTCGATTGCAGCAGCGCACGACAAATTATGGATGTGTGCATGGTCCGAAGCACGTGCTTAATCCTTCCCCAGCGGATCAGATGACAATGGCGGCGAGACACGGTTGTGCATGACATTTAAAAGAAAAAAAGGTTGCCATTGTCTCTCTAAAAAAAGTTTAATGAAAGGAAATTATTTTCGAATCTATATTTCGTCAAATATATTGAACGAGTGTACAGTTTCAAAACTCATTGCAGTATAATGTCTTTGCTCGGACGGTAGTTCGTTACAGAAACGGCTTAAATTAAAATAAAATTGAGAATAACATTGACTCGGGATCGATTTAAATCTATCACAAAAATGTGTGTAAAAAGTGTGTTTACAGGGGTTTTGCGCTTGCGGCTGGGTCGATGTTTCCAACCAGTCAGCACAAAGAGGGAGGAAACTTGAAATGTATTCGCTAATTAATTTAACCTTCAGTAGCAGCACATTTCCAAGGTAACTCTTTTGACTGCCGGTACCTAATTCTGGAATAATTGCACTCGGGGACAAATGGGTACTTCGGCAGGAATCCACAAACCATCAAAAGACGACGAGAATGATCCCTCGGAGAAATGTCCCCGCGTGATTTTTTTCAAAACATTTTTTACGAATCCACCGCTGTTAGGAGTCGTGGTTGGAGTGCTTGGCTCACAAACCTCGACTCGGTCTATCTCTCTTGGGGGGAAATACACAAAAATAAAATGATGGGTCGCAAGTTTGCTGGAGGTCAAAAATGTTGGACGTTCTGTGGAGACACTGGGCCCTCCTACCACCATGGCAATGTGGAATTTCCACCACAAGCTCGTTGACACGAATGTTAACGTGTACTCGTGTTGGCAAGCGGATGTTCGTGTTTATGTTTATGGCTGTTGTTTTTGTATGATTTACACTCATGCAATGTTTGTAATAATATGTACACTCGATGGGATTTGTTTTTAGGACTTAGTCATTTGAGTGGCAGATTCGTGCTATGTGTGTAAGCAAGAAATACAATTGACCTCGACTTTAAAATGTGATTACCATTTAAATATATTTTGATTGTAACCATTGTTTTTCTGGCTATGAGTAATTATTTCTATACAAATTCACCTCTGCTATCTCTCACTGTTTCTGAAACAGACGTAGAATCACACTTTCACTTGAACCTCATCACAGCACGCTACACGATTAAATCACGATGCTCATACACGTACATTATTTAGGCAGGGATTCTTGGCGCAGCAATTAGCGTAGTGCTGCTATAAAACTGGCAACGGATTAAGCAATTTTTTGGGGGGTGGGCGGGGAGGCCCTCTTTACTTGAGCAGCGTTAACCAGCATGGTGAAGTATCGTCAACTCCCATGACTGACAACATGACATGGGGGAGACATTGAAGCAGCAGTGGATTGACACGTTTCTGAAAAAGTACGTAAAAGAAATGTATCCCGGGTGTGATGTATTATTCCCGGTGTGAATACACGGCTTGGTGTGATTTATTGTTAATAATTATATTTGTATTTGTGTCTGCTTCACAATCTTCCACTCGCACACCACGCACTATCACACACACACGTTTTGTTTTATTAGCAGAATGACCAACGGAAGGTTTTCGGATGATACAATTGCTTGGTGGATCATACGCTGTCAATAAATTTAAATGTACACAGGGGTGGCATTCGCCGATTTAAGCAATTACAACAGAGTCCCCTGCGTTTTCATTTTAAAATCGGTCGACAATGATTGATTTCTGTTGTTTGATCTGTGTTCATTATGACACGTTCACTGCACGCGCCTCCAGAGATGGAAACGGTTCGAGGCATTCATCCAACAGCAGATGGATCACGGCCGATGATGACTTTTCACGAACTGGCTTCGCCCTATGCGCGCCCGAGCTTTCCTGCCGGGCGTAAGGGCCTAATAAGTGTTTTGAGATACTAACACAAAACGTAAAGCGTTGTGGTCGTATGCGTGTCTCGTCAAATTGTGTGCCCAGCTTCGCCGTTAATCAAGGAAGCTGGTGGAGCTGTGGTGGCTGCTTTACTCCATGTATTGTGAATTTATAACGATTGCGAATGCGGTCAGAGATTTGTATCCGGGGTGTACTATGTCTACGTTCATAAGACAGTGCCCCCCCCTCAATTTAAATAATCAATAGAAATCCTACGCTTGGACAGGATTGAGAGGATGATGGGGAAAGGGGGAGAAAGATTGTACAGTTGCGATACAATGAGATGACACGGTGATATGGGTCACAGTTTGGAATTTATTAATTGACCAAAAATACCCCACTGATATCACGTCTCGAAACATTGGAATTCGGAGGTAGGTTTATAAAATGCCCCCAATGTTGCGCACAAGTTTGAGGTGTTTGCACGGCCCTTGTGTGAATTCACTGCCGGCTGAGGGCCTCTCCCCCAAGCTCGCGTGAGGCAGTGCGGGTAAACTCTGGTGACCCGCCCAACGACTGCCCGTGCTAATGTCGCTTGGTTTCCGAGATCCGACTCGACGTGGGGCCCCATATCCCGTGGTGATTCGGGCCGTAGACACAGCCCTGAGCTTTTTTGTGGATAATTTAAGGCTACAAAGTAGTCCCCCCCCGGACTCGAACTGAGCATCGCTGACGTGTGGTGGACCAGGAATCACCGCATTTGGCTGTCCCCGATCTGGCTGTGGAAACTCTCCACATTCCTCCCATGGCAGGTGCCAGTGCACCTCCGATTGGCACCGTTGGTTCCACATACGCACAAACACACAGGACACATGACACATATAACCGCTGTTGATAAACAAAAACATTATTACATACGTCCTTGCTTTTTTTTTTATCTACGGACGACACGGCCGCCCAATGTTGCGTGACGCACAATGAATGGAAGTGACAATCGCGGTAACGGTGCCCCTTGCTGCTGCAGACGCTGCTGCGGTGCGCCAGTGATGCTGAAATAACCACGGCTCCTGCCTCCTTTGGTGGGAAACCGTGGGACGACTTCAAAGGACATTTTTTTCTATTGGCTGCCTTTAAAAAAAATATTTGACAAGGGATTGACTTGATCTGACACAACGCTGCGCGCCTTATCTCTCCGTGTCTCTGTGCTTGTTCTGCCGAACGCTTTCAGTGTTTGGCATAAAAGCACACAAAGACAAAGATCCCCCTGTGTAGCCTTTAACAGGCTGTTGGGGCAAGTGCCGTTAGCGAGCACCTATAAAGGTCGGCACGGCACACGAGGGGGATGGGTGGCCAACACCCCAGTGGCGATGTTGACACACCGCACCAGGTACTCATTTGAGTCTGAGTCGACCTAGGGGATGTCCCAGGACCGGGGAATTGAACTCTGGCCGCCGGGTTCGTAACGCGGAGCGCGAACCGCTATACACCGGTCGGCTCCCCGCAAAGAGATTGACTTGATCTAACACAACGCTTGCGCGCCTGCACCCTCCCTTTCTCTCGTGCTTGTTCTGCTGAACGCTTTCGGTGTTGAGCATGAAGACGCACACACACGCGCACGCACGCACATAGTGCGTGGCTAGAGTACGTTTTTTTTAATGTGCACCTTAATGAGAGAGATAACAAGAATTTAATTGTCGTGCAACTATATTTGCGTGGCTTTTCTGTTTGGGTTGTGTAAAAAACAACAACAACAACAATGGTGCAATTAGAGTTTGTTTCGGTTGCAAGTAATGCGGCAATTTTTACAGCTTTGGACATTTTAACGAAACGTAACCCATTAAGGGAGCAGCGCTAATGTTAGTTTATCCCGTATTCTTTGAAGGGTCTTTATTTAATTATATTATCGAATGTGGGGGGGGGGGGGGGGGCTGGGGAATTTTTTTTATCTCTGGTTTCTATTGACCTGCAATTGATGTGGTTTTTGGTCTTGAATATGTAAAGTCAATATTCTTTGACAAATAAGCTCTTAAATTTGGTATTTGAAACAAAGCATTGTGGGTAATGAAATCAGCATAAAGGCCATTATCCAGTAATGTGACGATGCAACTAATGATGATGATGATGCTTTTCACGCTATTACTTCCATCTGTAATCTAACTGGCCATTGACTTTGGTTTAACTATGAAGAGGCAATGAAAACCACGTTGCTAAACTCCTTCTCTGTGGAGCATAGTTCCACGGGAGAAAGAACATTTCTGGTTGTAGACATCTCTGAATAAAGAGAATTCACAATTGCCTCGTCCCATTTTCAAAAAAATAAAACCGCTTCTGGCAGGAAGCGTTATAAGCACCATTACTGCCTATATTTTTACTACTCTTAGGTTTTTTCGGTAAAGTCACGTAAGTAAAAATAAAAAATGTAAAATAATACAATAAAATAAATAAAATAATAGTGATCTATTATTTTATTATATTATTTTATTTCTATTACAATTTCTAATATTTTATTATTTTAATTATTATTATTTATTTTATTAATATTTATTTTTATTATTTATTGTTACCTACGTGACTTTACTGAAAAAAAACCTAAGAGTATAAATCCTTGCAGTCACGAAAGCTTAAAATCTAGAATTATCTTTTTACTCACTGCCATTGATATGAAAGCGAGCTTAGGATCAGGGCGCTTCTCTCCGTTGATGACCCTGAGCCAATTCCACGTTACCATGGTGGGGGTGGGGGGGAGAGTTCCAGCTTTAGCTTACGATGACGGCCGCTGACTTTGAGTACAAAGCCGCGAGGCGTGGTGATTTGGCCCAGTCGAGCTTGCGGGCTGGGATTCCAACTCGGAACCCATTCACCGTTATATTCTTGGTTCTTTCGGTAAAGTCACGAACTTTCAGACCGCATTCCATTCTCCTTATCTCCCCCCTCCTCCGTTCCGAGCATAGATGGACTCGTCCGTCTGCACAACCGTCAGTTGCTGTCCGTGGTGCTACCGTTAAGAAAAAACCGCCACTTTTTTCAAATTTTCTTGCTGTGGTTTTCACACCTAATGATGATTGCTTGTGTTGTGACTTTACCGAAAGAACCACGAATATGAATCCCTGCAGTCACGAAACCCTTCACCGTTGTTCGTTGGCCGAGTGACCGCATCTCTCGGCGGGTAATGATTCCGTAATAGGGCACACAATGGAATAATTCTCGGGTATGTGCTCTGTCGGCATTTAGCGTGTTGAGGACACCTTTGGAGAGGGGGCTTTCCTCTTTTTGAGTTGCATTTTAGCTCGTTGGAGATAAACTAATGCGACCCCATTTATGTCCGTGTACTTGTAGTGCACTCGGGTGTAACGTGTATATATGCGCGTGCGGGCCTTGCTAGTTCCTTGTTAAACACGTGGACAATGAGCATGATGATCGCTCCACCCGTGTGAGCAACTTGCCACCCGACCATAACCCTTGTTGTAGAGGTGGACAGGGAAATGCCACAATGAACGCGGGGGGGGGGGGGGGGGGCGACGTTGAATGCCGATGGCCATTGTGAAAATGCGCTTGCTTGGATGATATTGAAGACAGAGACACCCTTTCTTTAGTGTGTATTAGTGTGTGTAATAGCCAGTGTGGGAAGCGGTAGTGGTTTGGTTTAGGGCGCTGAGCTATGAACCCGGCGACCCGAGTTCGATTACCGCTCACGGCCGCCAACACCCGTGGTGACGATTATCTGAACCGGTCCTGGGCCTCCCCTAGGTAGACTCAGCCTCAAATGAGTACCTGGTGCGGTGTGTTGGCCACCCACTGACTCGTGTGGCGTGCTGGCCTCCCTCGTAGGTGCTCGCTAACAGCACTTGCCCCAACAGTCTATTAAGGCTATACGGGGGATCTTTGTCTTTGTGTGTGTATAATAGCCAGCAACCAAATAAAAAAATTCGGTATAATAATATCGTAATAATAAAAAAATTTTAAAGATATCTGTCAATCTGGATAAAGGCCGCTCCACATGCTCTGCCAATCGTCGGGGTTTCGTGACGACGCGGGTACCGCACCGGTTCAGACGACGCTTGCCCCATCCGTGCGTAACCGTCGCTGGGAATGGAACTCGGGTGACGGGGTTCACAGTTGCGCAACCGTTAACCTGTTGACCCCCAAACATAATCGGTTATTGTTACTGAATTCACGGCAAACAGTGGCCGGCCGTGTAGTGTGGTGGTCGGTGTATGCAACATGTTGCACGGAACCAATCTGTTCCAAAGGTACCACCGTTAAAACAACAACAGCAGCAATATATAATAGCACTTGTGCTGGGAAGAAAGGCCATTCTCCCCAATCACATCACCGATCGTGTCTATTATTTACATTTTCACGCAATGCTATGGACTAACATGTTGATTTTGTTGTTCAGTGTGCTCGCTCACCACTGCTATCGCTGTAGCTGCGGTTGCAGCGACTGCATCGCCTGATATTTTCTCCATAAATGCAGTTGAGTTTATCGCTCGGAGAGCATCAGCGTCTCATGGAAATTTGCCGGCCGTTTAGCGTGGATGTTTAATTTCATGTATTAGGCATAACCCTGTGAGCCATGCGGCTCTTGACTCGGGTGCAACCGCAACAAAACAAAAACATCACCAAGAAACGTCTTAAAGTGACTACACGCAACAGACTAATTCTGGAAAAAACGGCAAAGTCTTCCAAAAAAACCCACCGTATTTCGAGAAATCACATCGTTTACCAAACCACCGAGTCAATTGGGTGCCGGCGTCCATTCCCTATATCCAACGTTTGGCAAAATGTCATCGACTAAAATTGTGTAAGTATTAATTGCTGTCCCTCCGCAGTAATGGTTACCCAGCATTGCCCCTGTGAAATTCTAATGGGTGCGTCTCGACGAGCTGTCACCGCGGGCAAAATTCGGGATACAAATTGAGTCGAGGAAAATCGGCGATATGCAAACGCATTAATACGTGGATGTGTGTGCGGTGGAGGAGCGGTGGTGCAGCGGTTAGCGCGCTGCGCTACGAACCCGGCGAGCCGAGTTCGATTCCCGCTCACGGCCAACACTGGTGACGATTATCTGAACCTGTCCTGGGCCTCCCCTCGGTCGACTCGGCCTCAAGCATCGCCACTAGGGGGACAAAGGCGGTCGGGCGTGGTGCTGACTACCCACGCCCTCGTGTACCGTGCCGGCCTTCATAGGTGCTCGCTAACAGCACTTGCCCCAATAGTCTGTGAAGGCTACACGGGGGGGAGGGGGATCATTGTCTTTGTTTTCAGCGCAGTGGTAGAGCAGCTATTAGCACGCGGTTTCATGTATGGTCCCGGATATATCTTGCGTCTAAATCGCGCCGACACGAAACTTTGGAGGCAAAATGGCACTTGAAGATGCACCGAGCCTCCACCAGGAGCTCAACTGAGCCGTCAAACGAGCACCCGGCGCGGCGTGTAAGACGTATCAACATTGGTGAGACAAAGACGGCCAGGCGTGGGGGCCCAACCAAAGCCTGCCAGCTGCAATGGTCACTCCGCAAAGACAACTTGCCTCGACAGCCCGGTTGGGCTTAACAACGCGATTGTTCTCTATTTGAAATTGCATGCATGCGATTCCAATAAATGTCTTCGTTCCAGACGTATAGATTTTAGGAATTTCCAATAACACGTGCACCACACGTGTAGTGGATGCGGCGGGGGGAGGAGGGGGGAGGGGGACCTCATCTTTGTATGAATCTGTTTATTTACTTCCAT
The DNA here is from genome assembly GCF_015708825.2 of Lethenteron reissneri. NCBI lineage: Eukaryota > Metazoa > Chordata > Hyperoartia > Petromyzontiformes > Petromyzontidae > Lethenteron > Lethenteron reissneri. The sequence goes on along the minus strand of NC_083789.1, from coordinate 4,577,371 downwards.
AATTTGTTTTTATTTATTTGAACAAACCTCGCGTTAAACCGTTTTCTTCCACCCTCCCTCCCACGCCATAACAGCGCTGGGGGGGGGGGGGGTCTTGGGGGGCAGTGGGGGGGGGCTGTGTGGGGGGGGGGCTGTTTGTTGGGGGGAGCTGTGTGGGGGGGGGGCTGTGTGGGGGGGGGGCTGTGTGGGGGGGGGGGGGGCAGCAGTTTAAATCCAAATCGCGAGCGCGGTCAATGAAAGTGCATGGAGGGGAATCCGCTGGCTCCACCCCCCACCCCCCCACCCCCCCACCCCCCCACCCCCCCAGCCCCCCAGCCCCCCAGCCCCCCAGCCCCCACCCCCCCCCACCACCCCCCCCACCCCCCGCTGCTGCGCCCCCGTGCATGGTAACGAAGGGATAATGAGAGCGGCGGTGCCGAGCGGCGGACACGCACGGGACAAACGAGGGAGGGGGGTGGTGGTGGGGGGGGGGGCTACCCACATCCCCCAGTTGGAAATTGAGGTCACAGTAGCAGCAGGTGGCGGTTTGGTTGGGTGTGATAGGCACCGAATGTGCGTGAGTGTCCGTCTGTGTCTGTCTGTCCTGTTGTGTGTGTGTGTGTGTACGTGCGTGCTCGCCAATAGCACTTGCCCTAACAGTATGTTAAGGCTATACGGGGGATTTTTGTCTTTGTTTTGTGCGTGCGTGTGCCGTGCCGGCCTTCATAGATGCTCGCTAACAACACTTGCCCCAACAGTCTGTTAAGGTTATACGGGGGATCTTTGTCTTTTGAGTGGGGAGTGGTGGCGCAACTGGTTAGCGCATTGTTCGATTCCCGCTCACGGCCAACAACCAGTGACGATAATCTGAGCCGGATACTGTGCCTCCCCTAGGTCGACTCGGCCTCATGAATACCTGGTGCGTTGTGTAGTAAACTTCGCCACTGGGGAGACAAAGACGGTCGGGCGTGGTGCTGGCCACCCACCCCATGCGTACTCTTCCGGCCTTCATACGTGCTCGCGAACAGCACTTGCCCCTACAGTGTGTAAAATCAATACGGGGGATCTTTGTCTTTTGTCTTTTTGAGTGAACGGTGGCACAAATGGTCAGCGCATTGCGCTATGAACACGGCAACGCCCGAGTTCAATCCCCGCTCACGGATCAATAACAGTGGCGAATATTCCAACTGGTCCTGGCCATCCCTTAGGTCGACGCGGTCTCAAATGAATTTAATGGTGCGGTGTGTAACCGTCAGCAGTGGGGATACAAAGGCGGCCGGGCGTGGTGCTGGTCATCCACCCCCTCGCGTGCCGTGCCGGCCTTCATAGATGCTACTCGCTAACAGCACTTGCCCCTACAGTCTGTTAAGTCTATACGGGGGGTGGAAATTTTTGTCTTTATATATGTATGTGTGTATTTTAAATAGATGTGGGGGGTTGATGTGGAATAGCTGCGGGAGGGGGGGGCGAGTGGGTGGTGGTGTTCGGTGCGAAGTTGGTGGACTGATGTGAAAATTTGGTTGGGAGCGATGCAAACATTTTGGAGCGAGTGCTCGCGCGCTTCGTGTGTGCTGTCCACTGGGGAGGTGGTGCTGGTGGGGCGTAGGGGGAAGGGTGGAGGGGGGGCCGAGTGATGAACGCAGAATTTTTAACACGAGGGCCGGGGGTGCCGAGAGCTGGGGGGAGTGCGCGCTTGTGATTGGTGTCGCATTAGGCGGTCACAGGATCGGGACGTGTTCACGTGGGTGTGACTTGGTTCGGGAGGATGCACGGACGGATGTGGGTGTCTGTCTGTGTGTGTGTGCGCGCGCGCGATGCACGCCTTCACGCTGTTATGTATGTATGTTGAACTTCTTTCGCACCGTACGTAGCCCAAACCGTGATACTTTCGTCAAGTGCGGTGATGTGAACCTCTTGTTATGTTAAGTGGCTGTGCCCATGCGTGTACGTCGTTTTTAGAAGTGAGAATATTTTTACTTGAGGAATCCAATGAGCGATAAAGCTCTTTTTCGACAGATATCCAATGTAGATTGTGCCTGGGGCACGGGCATTCTAGTGATGCGTGTGTGTGTGTAATGGTGGTGAGCGGTGGCGAGCGGTGGCACAGCGGTTAGGGCGCTGCGCTACGAACCCGGCGACCCGAGTTCGATCCCCGCTCACAGCCAACAGCAGCGACGGTTATCTAAACCGATTCCGGACCTACCCTAGGTCTACTCGGCCTCAAATGAGTACCCGGTGTGATGTCTAAACATCGCCCCTGGGGAGACAAAGGAGGCTGGACGTGATACTGACCACCCACGCCCTCGTGTGCCTTGCCGGCATTCGTAGACGTTACTCGCTAACAGAAATTGCCCCCAAAAAGTCTGTTCAGGCTATACGGGGAGGATCTTTGTCTTTTTAAAATAGGTAATTGTGATATCATCTCGTGGCACGATTGTGTATCAAAGATGATGAAGTTGCTCACTGTAAAAATCTCACCGGTTCCTCTCAATTATTGTATTTACGAGCGTTTGGTAATTACCACAGATTCTAAGTTTAGTATTTGCCATCACCAATGAACCATGCACCACCCCCTCCAGTTTTGAATCAACACGCGCTTTGAGTATTTGGCTGCTGTACATCTCCACACGATGGTAAGCCACTTGGTTGAGCCATCATTTGTGATAGCCAGGTCGTTTCTGAATAGAGCTACGGAGCTCGGTAAGGACCCTTACCCGGTAACATTTACGGAAAAAAAATCTTAAAATAGCAATGAGGTCGACTGAATCTCGAGTGGCAACAACGCAGTCCATTGCTGGATGAAGGCCTCGAAATGCTCGAGTTAGCCACGCTGGCTTGTTTGAACGTACTTTACTGTGCAGGTCATTTGCTGGTTGGCAAAGGGTATATCCAAGGCTGATTTTCGGATATCACTCACCCACAGGTGTTATAGATACTCGCGGCTAGGAATCAAATTCAGCTGGACGGTTTCATAGCTAGGGGTGCTAATCACAGCTCCCATGCACCTTTTTACATATGCCTCTTCTCACTTGCACAACTGGTACGTTACTAGTTTAAGCGCATTGTAATTGGAACATGCTCCACTGTTCAAATGTACGCGCGTGCTATCGATGAACAATATTTGAAGCTTTCGTGACTGCAAGGATTCATATTCTTAGGTTTTTCCGGTGAAGTCACGTAGGTAAAAAATAATAAAAATAAAATAATAATAAATGAAAATAAAGAAATTTAAACGTCGTGATTTAATTGATTTGTTTTCATTTTTTATTATTTTATTTTTTATTATTTTTTACCTACGTGACTTTACCGAAAAAAATCTAAGAGTATCGATGAACAAGTTTATCTGCACGTGCAGTCTTCTCCTAAGTGTCCAGGCCTCGAACGCCGCTCTTCTCTACCGCGCGATTACAAATCCCTGGCTTGGCTCGGTCCATCATTCTTATGGGGGTCGATACATTTAGAACCACTTTTTTCGTGCAAGAGTCAAAGGAGTGGTTGGCCTATGGATAGAGATGTCTCCGGAAATAGGAATGTGGACTTTCCGCCACTGACTCTGCAGGGCTGTAAACAGGAGATGGGGGCACTGCACCAACGCTCATTTGAACAGGACATCACTTTGACCTTTATGACCCTGGAGCCTTCGGAGAAGGCTGTTCGTTCCTCTTTCTTTTTAGAAGCACCACAGCGTTTCCAGAAATAAAACGTTTGCCTAACGAAGGCACCCAGAAGCCAAAGAAGAAAACACAATACGATGAAGAGAATAAAAACACAATTATGGAACTCAAGTAAATATTTTTTTTTTATTTTCAGGCAAACATACATTTTAAGAGGAATAAATAAAAAAAGACCTCTCAAACGACTTTCCGCTTTGTCAGACATGTAGCAGAGCGTATGATTGCAATGCCCCCATTGTTTGTTTTTTTTCCCGTCGGATTTTTTTTCCGGAGTGACAGACGCAAAGGTCAGTTGTGCACACAGTGGGGGACAAAGAGACGCGAATTGATGTTTTTTAGCTTTGACAGCGACAGCTGGTCACCTGAGTTCCCGCACCTTTGTTTCATCTGCCACTGCTCCTGGCTTTTTAATATTTTTTTGGTTTGTTGGTATTGACCAGTCGAAGAGCAGAGTCTTTAGATCTGCAGGATGAAGAGATGGTTCCGTATGTAAAACTGGATCCGTATTGGATTTTAAGATGGCAACCGCTGCTTGCACACTTCATGTTTTCTGGCATATAGCGAATTTGTGTTTTGTGTGTGTGTTGTGGAGCCATGAATAAAACCCAAGATGTGCATCGATGCTAAGGTACAGGAGCAACCCTGCCATTTTCTTGGTTCTTTCGGTAAAGTCACGTAGAAGGGAAATAATAAAATAATAAAAATGTCACATAGTAAAATAATTCTCACGACGTTTCAGGTCTGTCGGAAAGACAGCGTTTGCAGACGCTGTCTTTCCGACAGATCTGTTCTTCACCTGAGGACGGCTGCTTGCGTTGTGGCCGAAACGTCGTGAGAATAATTTTATTATGTTTTATTTTTATTATTTTAGCATTTCCCTTCTACGTGACTTTACCGAAAGAACCAAGAAGATGAATCCCTGCAGTCACGAAAGCTTTAAATCGAAATGTAACCCTGCCATTGCTGACTCCCACCGCTGCTAGTGTAACGGCCTCCACGCGAGGAAACGTGAGAGAACCCCTGTATAGAGGGTATTTGGTCTACTCTTCCATGCTAGCCACACACCTTGATAGACGACTATCCGTAAATTATTCCCATCACACGCGTCCTGCCAATCGGCGGACTGCACGGTATTTGTGAACCGTCTATAGTATGGTGTTGTGTAGCGATGTATTGATGTAGAGGGAGTCCTCTGTTTACGAACGAGTTAGGTTCCAGAGGTCTGTTCGTAAGTCGATTTGTTCGTAAGCCCAACATTACTCCCGTCGATTCTAAACGTGTTGTACGGCATGTACACTAAACACGGATAATGGCTTTTAAAGTTGTATCATCTCCCGTAGATGTAGATGCCACTGGTTCGTCACGTTCTGCAGATGTAGATGCCACTGGTTCGTCACGTTCTGCAGATGTAGATGCCACTGGTTCTTCACGTTCTGCAGATGTAGATGCCACTGGTTCTTCACGTTCTGCAGATGTAGATGCCACCACCGCCATCTATTGCGCGGCAGTTGAACTTACGACTCTCGATCCGAATGGGCAACTGGACATACGCACAGGTTTTGTTCGTATCTCTAAAAGATCGTAATTCGAATGTTCGTATGTAGAAGAGTCTCCGTGTATCCATTGGTTCCGCAATTAAACATCTTCATCCTCTTCATATTCTTAGGTTTTTTCGGTAAAGTCACGTAGTTTAAAACATAAAAATTAATAAAAGTAAAATAAAATAAAAATCACGACGTTTCGGAGGCAACACAAGCTTCCGTCTTGGGCGGAACCGTCACATCTTCATCCTGTGGGAAACCAAAATATCCCAGCATAGGAGAAAAAGTAACCGTTTCTGAAAAGCGGTGGTACGCATGATTTGGTATTTCTGAAACGAGCCGGTGTGAAGTATCCACCTTATACCGACGCATTCCGACCACTGTGTTTCATATACTGCATATATAGTGTGAGTGGAAATTACACATTTCTTGCAAGGGAACACATCACGCTATGCAAGGAAATACATGCATAGTGGTGCACACATTGAGTTACGTATCTAATATATGCATATAAACTGGATGGTTAAACTCTACCATATGAAAGCACAGTGGTTGGTGCACTGCGATATGAACCCAGCGCACCTGCGTTTGATGCCAAGCCACGGTTCACGTCAGGTGACGAGTGATGTCTAAACCAGTCCTGGGCCCCCTCGACTCTTCACCAAATTCTCACCGGCAGCATGGTGATGTATGGTCAAGCGAGCACCCATGGCTGACATGACAAGTCGACATCCACGAGTGGAATAACAATGGGCGACATATTATTTATTCATAACAAACACAAATCGTGTATATATATACATACCATACATTATACAGATACAGGCATATGTAGATTTTTTTTTTTAAACAAACAGGCCAAAGTGCGCTACAACGATTCTACAGCGTCACGCTAAGCGAGGCTTGCCTGCACACGCGACGGAAATACGCAACGGACGGCCGATAATGATGGGACGCTCTTATCGTGCTGGATTTCTAACATCGTTACAGAAAAACAAAATAGGGCGAAACATCAAACGCGCGCGGTGTGTGTTTCTTCGTCTTCTTCTTTGTTCTTTCGGTAAAGTCACGTAGAAGGGAAGTAATAAAATAATAAAAAATAAAACGTAATAAAATAATTCTCACGATGTTCCGGCCACAACGCAAGCAGCCGTCCTCAGGTGGAGAACAGGTCCGTCAAGTTCTCCACCTGAGGACGGCTGCTTGCGTTGTGGCCGAAACGTCGTGAGAATTATTTATTACGTTTTATTTTTTATTATTTTATTACTTCCCTTCTACGTGACTTTACCGAAAGAACCAAGAAGATGAATCCCTGCAGTCACGAAAGCTTTAAATCGAAATTTCTTCGTCTTCTTTGAACACGGACTGAAGCAGCGACATCGCGTTACGCGTCGTGGAATAAGGGTTCGCGCGCTGTCGGATCGTCACGAAACGCACAAACGGAGTGGGGGAGGGAGAGCGCGTGGCGCTCAGCTGGTCGGCGTTTAATCTGCGGTCGGTCATTTGACGAAGCAACGGAGCCCGCGCGCGCGTAGACTCTGGGCGGCTTTTGTCAACGCAGGGCGATTGCATTCACTCCCCCCAGAAATGTGTGACCCACGTGGCTTTTCTTCTTTATCCACACTGCATTTATCCACCCTTACATTTCTCTCTCTCTCTCTCTCTCTTTCCAACCCATCACCCTCCCTCCCTCCCTCTCCACCCCCCAAGGTAATACCTTCCATGGAAAATGAATTGGAACCTCGTGGTGGCGTTCTGTGTGGTGGGGTTCTGTGTGACGGATTTGGAAAACGAACAAACACATGATTGATTTTGGGGGGAATGTTTCAGCCACTGCGCTCTACGTTTATACAACATAGAAAATTATAATCGAAATGATTGTTATTTACTATTTCGATATTTTTTTTTTATCAGAAGGAAGCATCCAATGAGCTGCTCGGCTCCTGCGACAGACGTTGGTTGCACGGAACAGATATTGTTGCATGGAACAGATATTAGTTGCAAGGAACATATCTTGGTTGCACGGAACAGGTCTTGGTTGCACAGAACAGATATTGGTTGCGCAGAACAGATTGGTTGCACGGAACAGGTCTTGGTTGCATAGAACAGATCTTGGTTGCTCGGAAACAGATCTTGTTGCATGGAACAGATCTTAGTTGCATGATATCAATACCTATTAACACAAACCTAGTCTCCCTGAACATAGCGGACCGTGCTTATGATTGGTGCGCCGGTGAGAGTCGTGACGGCTGAAAATCCAAACAAAAAAAAATTCCGTGATTGATTTTCTTTGCTAACTCATCATAGAGCCTTCGTGCAGCGCTGGGGATAGAGGTGACGCTGGTAGGGTAAAGGGGAGGCACGAGGTAGGGGGGGGGGTGCACAGGGGGAGTCGAGGGGGGGGGCGATGGATGTTAAAAGAATCTGTGGCAATGTCAGTAGAGGCCGTACCCGGGATAATTTTAAACCCCGCGGCCGCCGCACGGGAACTCGGCTAATGATGATGATGATGTGTGTTTGTGCTTATAGCGCGGTTTGTTTCACAATTTGCACCGTGTGTCTTCGTGAGCAGTCTTCTTCTTCTTTTCGTACGGATCAATAATGGTGGCGTTGTGGCAGAAACACGTGGTGATGTCTTGCGTGAAATTTGAGCAAACGTCCTTCCTCTGTTTCTTTCCATCTGTAACTAAATATTTTTAAGAATCGTAAATTTTTCTTTGAAAGATATGTTGATGTATTTTTAAATCCTTTATATTAAGTTCGCTTGCTTGCTTACGACCGTGCAAATCTTTCGGTCGTTTTTTAACCCACTTTCCGTGATCCAATCGAGCTGACATTTTCCACACAGACTCGTTGTGCGTGACAATTAATGTTCGTGAATTTTTATTTTCAAAATTTTACACTTTTTAGGACAAAAATATTATTTAATTACCAATTGCTTAATGGTGCAATGCAATCATCTGACCCATAGGTGGCAGCCATCTCAAGCCAGAGGACGAGAGGACTCTAGCCGCCACGCATATAAAGGATTTATAGTGAAAAACTTAGTTTTTACGGGTTATACTTGTTTTGACTGACGCTTGTTCTTATAGGTTCCATTGTCGGCCTCCACGTGGCCTTAACGTGCACACAGCCTGGCACAAGCCCCGTGGTGACGTCACCGCCAGCTTCGTGGCGAATGGCGGTTGTTGTTGTTGTTGTTGAGTACCTCCTGAGCACGGTTGGCTACGTACGGTGCGAAAGAAGTTCAACACAGTACGATGGAACACAATTGGAAATTACGAAGCATTGTAGCGGGACTGCATCTTAATAGAATCGCATGCCAAGATGCTTTTATGGGGAAGAAGCAAGGGACCTTTTTTTTAAAATGGTGAAAATGCAAACGCCAGCGATCTAAACGTTAATGGTGAATATCAATGTTATGCAGATCACGATATGGTAATGATTCGTTTTGACATGGGGGTCTGGTGTACGCCGGGCAGGGAGTCTCCGAGTACTCGGAACCACTGCTCGGCTCGTCTCGACACCTTTCAAAGGGGCACCCCCAATTCCCCCAGTGGCAGCTGTCCTTGTGCAGCCCAAGGGGTGACCCTGTAAATGGTTATTCGTCTGCTGGTCATCACCATCATGGCTTGGCTTCGCGAACGAAGATCTAGGAAGGACATCCACGTCTTCTGCAGGCACGCTGGTGGCTGACAAGGCCTATGCGGGACAATCAGGTCCTGCCACAACAGCTGCAAGTATAGGTCTCATCTGGGATGGGTGCTGAGGGATCATGGTTCTTCCTCCTTCTCCTTTTGTCCTCCATACGGGCCCTGCGGGTATCTTCGAAGAAGGAGGTGGCCTGGTGGACTGTGTGCCGCCAGGAGTTGCGATCAGCTGCTTGTGTTGCCCACTGACGGTGATCGATGCAGCAAGCAGTGAGGGACTTCTTCAGGGAGTCTTCTTTGTATCGCTTTCGTGGTGCCCCTATGTCGCGATGGCCAGAGGACAGTTCCCCATGCAGCACAATCTTAGGTAAGTGGTGGTTCTCCATCGTAGCGATGTGCCCTGCCCAACGAAGCTGTGTCTTGAGGACCATGGCCTCGATGCTGATGACCTCCGCTGACTCGAGGACTTCAGTGTTGGCGACGAAGTCACTCCAGTGAATATTGAAGATATTCACTGGAGTGATAGGGGCCAATGATTTGCTATGCACGACCCCGATTGATTCATTTGAAGAGGCGGTCATAGGCAGAGGAGAAGAGGAAGGGTCTAAGAGGCTGGATTATGAGAGAGTGGTGGAGTCAGAAATGCGAATACAATGTCATCATTATAGTCGCTTATTCAGTTGTACAAAAGTGGACCATTTTAAGTGGAAACCCAGGGAGTATGCCAACATTTGTTTGTTGAAGTCCTCAGCCGTCTGCCTTAATCTGCGTGAATCACACTCACTGATTGGCACCATTTTTACTTTGCTTAAAGATACGTTTTCAGAAATCTGTAAAAGAAGAGGATTCTTCAGTTAAACAAGATATGTTAGTTTCCCCCTCCCTCCCTATATTTCCACTTAAATGGGCCTCCCAGTGGTTATCATGCTGTGCAACAACTACAGCCGCGTTAGTTTGATTCCCAGCTACGGCTAACATCAGTGACGAGTGATATTTGAACTGAGCCTGCCCCCGTGTATGCATTATTGTTATCTACAGTGTGTGCTTATTGAGTGATAGTTATTGAAAAACCACTATGGGCATTGTTTTCGAACAATCAGTGAGCCACAGTGTCGCTGTGGACGAAAGCTACGTTTCCACAATAATAACGAACACGTGATTGGTAATAAAGAGATGTCCAGTTCATAACCGGGCCATCACGGTGCCGAGATGTTAACTACCTCGCCTGGTATACAGGAGGTCGTGGGTTCGATCCCGACCCTGACACTTGTATATTTCGAGTTTGCATGTTTTTCCCGTGGTCGCGTGGAATTTTGTCCGGTTCCTTCGGGGTTTCCATCCACATTTATAAGCATGCGTTTAGAGTTTTTGGCTGCTACAAATTTCCACATGTATAAGCCACTTCGTTGAGTTAGCATTTGTGATGATAGCCAGGTCGCTCTGAAAATCAGCTTTCCAGCTCAGTGGGACTTATCTGGCAAAATCAAAATTGTTTTTAGTTTTACTTTTCTCCATCTACGCTAAAACAAGTACCACTTTGAGGGACGTGAATGAATTGTATACTTGATTGAAAGCCAGTTAAAGATCACACCCCGGTTGTATACAATTGCCAATGAATAATAGACTGGCTTCTGCCATGAAAACGTGGAATTTTCCTCCACACGGGCAATACTGTCCAATAACCCTTTTCCACCAATAACACATCCCTGCGGAGGGAGCTGGTAGGAACGTTGGGTTGCTCGGTCAATGGCCAGGGTCAACGGCGGCGTGGTATATTCCGCAGATATGGCCGACTGTGAGGGCGGGCACAAGCCGGCGTGAGTAGGTTAAACGTTGAGTTTTATAAGGGCACCACGGGGTGACCAGCCCCTCCCCACCCTCTTCACCCAGCCCCTCCCCACCCTCCCCTCTCCACCCAGCCCCACCCCTCCCATTTTTGGATGCACGGCTGACGGACGGACACAATAATCCCCTGTGGGCTGGTGGAACCAGGTGGTTCCTACCAGTAATATACATTTCATGATGGATACACTCCTGAGTTTCGTTTTGATTTTAAAACAAATTAGTCGTATTGTTAGTAATGACTTCGTAGCCACGGTATACATTGCAGCTAGAATACGTTTATTTTAAATGATTGAGATAGCCATCCACATTAGCAGGACCTTTGAGGTCAACGCTTGGTCATTACAGTGGCATTGTTAGAGATGAGGGCATTCCAAATGCCTCGGGGTCATTTTGCAATTAGCATCAAGTTCAGGCCCCAGTGGTAAGCGTCCACGTATAAATAATGTTGCGTATCCGTCCATTAATTGATTGTGGTTGTATAATTCTTACATTAGCGTGTTCGAATCACTTGACCATTGTAATGAATAAAAATATATACAATTATTTCCTCTAACGGGCCATTGCAGCTCGCATTAGTGCATGATGGTTTTATAATGCCGACATTTATATGTATTACAAGTGGCATCAATGTGGTTATCTTTTCGTTATTATTGTTCAATGTCATTAGCAAGGAAGCCAAACATTTAAGCCTCGGACAAATATCCCTGCAACAAGTCTTGTCGGATTTCGGAAGCTAAGCAGAGGGTTTTGAGCCTGGTTATTTACTTGTATGGGAAGCCGGCCTGGGTATATCAGATTGATACCACGAGATGACGGTACAGCAGTGGTTTCTTGAATCCACCTGTGTGGAGTGTTGAACATTACCTCCCACTCCACGTGTGACTTATTTGGTGTCTCGGGCAGTGGCGGCTCCTGCAAAATCTCTCAGGGGGGGCAAATGTCTGGATGATTGATATGGATAAGGTCCACCCATGCAATGGATAAATTAACAGCTTAAGCATGTAAAGGCAACTTCACTTCTTTAATATTAATGAAAAATAAAGTGACTCTTACAATACATCTCCTTGTTTGTTTCTATACTCACTATTATTACAATCCACTCAGTTTATTTTATTAAAGATTCCACTAGGTGGCGTCAAATAATATTGTTGACTGAAACGTGCTTACGTATGATGACGTAAGCACGTATGATGACGAAAGCACGTTAGTGCGAGCCCTCCCGGAAGCCATAGAGAATGCATTGGAGCACCCCCCGTTCGAAAAAAAACATCTTTGAATGTAAGTCTATGGGAACACTCGGGGCGATTCTCAGCCAGAGTGAAATCGCCCAAAAAGAGGCGGTACTCCACAGAATGTGACATGACGCTGATTGGACTATATCCAGAGGCACAGTAACGGCTAGCGTAACTCTGGTTGAATGAGATTTTGAATGTGATTGAAAAAGTCCCTTTCACACTTTGGTGGTGCGTCGCCCAATCGCCCTAATGAAGAAACCGCCCCTGGCATCGGGGGGGATTCCATATTTTCCTCCCGCATGCTGGAAACTCGTGAATGGAACTGGTGAAGGCTTTCATGATTAATTAAATATCATTACATGGTAAACAAACACAATGTAACGTAATGAAATTCCATCGCTTGATATTACATTGTTCGAATATTATTACTACAACAATGCTTCGCATATACAATTGACATGTTAACAAATGCTCTGGTAATGGCAAAGCTTTTGTTTAAATTGCACGTAGAGAATCAGACTTATAGATTATCGATGAGAAGTAACTGATATGTGTAATGCTAGTTTTGAAATTATAGTCTAGGTAAGCTTACGTTTATGATGAGATTGATAATTCCTTATTCATATAAAAGCCTTGCTAAAATATCATGTCAAAATTAATTGCATTTACAATTTACCCTCTCTACTTAAAATAATATATGTAAAAATTGTTCGTATAATTATTGAGCTCTTAGGAGTGATAATTAATTGGCAGAAAGGGAGCTCAGCACTCAAATTATTCTGCACGCAGATTTTTTTTTTATAAAACGCTTACACTCGAAAATATATGATTGCGTTTCAATCGTATGTGCAATGATAATTTGCGCGTGCTAAAAAATGTTGATTAAATGTTGTAAATTAACATGAAAGCGTTAAAATAGCTGGAGTCATTTGAATTTCAGGCAATAAAAAGTCAACAATTCTCACAATTGCGAGGACAACTGTTTTCTGCAGCAAGGTAGCAGCAATATTAACGTTAAGTGAACTTCAGTAGCCGTGGCGTTAAGTTACGTCCCAGCTATTAATCATAGCAAACAAAATAAGATGTGGGCTTTGACAGGAAAGAGAGAGAGAGAAGTAAACCCCAAACCCAAAACCAATATTCGTATTTTACGTCGATTTAGGGGGGCAGTGGTGGGTGGGTGCCCATTATTTTGCCTCTATTTATTCCGCGATGTTTTTTTTAGATAAGGAGCTTTGGCGCGTCGAGCGGTGCCAGACTGGACCCCGCTGTTACTGGAATGGATTTTTCAGGCAGGGGGCTCTATTAGGGCCTTCTTTAGAGCCATGGGGGGGGGGGGTGTGTTGGGTTCGACGGGCCGTGCGTGATACAGCGCAGACCACAGCAGCGCTTCATCAATGCTCACTCGCGAGTTCCATTGCCGCCGCTCGCCACCGCTGATGATGCTGCTGATGATGATGGGTGTACGCGGGCATTAAAGACCGCCACGGATAAATCCTGGCGGTAGCGATTGATGCACTCGCATGCAGGCGCGACTGTGTGTGGGGTGATGTGGGGTGATGTGGGGTGATGTGTGGTGATGTGTGGTGATGTGGGGTGGTGTAGGGTGATGTGGGGTGGAGCGGTGGCGTAAGTGGTTGGAGGGCCGGCGCTACGAACCCGGCGAGACACGAGTTCGATTCCCGCTCACGGCCAACCCCAGGTGACGATTATCTGAACCCGTCATGGCCCTCCCCGAGGATTAACTCGGCCACGAGCAAGTACCTGGTGCGATGTGTCAACATCGCCACTCGGGAGACAAAGGCGGCCGGGCGTGGTGTTGACCACCCACCCCCTCGTGCGCCATCATAAGTGCTCGCTAACAGCGTATAGTTCATTGAGTTTTTCACTCAATACGGGGCCTCTTTTTCTTCGGGTGATGTGGTAGGGTGGCGTCGTGGTTGCGTGCCGAGACGCCGTGCCGGTGACTCGGGTTCGATTCTGTCGAACATCGGTGACGTCCGACGATCCGAACTGGTGCCTCAGTTGAGTAGCTGGTGCGGTGTGTAAACTCTCGCCGTGCTGGCCTTCACGTGTGCTCGCTAACTGCACTTCTCTGTCTCCGAGGGGAACGGGGGCTTAGTGGTACAAATGTCCCAACAAACCCCTGACCACCCTTACATGCACGAATGCCAAATGAAATATTTTTTTAAATATTGTTTACCAAGTCACTTGAAATTCACCCAACAGCAATGACTTTTGGAACCGAGGCAGAACTTAGCCTGGTTTAGTACTTGGACGGGCACGAACAGCGCTTTGCCAAGTGTTGATAGGAGCGAAGCTGCGAGGTGGCCCCGGCTATTGCTGCGTTGTGCGCGTTCGTCCCCTTCCACACGTGGGATACCCTCCAGGCACCAAATACTGCCCAACACAACCCAGTTGGCGTGGCCGTTTGTCAACGTCCTCGCACGGGCAGGGAGCAGTGGGCGATTGTTTGTCGCACTGCACTACCACCCCTGGCCATGCAGGTTTTGAGACACTGTGTTGTCAAATTTGCATTTCATTATAAATGCTCCCACCCCCCACCCCCCCTCGGTAGATACGTGTCAGAGGTCGCAAACGGGTTTTGATTCCAAATGGGTACCCGTACTCGCACCCGGCCGGGTATGGGTAGCCGTTCCCTACCCGTACCCGTACCCTACCCGAAATGAGTGACAGACGGTTAATCACCAGTGACTCACGGCCTACCCGTACCCGGCCGCACCAGGGTCGCAAACGGGTACCCGTACCCGTATCTGGCCGGGTACGGGTAGCCGGGTATCGGGTAGGGTACGGGTATCGGGTACCCGGTTGCGACCTCTGCTACGTGTGGCCCATCGTTAGCCGCGGAGGTGCTTGTTGCAAAGCGTTGTACATCTCAAAACGCGAGCCGTGCCGTGTTGCTGTTGTTGTTGTTGTTGCTGCTCTTCTTGGTTCTTTCGGTAAAGTCACGTAGAAGGGAAGTAATAAAATAATAAAAATAAAACATAATAAAATAATTCTCACGACGTTTCGGCCACAACGCAAGCAGCCGTCCTCAGGTGAAGACCAGGTCTGTCGGGGAGACAGCGTCTGAATGAGGCAGTGGTGGCGTTAATAGCAAAGTGGCGACGTGTTTGCGAAACGCTGCCAAGCGTGGTGGTGTTCATTCAGACACTGTCTCCCCGACCGACCTGGTCTTCACCTGAGGACGGCTGCTTGCGTTGTGGCCGAAACGTCGTGAGAATTATTTGTATTATGTTTTATTATTATTATTTTATTACTTCCCTTCTACGTGACTTTACCGAAAGAACCAAGAAGATTAATCCCTGCAGTCACGAAAGCTTGAAATCGAAGTTGTTGCTGTTGTTGCATTGTGCGTGCATGCAAATGTGGCATGTCCGGCGCGTCCACAATTGTCCGTCGGCGGTGAGCACGCACCCATCGGGACGTTGTCTGAATATTCTTTCGGCAAAATGAGGGGGCGGGGGTCCCCCCCCCGTGACGCTGTCGAGGCGCGTTATTTATCACCGTGATCACGCACCGTGGGCTATATAGCGGCGATCAATAATTAAGTCGAGAGTAAGTTGTGATTACAGCTTGAGTGGCATTTAGAGCTCCGAGGTGCATGCAGCGTGGACATATGCTGTTAATTTATAGCCGTGGCGTCTAATTGTTCCCGTGCACACGTGTAAGAGAAACCGGCGCCGTGTGTGTGTGTGTGTGCGCGCGCGTATGTGTATGCGCGTGTCTTGACTTGCATCCCACTGGGATATTTGTACATGGTTGGTGTACGGTGATTTTTCTGAAATATTTTGCTGTCTTTCTTGGATTTTCTGTTTGCACATAGTCACCTTAGGATTCTAGATTTGAAGCTTTCGTGACTGCAATGATTCATATTCTTAGGTTTTTTCCGGTAAAGTCACGTAGGTAAAACAACAAAATTAATAAAAATAAAATAAAGATCACGACGTTTCGGAGGCAACACAAGTCTCCGTCATCAGGTGGGACCGTCACAGCCAGATGGCTGTGTGGCTGTGGGACCGTCACAGCCAGATGGCTGTGACGGTCCCACCTGATGACGGAGACTTGTGTTGCCTCTGAAACGTCGTGATCTTTATTTTATTTTATTTTTTATTAAATTTTGATGTTTTACCTACGTGACTTTACCGAAAAAAACCTAAGAATATGAATCACTTCAGGATGTTTTCTTGTTCATGTTTTTTTGTTTGTTGCGGTTGCACCCGATTCAAGAGCCGAATGGCTCACAGGGCTACACCAAATAAATGAACTTTGAACTTTGTCGTTCTGGGCGTCCGTCTGCGCTCGAGTGCCGGATCGCAACTTGGGCAGCGAGCCGATTCGAAGCTCGAACCGCGTGTGCTTTGCGGCATCTCCCGACACTGGCACACCGAGGCGGCGGCGTGAGAGAGAGAGAGACACGTCTGGTGTGATGACTTTGACTACATTATCCCCTCCCCCGAATGTACTTCCCTCCTCGCCACGACACCCCACCCCTAGTCCCCTGCCCCTTCCCCTCTTCCCCCCCAACACATTCTCTTTCATCTCACACCATTAACACCACCCAGACGTCGCTGGCGCACCTTCCTCCTTAATCTCATAACCGGGTGAAATTACACCATCAACAAGCCACCAGCCGGCCAGCCACTTGCAACGCAATCCACGCCTCCGTTCCCCAATCTTCCACTCTCCCCGTTGGACACCCCCCCCCCATCTCTCTCTCTCTTCACCACGCTCGTCCCTTGGCTCCCCCCAGGGGGCCCATGAATGTTTTTGAGAGGCCACCACGGGCAGCGACTTTCCAACATTAATTAAAGGCGTATAATTGCGTCTGGATTTTTCCCCGAGGCTGTGACTGGCGATGAAAGTTGCTCAGGGGCTTGTGTACGTGTGTGCGCGTGTACGTGTGTGCGTGCATGGGGAGCGGTGGCGTAGCGGTTAGCGCTCCGCGCTACGGACCCGCACCTACGATTAACACGATTGACTACGTACGGTGCGAAAGAAGTCCAACATATATACAGCCCCACGACCCGGGTTCACGGTCAACACCAGCGACGATTACTCTGAACCGGTCCTGGGCCTCTCCTCGGTTGACTCGGCCTCAAATAAGCACGCGGCGCGGTGTGTAAACATCGCCACTAGGAAGACAAAGAGGGCCGGGCGTGGTGCTGGCCTCCCACCCCCTCGGTGCCGGCCTTCATAGGTGCTTCGCGAACACTTGCTCCTACAGTCTGTTAGAAGCGCGCCTTCGATTAGCACGGTTTGCGACGTACGGTGGGAAAGAAGCTCCACATACAGAGGTAATACGGGGTAGGGGGTCTTTGTGCATGCTCATCCTGTAGTACACACGCGTGCCCTACAAGTGTGTGGTTTTTGTAAGCGCGTGGCCGCTGGGATTCTTTTTTATAGTAGCAGGTTGTGTGTGCGTGTAAGTGCTGTTTTGAGTCGACCTGTGGTCCAAATGATGTTTCATAATCTCTGCTTTGACAGTCGTTGCGTCTGCGAACGGAAAGTTGTTGTTTTTTTTGGCTTTTGCGGGTTGCAGAGTAATGACAACGCCGCGTGGATTTCAGCGCACTTCTGCCCGAGGACATTTTCTCAACAGCGTAACTGCGTCACGTGTAATATTCAGGTTTTCTTTTTACGCATTGGCTTATTTTTTTAAATTATTATTTGTCTATCTGCACACACACAGCACGCTCATACAAAGACAAAGATCTCCCGTATAGCCTGAACGGACTGCGGGGGCAAGTGCTGTTAGCGAACACCTATGAAGGGCGGCACGGCACACGAGGGGGTGGGTGGCCAGCACCACTCCCAACCGGCTTTGTCTCCCCATGCGGCGATGTTTACACACCGCACCAAGCACTCATTTGAGTTCTTAGGTTTTTTTTCCTTTTTCGGTAAAGTCACGTAGGTAAAAAATAAAATAAAAAGTGACTTTACCTAAAAAAAAAAACCTAAGAGTATGAATCCTTGCAGTCACGAAAGCTTCAAATCTAGAATTACTCATTTTAGGCCGAGTTAATCCTAAGGGAGGTCCATGACGGATTCAGATAATCGTCATTGGTGTTACCCGTGAGTGGGTGGCCTGATTCGTAGCGCTACCCGCGAACCGCTACACTGCCGTTCCCCACCACTCCCCACGCTCATACACACACACACACGCAGCTGCGTTAGATAACACGGATCGCATTCAAGTGCCTCCCCATGAATGGTCTTATTCTCCTACAGGGGACACATGTAGATTGTGCATCTGCTGATTGCAGACGGCCAATTTAGCTGTGACCGCCGCATAAAGAGACCCGCACTCATTGTGCACGCGGAGAAATCTTTAATGCCCCCGCAAATGGATGGAATGTGTCTTAATGGTCGGGTGCCTCCTGAATGCCGTGCTGGCACTCAGAGCTCCTGAGACAAAAGGAGAGAGCGCGCGCGTGTACATTTGCATGCTGTTCACTACAATGGAAACTCGAGACGCCAAGGTGATCTCCACGTTGCGCGGCTAATTGCACAGCCATCGCTTCCCGGAATGGACCTCGGTCGTGCCTGCTCTTGAAGCCAGTCGGCAAGCCATTGATTCTCTTTAAGCAAATATGCTTTTCATTTTAAGATCTAATGATTGGGGGAGGTGGGGGGTGGGGTCTAATTTCAATCAATGCCACCAGCGGCATCTTATTTTTGCTAAGAGGTGCCGTAATTCCAACGAGATTTTGTAAAATTGTCAGGGATTTTGTCGACGTCGCGTTTTGTTGTTGTTGTTGTTGTTGTTGCCGTAGGCGCTCGTGAAATGTTGATGTAAACAAAATTGCGTCCGGATAAAACGGAGCAAAAAAAAAACAAATCCCAACTTGGGCAGTGGAGATTTGAAATCTTTGGGCTGGATGAATTCCCCCCCCCCCCCTTTTTTTGCCTGGCTAATAAAACTAAATATAATAAAAACGGGTTATTTATAAGTTGCTATCAAAGAATTGCTGCACTGCTGTCCTTTTCACGTGATGGATATGGCCGTAGTGAATTGAGGAGGCGCTTTCTTGGAAGAGAGATGTATGCGACGTATGCATAATTCTGCGAAATCTTGCCAGCGTAATCATCGTGAACATAAAATAAATGAATTTAAATTGAAGGGGCCCTCCATGGAATGGCAAATTACTGTCTGCAGACGCCATAAACATAGTTATTGATCTTGTATAACGTATGAATGTTAAATATTCACATTGCTATAAGGAGATGCTTCTTATAAAATGCAGTTAATTGTGCTTCCTCTAAATTTGCTCGAAATTTTTTTTTTACGGAGATGTTAAAACAATAATGAATAAATCAGAAAATGTATCGTGGATATTTTGTTCTGCAACTCGATGGTGCGCGGTGTGAAGGTAACGGCTCCACCTCGCACGAGCGCTGCCAGTTTTTGTTTGAAATCCTTTATTCGTTGTCACGAGGCGAGAAGAGCCTACGAAATATGTCTCTTGCGAGGGACGCTTGGGAAACTAGAGCAGCAAAGGATTGCAATTGTTTTGCAGGTTAAAAAAAATCAATAAGAAAAAAAATGAGCCACTTTTTTTTTAAATCTCTGTAATCCCCCCACTCCAAATCAAGCATGGGGAAGTGTTTTTAGGGTGTGTGCCCAGATCATCTTGATTGCGATCCACGTCTTCAGATCTCGGTAGATCAGAATCTTGATTGAGACTGGAGGAATTCGACGAGCAATGAAGCTCTTTTTTTAAAGATATGTCCGGTACGGGTGGGGTCAGCAAGTTAAGAGAGCAAGGAATACACAAACAACACGATAGGAGTGCTCAAAGTAGAGAACAAAAACGGTAAGCAAGTCACTAAATAACATAAATAAATACTACATGAATTTCGATTTAAAGCTTTCGTGACTGCAGGGATTCATCTTCTTGGTTCTTTCGGTAAAGTCACGGAGAAGGGAAATAATAAAATAATAAAAATGAAACATAATAAAATTATTCTCACGACGTTTCAACCACAACGCAAGCAGCCGTCTTTCCGACAGACCTGTTCTTCACCTGAGGGCGGCTGCTTACGTTGTGGCCGAAACGTCGTGAGACTTATTTTATAATGTTTTATTTTTATTATTTTATTATTTCCCTTCTACGTGACTTCACCGAAAGAACCAAGAAAATAATACATAGATGAGCAGGGTCAAGCACGAGACGTTGCCTGGGAATACCAGGTGCTATAGGCTTGATCTGCAACGTTGGCAGAGAATGTCAACGTAGCAATGGCTTTATGAATGTGTGCTGAGCTGAGCATGCTAATCCCCCCCCCCCTTCCTCCTCCTCCCCTGTATACGCGTGGATTTGTATATCGCTACTCCACTCTCCTAATATAAGTTGCAAAAGCGACCGTATATTGTGCGAGGACGAAACCAAACCGAAACCAACAGCTACGAATGCAACCCCAAGCGCTGAATTCATATTTGCGGGTCACCTTGATCCCGCAGTGTAGGAATGTGACATTTCCACCACCGGGGCGAGAGACCACAAACAACCCATCCCGAGCGTGGAAGGGGTTGGGAGGCGGGACACTTTAACTGACTTAAAAAAAAATTAAAGCCGCAAATCGGCCTCGCAAATGCCTGCAAATGCTCAGTGTCAAATGATCACATGAGAGGGACTCTCTATAGGGGAGGGGGGCAGAGGGTGCTAGGATCACGTGTGGTCACGGCCTTGGCGTGTCCCGCGCTCATTATAGCAACGTGAAAAAAGAAATCCGAACGGTCGCGCGGTGCATGTCCTTGAAGGGCGAGCTCGCGGTGAAATCCTCAAAAGATACACAACTGGCTGCTGCCGCGTCCTTTGGAATAATAACCGAATGCTGATGGACGTTAATGACCTTTTAGGGCGCCGCGCTGGCGAGATGTTTACCACCTCGCCTGGTGTACAGGAGGTCGTGGGTTCGATCCCGACCCTGACGCCTGCTGTTGTATATTTGGAGTTTGCGTGTTTCTCTCTCTCATCATCATCACGGTGGCTAGGAGATGTTAACTACCTCGCCTGGTGTACAGGAGGTCGTGGGTTCGATCCCGACCCTGACGCCTGCTGTTGTATATTTGGAGTTTGCGTGTTTCTCTCTCTCATCATCATCACGGTGGCTAGGAAATGTTAACTACCTCGCCTGGTCTACAGGAGGTCGTGGGTTCGATACTGACCCTGATGCCTGCTGTTGTATATTTTGAGTTTGCGTGTTTCTCTCTCTCATCATCATCACGGTAGCTAGGAGATGATAACTACCTCGCCTGGTCTACAGGAGGTCGTGGGTTCGATCCCGACCCTGACGCCTGCTGCTGTATATTTGGAGTTTGCGTGTTTCTCTCTCTTTCTCTCTCTCCGTGGTCGTGTGGATTTTTCTCCGGGATTCTCCGGTCCCCCCCCCCCCACATTTAGAATTAATATCACGCGTTTCGAGTATTTGACCGCAATCAATGTCCACGATAAGCCACTTCGTTGGGCTATCCTCATTGTGATAGCCAGGTCACTTCTGAAAAAAAGAGGCGGGTACGGGTACCCGTTTGCGACCCTGGTGCGGCCGGGTACGGGTAGGCCGTGAGTCACTGGTGAGTAACCGTATGTCACTCATTTCCCAACGTCTTGTCTCTTCTCACAATTCAAGTTCCTAGAATCAACCCACTCGCGCCTGCAACATGGCTTCATTCCAGAGGTCGCAATCGGGTACCCGATACCCAGCCGGGTACGGGTAGGGTACGGTTATCGGGTACGGGTACCCGTTTGCGACCCTGGTGCGGCCGGGTATGGGTAAGGAATCAAAACCCGTTTGCGACCTCTGACCCCTGCCCATTGTTGCGCTGCTCCCCCAGTGGCGATGGAGCGAGCGACCTGCCCAGTGGCGATTCGGAGGCAATGGCGTTGTGGTTTTAAACCCCGCTTCACGATGCGGTTATATCCTCCTCCATTGCTCTTCGTTCTCCGTTCTCTCAGTTCGTTAGCTTCTACGTCCCTTCGTCTTTTCCTCCGCCTCGTGGCCGCTGGTTATTTATTTCTATTCGTGATGTACAGCGTACTTTATAAATGTACTTAATTACGATGTTTTTTGTTTAAATCAAGTGAGATGCGTTCCTTACAGAACTTTGGATCGCTTGACGAGCTGTAGGCTTTGTGTGTAACAATTCATTGGTTACAATCGATTCTCGCGCGCGCAATCCATCCATCGGTGTCGGCTCCGCGTTCGGTCAGTGCATGCCAACACTTACATGGAATCATACACGGGCACGAATCAATTATTTCCAATTCATGCGCGGTTAGTTCATTGCTATCGTTTCATAGAAACAAAACAACAACAACACCCAGCAGCTACTATAAACTCCAATTTGAGTGCAATTACCAAAATAATAATTGATTTTTGTTGAGTTGAATCACGACTCCAGAGTGCAAATTCAGCAAATTGTGGTGCGGTCTAATCAGTATTCCTCTTTGCTGAAACAAATAATTTGGTGACGTTGCTGCTGCTGCTGCTGCTGCCAGTGGTGGTGCAGAAGCGGCACAATGAACACAATTATTAACAATGAGTTAACAAAACATATTAACAATAATAAGCAAAAACTCAACTCGACACATTTGTCAAGATCACCGCGGCCTTAACAGGTAGTGTGTATCTTCTTGGTTCTTTCGGTAAAGTCACGTAGAATGGAAACAATAAAATAATAAAAATAAAACATAATAAAATAATATAATACAAATAATAGGCAACGACCATCCCCTCCAGCATGGTCATACCTCTACTCGTATATAGTCCCGATGTAGTTTGCCATCTCTAGCAGAAAAAAAAGTTATTTTCCAAATATTATATTATTATAGCAATGAATTAACTTGCAGATCCTTTTTCACTTCACTTATAGGTGAAAGCCTCGCTCACGCCGCGTTGGTTATGGTAATCGCGTGACCATACTTCACTATTCTGGTCAATGCAGGTTGGTGAATGAGAGCGGGTCAGGAGAGGCTGTGTGTATGTGTGAGGATAATCGGTGTGGTGCTGACCGCCCCACCCCCTCGTGTGCCGTGCCGGTTTCCATCATAGGTGCTCGCTAACAGCACTTGCCCCAGCAGTCTGTTGCAGGCTATACGGGGGATCTTTGTCTTTTGTGAGGACAACCGCCGGTGCAGCCACTGGAGCTGCTACAACACACACTGCAAAGTAAATCAAATATTGTGGATTCGACACGCGATCCTGCGTCGTATATCGAGTCGGGGGAGATTTGCAAGATGTGCAATGCATAGAGAGAGAGAGTACTGCATGTATATGTGGCCACGGAAGTGACGGTTTAATAGCCAGTTGTGGAAATTCAGAATTTAAATTCAGATGGCATTGGCCAGATTCTCCATGGCTAGAGCACAACTGCGGTTGATTACTTCCGACAAAGTGGGGGGGGGGGGGGGGGGGGGTGGGTGGCGGGGGTGGGGGGGGGAGACTCATTTTATCGACCCCCCCAGATGCATAAAGACGACCCCGTTTACCGGGAATTCGAACTCGCCACATTTTTTTTTCCACAGCGAAGTCTGGAGCGGGGCTGCTGCCTCCACACTGGACGGGTCAGGCACCGCGATTACAGCCGATGGGTTATTCATGAAGAGGGCCGCACTCCACACACCCACCCACACCCCCACACACTTGCCCCGTTAACAGCGAGGAGGGTTCACAGAGGTTTGAACGCGGGCATGTAAGTCGGCGGGGGACGTTCGAAAACCCACGGGCGCTGCTGCGAGGAACGTGCACGGAAAACCAAAAAAACCCAAAAAAAACTTCTCCCGATTTCGATTTAAAGCTTTCGTGACTGCAGGGATTCATCTTCTTGGTTCTTTCGGTAAAGTCGCGTAGAAGGAAAATAATAAAATATTAAAAATCAACATAATAAAATAATTCTCACGACGTCTTGACAGACCTATTCTCCACCTGAAGACGGCTGCTTGCGTTGTGGCCGAAACGTCGTGAGAATTATTTTATTATGTTTTCTTTTTATTGATTTATTATTTTCCTTCTACGTGACTTTACCGAAAGAACCAAGAAGATGAACTTCTCCCGAGTTTATATTTTTTAACACGTCGGCTTTCTACGGGTTTTCTCTGTGTGTGTTTGTGTGCTCGGTTCAGCTGCCCAGTTGCTGGCGCTGGTGATTATCCTTCGCAGCTAATTGGAGGGCATTAATTAAAAAGCCAAACCGCCCCGAATGCCTCGTACAGTCAGCCCCTCTTTTGTAATTCGTCACGTCAACCCATCTCAATTATACATCCAGTGCCTTTGAACGTCGCCCCCCCCCCCCCCACATTTTTGTGTTTTGGGGTCTGGTGGCATCGGCTGCGTATTGGCCGCTGAAATTTGAAATGGGTGCGAGACTTTAGGGGGGGAAATGGGTTTTACTGACACTCAATTAATACCTATTCTCTCAAACAAAACGATGGGGCGCTTCCCACCGTAGCTCTGCGCATTCGAGACGGACTGTTAAATGCACGAGTAACGCATAAACCATCGTGCGGTGACAGGTATTGTTGTTCAGGAAAATGGAGATTTGAGAAGTGTTCATTTGCTAAAGGCGTAGTTGAGAATATTAAATTAAAATGGATTAACGGAGCTATGCGCTAAGATATAATGCGGGTTTATACGAATTGATTAACATGTGATGCAAGCCTGAGTCGAAAATAAGCTGCATTATGTACAAGTGTAATGTGGTTACAGAATATGTTTAACATTTAGTAATTCAAATCTTGTACCTATTTATAAACTCTGTATTGAATGCATTTGCGCTGTACGCAATTGTGTCATGCTTAGCACACTCGACTTGCAATCCAGACATCTCTGCTTAAACTCCATCTTCCCGGCGCAGCCGATGAAAAAATAATTTGGCAAGTTTATTTCAAGTTTAATTTCAAGTTTCATTTATTTGGTATAGCCCTGTGAGCCATGCGGCTCTTAAGTCGGGTGTGACCTCAACAAACAAAATATGAACGGAGAACATCTTAAAGCGACGACAGAAACATCCATGATGAAATCTCCCTCCGCCCCCACCTCTGTCCACCAGCTGTTCACCCAACAGTGCTCGACATCTCCTGGACATCTGTGCAAAACGAGCTTCATAGCTCATCGGATTCCTCCAGTATGAACAAATATTATGATTCTGAGTGCGAATGGGTGTGCATCACAGTTAGTCGGCCGGTAGTTTCCGTGCAGCGCGGAGCAGTGTAGGTCTAGACGATTTGACCAGTGTGGAAGAGTAGGCCAAAACACCCTCTATAGCTCACTCTGGTGGAAGCCTTTCTACCGGCAAATTCCGTCAACAAGCAATTGCAGGGCTGCAACTTTAACCTGTTCTTATCTTTTGCATTGTCATGCAGGTGTGAGGTTATAATAGATGTGTTACGGGGGCGGGGGGGGGGTGTGAACCGTGCTAAAATCGCCGCAACTCGTACCAGACTGCTGGCTATTAAATGCACCCGTGGCAATGAATATCACTCCCGGGGTGGCTTGGCCTTGTTCCTGCACGGACTCGTTCTAAACTGGGTATCGAGAACAAAGCACGGACCACAATCGCGTTGTGAGAAGACACCTTTGGACAATTTCGCGGCGCAAGATAATCACGCCGCGGTGACTAGGAGATGTTAACTATCTCGCCTGGTATACATGAGGTCGTGGGGTTCGATGTCGACCCTGTCGCCTGTTTGTATATGTGGAGTCTGCGTGTCTCTCTCTCCACGTGGTCGTGTGGATTTTTTCTGGTTTCCCCCGCCACATTTAGAATGAACATGCGTTTAGAGTATTTGGCTGCTATAAATGTCCACGTGACGAGCCACTTCGTTGAACTATCACTTGTAGCCAGGTCGCTTCTGAAAGAGAGATGTGTAAGCTCAGTGGACATTACTTGGTGAAGAAATAATTGTTTTAATTAATTTTTATTTTCGTTTTACCAGGTGAAGTTCACTAAGCCATATAGCTCTCTTTCAGAGGCGACTTGACCACATGATAGCCCAACAAGAACTGGCTTATGTGGAAATGTATAGCAGATAAATACTCTTAAACACATGCTTCTAAATGTGGAGAGAAAAACCGAAGGACCCGGAAAAAAAATTCATGCGACCACGGGGCGAAGGAACATGCAAACTCCAGGGTGCTTAAAAATATATATATTTTTTACATTTCTGAGAATTTGAAACAATACCATACGAAATGTGCTTCCGGGCTCTGGAGACCACCTGGAGAAGATTCCAGGCACGTGATGACAACGATGGCGAACGAGTGGGGACTCTTTGACGTTTTGAAGCTATTAACATTTACATTTGTTATCATGTTACGGTGTATTATTACCCGTTCTTTTTTCCATTAAAAACGATAGTCCCTTGTAAGTGTTGATTTTGTTTTAAGCACCCTTTATATATACGCTGGAGCGAGCGGTGCGTGGACGTAGACGTAGACAAAGGTCCCCCGTATAGCCTCAACAGACTGTTAGGGTAAGTGCTGTTAGCGGGCACCTATGAAGGCCAGAACGGTACACGAAGGGGTGGGTGGCCAGCACCACGCCCGATCGCCTTTGTCTCTCCAGTGGCGATGTTGACACACCACACCAGTTCTAATTTGAGGCTGAGTCGACCTAGGGGGAGGCCCAGGACCGGTTCAGACAATCGGCACTGGTGTTGGCCGTGAGCGGAAATCGAACTCGGGTCGCCAGGTTTGTAGCGCAGCGCGCTAACCGCTATACTTCCGCTCCGCACGCAACACACACGCACCACAGACGCACCACACACAATACGTTGCGAATGGATTATCACGGCCGAGCGAGAGCCGAAGCGCTGGTTACTAAACCGGCAGCGAGGAACACGTGGCCCCACCGATAACGCTGCCACCCGCTCCAATTTAAAGTGTCAATTAATTTGTAGTAACGGAGGCTGTGTGGGAGCGAGGGGGGAGTTTGTGGGTGGTCCAACTGTTTTGACCTGATTTCTAAAATACATTTAGTTTTTTTTTACCTTTTCTTGTACTTTGCACTCATATCGTGTGCTTTTGTGGACTTGTTTTGTTCGTTGTTGTAGCGTTCTGACCGCGGGCCCCCCACCGCCTTACCGGATGGAGATCCGTGAAAGAGAGGCATCGCTGCTCATCTCATTACTCCACTGATAT
This sequence comes from Lethenteron reissneri, assembly GCF_015708825.2. Taxonomy (NCBI): domain Eukaryota; kingdom Metazoa; phylum Chordata; class Hyperoartia; order Petromyzontiformes; family Petromyzontidae; genus Lethenteron; species Lethenteron reissneri. Next base: position 4,550,285 of record NC_083789.1, on the reverse strand, counting down.
AAACAAAACATGCTGATTGTGTGAGTCTGTTTGCCTGCCTCGCTCATGCCCCCCCCACTCGTATTGTGTGGGAGGAGAGACGCGGCGGCTGGGCAGCAATCATCATCATCAGCAGCTTTCGTTACCCGCCTGCTTGCCTCAATTGTGGCGAATTGTAAAATGAATCGCCTGGTATACGGGAGAACGTGGGTTCGATCCCGACCCTGACGCATGCTGTGTATTTTTGGGGTTTGCAATGTCTCTCCCCGTGGCCGAATGGATTTTTCTTCGAGTCCCCCGGTTTTCCCCTCCACATCTTAGACGAATGCGTTTGGAGTATTTGGCTGATATAAATGTCCACGTGATTCGTCATTTCTTTGAGCTGTCATTTGTGTTAAATTTCGATTTAAAGCTTTCGTGACTGCAGGGATTCATCTTCTTGGTTCTTTCGGTAAAGTCACGTAGAATGGAAATAATAAAATAATAAAATAAAACATAGGTCTGTCGGGGAGACAGCGTCTGAATGATGCTGTCTCCCCGACAGACCTGGTCCTTCACCTGAGGACGGCTGCTTGCGTTGTGGCCGAAACGTCGTGAGAATTATTTAATTATGTTTTATTTTATTATTTTATTATTTCCATTCTACGCTATCATTTGTGGTCAGGTCGCTTCTGAAAAAGAGCTACATAGCTCAGTGGGGCCTTACCTGGGAAAACAAAATAATGATAGTTTTTGTTTAAATTCCTTTTTTGAGGCCACGGCTTTGACCCAGCTAAAGCCAGGCTTGGCCGAGCGTTTGAATCGACCTCGCGAAAAAGATTTGAGAAAAGAAATCCCACGTAACGAGCAATTTGATTTCGGTGGAAACCGATGCAGTCACAACCCTGGGCTCTCGCTAACCGGAACCCTCAATAAAATACGCCGAAAATGGGGCCGTCCATAAATGACGTCACGCGATTTTGGACACAGAGTCAGATCCCCCCCCTCAAATATGACGTCACAAAGCTCTGCCCCCCCCCCCAAACCATACTTCAATTTTGAAAATAAAACATCCTTCAAATCGCTTTAAACTATTGTCATTGTAGTGAGAATTTAATGTGGCGCTGCACTCTGATGTTGAAGGAGAAAACATTTCTTAAAAAGTCTATTTAATTAAGTAGAAGTGTCTATATTTATTGAAAGTTGCGCATTTTAATGTGACATCACATTTCTCAAACTCTCCTCCCCCTCGTCACACATCGTCACAAATGTCTGACACACCCTCCCCCCCTAGGTGCGTGACGTAATTTATGTACGGCCCCTAAATTATATCGCCACTCATTTTGGGCGCAAGGAAATTTAAATATATAATACGAGAGTGCGACGAAATGAATCCCCGTGCAACTGTGGCTCGCCGAGCGAGCGGAGATCAGCGGCACGCAACTGGAAGGGGCAACTGGGAACACGTGTGCCTCGGGTGGTTACTAAACCCGGGCCAGGATCCAAATTGTGGAATGAAAAGTCAGACGACGACGACAAGAGTGTTAGAGTGTGTTGCGAAATAACTAAAACTAAACTAACTAGGAATGTGATAATTGTTTTTTTACCCTTCTATTTGGCAACAAAACTGACACCTTTTTACAAGGAGTCATGTTTGCATAGACCGCAATACCTGCAGTCATAATGCAAACAAAGGATTGCGCGAGTGCGCCTTTTGGCGTCATCTGGTTCAACCCATGTGAGACTAGGCTCTAAGGAAAGCTGTCTCGGGTGTGGACCAATCAACTTCAAGGACAGTGTGCACATTATCAGAGTTATGTTCTTTTGTTTGTATTATGACTGCAGGTATTGCGGTCTATGCAAACATGACTCCTTGTAAAAAGGTGTCAGTTTTGTTGCCATATAGAAGCGTAAAAAACCAATTATCTTATTTTTACTGGCAAATGAGGTTCCCATAGTAACTAGGAATGTGTTTTTTATTTTACCAGGTAAGGCCCCACTGAGCTACTTAGCTATTTTTCAGACCCGACCTGGCTATCACAAACGACGGCTCAGCCAAGTGGCTCGTCACAATCACGTGGGCATTTATACATTTATTGCAGCCAGATATTCCAAACACGAGATGTGGCTTCTAAATGTGGAGGGAAAAACCGGTAGAAACCTGAGAAAAACCCAGGCGACCCCACGGGGATGATAGATATGCAAACTCCAAATATGCAACTGGCGTCAGGGTCGGGATTGAACCCACGACATCCGGTATACCAGGTGAGGGAGTTAACATCTCGCCCCTGTGGCGATATGAAATCTGAATGTGAGATTTAGTGACCCCCCCTCCACCTCCCACTGGCTTTTTATCAATTCGAGAATGCAACTCCTTGATGTTTTGTCATGCTGTTTGTATTGACACGCCACACTGTGATGATTAATAATTAATACCGTCATTATTATTTAAAATACATGTGCCATGCAATAAAATGTTAAGAGTCTGGAAGTGACATTTCAAATCCTCACGTGGGAGCACATTGCATCGGCACAAATTGTTATTCACAGAAGGAACTTAACGTCTCAGTATGTAATGAAGCTAAACAGATTTCAATTCAAAGATAATATTAATAGGAAACCGATGATGCCGTAATGTGTTTATGAATTTAATTCGAATCCAGCAAACACTTATGAGCATGGTCTCGTACGAGCAAATACGGTCACCGTTGTCACGTGCTCTCAGATGCTCTCCTGTGGCCGTCCTGGAACGCTCTTCCTTCTGATATTAAGAAGCCACTGGAGCTATGCACCTTTAAATCGTCGACATTGAAAACAAATGTATTAGAACTGCTTTGTGCGTTTAGTTTGTTGTCTTTGCCCCACACCTCCGATTATAACGGTTGGCTACATACGGTGCGAAAGAAGTTTAACACAAAGCAGTAAAAGTGGAAGAAGCAATTTTTGGCCCTCCCCTAGGTTAACTCGGCCTAAAATAATCACCATATACAATGTCAACTTCCAGACATCGCATGCAAGTGTAATGCGGGCGTAAATGGGCGGGGCGGATATGACGATCCGAGAGGGAGGAGTCAGGGTCACGTGGGGGAGAAGTTATAGCGGGAGACAGGAAGCTATCTGGGTCAGTCGGGGGAGTGAAGGGTGGTGAACACGTTGGGTGGTCGCCGTGCCTCAGCCTGGTGGCTGAGGGGCTCATGACGGCGCCAGCCAGCGGGGTGGAAGAGAGAGTGGAGGATTGAGGTTGGAGATGGCGAGATAGCCACAGAGGCCACGAAGGGCTGAGGTAGGAAGTGGCGAGATAGCCACAGAGGCCACGAAGGGCTGAGGTAGGAAATGGCGAGATAGCCACAGAGGCCACGAAGGGCTGAGGTAGGAAGTGGCGAGATAGCCACAGAGGCCACGAAGGGCTGAGGTAGGAAATGGCGAGATAGCCATAGAGGCCACGAAGGGCTGACATGGGGAGGTGGCGAGATCGCCACGCACGGAGGAACAGGGAGCAGCGATGGAGCTGCTGGGGGAGCAGCCAGAGGGCTGTACCAAGAGCCTGCAGCGGAGCTGCAGGAGCGTGGAAGGCTACGGGAGTGAAGGCAGATGTGGGGCTGCCAGGGAGAGAGTCTCAGGAGGAGTGCCGTGTGGGAAGGAGAACGCGAACCCCAAATAAAGGACACGGAGTCAGCAAGAAGTGTCTGAGTCCTTTTATTACACAAGTATTGCTCATACGACCCTGGCGTGTGCCATGCTGCCCTTAATATGCCCCCCGTTGCTTTTTTTTCTGCCAAAACAAATCTAATTCAGAATTTAACGCAACAAACATATCCAATTCGTTACCGAAATTCTAAGCTAGGGTTTAAGCGAAATTCCGCATCACGAGGGATGACTGCAATTACGCGCGTGCGTGTGCATGTGTGTGTGTTGTCTCTTTGTATATTGGCCCCAAGAGACAATCCAGACTCCCCCAAAATCCTAACCCTGAGCAAACCCCCCCCACCCCCCGACCCCGACATTAGCATAGCTTAGTTCCCATCTTTGCCCAGACAAGCCCTTAAAGTAGCAGTAAGGGATTGCCATGCCGTGGCGCTGTTTTTTTTGTCCCGGATTTTTTTGCATCAACCTCGTTGGCGGTGGGGGGGGGGGCTTGCCTTTGTGTCCCATGACGGACTAACGGCATAAAAATTTCATCACGTCTCCTCCGAAAGGACAAAGGCCGCACGGGTCCGCCAAGGGGTTTACATCTTGGGCTCGCTGCGTGCTTGTCGGAAGCGTGGCTTGCGAAGTGGCTCGCCTAGATGCAAACCACGAGAAGTGATTTTATACTCGAGGCTGCGTACCCCATTCATGAACTCGTGCGCGAAGGTTAAACTACTACAAGCCGTGTGCGTGTGTGTGTTTAGCGGGCGAAGCCACCTCCTGGCTCATCCTTGTACAAAAAATAACGGATTTTATTTGTTTGTTTAAAGCATTAATAAAAAAAATAACAAACAACCTCGCAAAGTTCCACACGAGAGGCAGCCGATATATTTGAATTCGCAGATTTAAAAGGTGAATCAAAACAAAATTGTAGTTTAAAAATGAATATGTTTACAGTTCAGATGTTAAATACAAAATCAGTCCCGTTGATGATGACAACGATACCATGCAGTCCTTCGTGAATCTTGCTGCAGGATGACTACCAACCCTGTGATTAACCACGCTGGTCAGTGCCAATCGGCGAGGATGGCAGCCAGGGATTGATGCTGACATCACTTGCCAAAGATGTTCGCTGTGGCTGGGATTCCATATGGGTTCGCCTGGTTAGCATTGCAGTGCACTAACTAGCTAGTCTTCTTTGAACATCATAGTGCGTATATTAGAACGTCATTGTGTGTGTTTATAAAAAAATCAGTTCTCTGGCGGGATGACCTGCGTGGATTCCTGCCTGACTGGGTAACGCACTCCCAAGTGTCCATGCGCGGTGACGTCACCACGCAAATCTGCGCAATGACGTGACATGCGCACCCCCCCACCCCCAAGCGTTGAGCCGCTTTCGCGTGTTGTGCCGATGTCACGTGTCCCCCCCCCACATCCTACCCTCCAGCCCAGTCGTGTATCCCACACAAATATGCTATCGCATTATAATCGCACTCTCACGATCGTACTCGCACTACCCTACCCTACCTTAGAGAGACGAAGAGGAGGGATGTGAGGGCGTGAGACAGAGGTGGGAGGAATGAGCTACCCGTCGGAGGCCGTCGGACTGCGAGAAGGGCTGCGTGCAGAACGAGAGTGACCGAGAGAGTGAGCGAGAGAGTGAGCGAGAGAGTGACCGAGAGAGTGAGCGAGAGAGTGAGCGAGAGAGTGAGCGAGAGAGTGACCGAGAGAGTGAGCGAGAGAGTGAGCGAGAGAGTGACCGAGAGAGTGAGCGAGAGAGTGACCGAGAGAGTGAGCGAGAGAGTGAGCGAGAGAGTGAGCGAGAGAGTGAGCGAGAGAGTGAGCGAGAGAGTGAGCGAGAGAGTGAGCGAGAGAGTGAGCGAGAGAGTGACCGAGAGAGTGACCGAGAGAGTGAGCGAGAGAGTGAGCGAGAGAGTGACCGAGAGAGTGAGTGAGAGAGTGACCGAGAGAGTGACCGAGAGAGTGAGTGAGAGAGTGAGCGAGAGAGTGAGCGAGAGAGTGAGTGGGAGAGTGAGCGAGAGGTGGGGGTTTTACATAAAGCTAAGTTTAAAAAAAAATGTTTTACGAAATGATGCACGAAGCAAAGTGCCGAATACACCGAGCATCTTCTTGTTTCCACTGATCGTCAAAAAAGAAAAAAAGAAAAAAGAAAAAAAGAGGCGGAGAGGGGCGGGGAGTGAGTAAAAGGGCATGGGACGGAAACGAAAGAACGAGCAAAACGGAAAGGGGAGAGCGAGGGCACGTGACGAGCAGCGCGAGGGAGAATTAGGGAGAGACGAGAGAGATTGAGACGGGGGGGCGGGGGGAGGTAGAGTTAGGAATCAGGAGAGTGGGCGTGAAGAGGTGAGATCACAGGAAGAGAGAGAGAGAGAGATGGAGGAGGCGAGTCGCTACGATAGAGTGGAGGGAGGAGAGGAGACGGAGGAATTGAGATACAGATTGAAACAAATACAAGGCGACAAATCGAGATGAATTGTGATCTACAGCTCAGAGAAGGCAAGAGGAGGGTGGAGGCAGACAAGAATCTGTATGAGAATACACGTGTTGATGGCTGTCTGGCTGGGAGGGACGGATGTTTACGTCCAAATGACATTCGGATTGCTGGTATATTTGCGTGTAAAATTGCATGTACACGTATGGCCCACATTTGCCAATCCAATCCAGCGCTTCCCCACATCACACATACATCCATATACGCAGTTAAAAAAAAATTCATGCGTGCAATAAATTGCGCCATAGAAGCGTGGAGAGAGGTCTGGTTCTAGTGAGGTGGGGTAAAGCGTGGGCACACCTGGCTCTCTAAATCCGGTTGTGACGTCCACCCCCATGCAGGGCCTATGGGGTGGTCGGGTTGAAGCTGGCTAATACCGGGGCGTCACCGTGGCGAGATGTTAACTACCTCGCCTGGTATGCAGGAGGTCGTAGGTGCAATCCCGACCCTGACGCCTGCTGTATATGTGGAGTTTGCGTTTCTCTCTCTCTCTCCGTGATGATATGTTAACTACCTCGCCTGGTATACAGGAGGTCGTGGGTGCAATCCCGACCCTGACGCCTGCTGTATATTTGGAGTATGCGTGTTTTTTCTCTCTCTCTGTCTCTCTCTGTCTCCCCGTGGTCGCGTGGATTTTTCTCCGGGGCCTCCAGGTTTTCCCCTCCACGTTTAGAAACACGCGGTCGGAGTATTTGGCAGCTATACATTCCCACGCGATGATAGGTCGCTTCTGGAAAAAAGAGCCCTATATAGTTGTAATAGTTTGTATTCCCTCGTGTGTGTGTGTGGAGTTTGTCCTAGAATTGTGGTTTTCTTTGACGGTGCGAGAGTCATCCGCGCTCAAGTTGAGGCTTTCCTGAGCAGAACAACACAGAGGGTTGTACCAGCGTTTGGGCGCATGCTCACTTTTGAGAAACCAATTTGCAATGTAACCAATCGAGACCAACACACGAGCAAAGGCGAACCTCAACAACATCGATACGGCGGTCAATGCCATTGATTTATGCTTTATTACACGGAGCCAAACATGTTAAAAGTTGAGCAGCTCAAATTAATGCCAACGACGGGAACGAATGATTGTTGTCGTTGTTGCTGCTTTAACGCAGGCATTGTTTGGTGCAGAAGGCATTGCTCGCTGCTTATGTTTGATCGAACTCTGGTTAATTTGGATACGTACGAAATATGTTCACTTGAAACGTGTTTCACTGTGAATAACCACCCCTCCCCTTTAAAAATAACTAAGTAAATCATTTACGGTATTTTCCTTTTTCGACCCTTTTCCACATTTTTTTTCTTTCACAAACGTGTTTTATTTTAATTGCTTTATCAGAGCAACCCGAGCATTGCCATTTTATTCCGTCGGGCGTGTTCAAGTACTCCTCTGCTTTAACCCCTGCCGTATTCCGGTGGCTCACGTGGGCCGTGCTGACATTCTTGAAGTGATGTTTGCCCAGGGGCTGCCTCTTGGTCTTCCAATCAATTTCTTGCCCGTGGGCACGAACCACAAATGGGACCCCTTTCCTTTTGCTGACCCCATGAGGGCTGCTCAGCGCGTGTGCAAGACACATATGCAACACAAAGACAAAGACCCCTTCCCCACCCCGTATAGCCTTGACACACTGTTGGGGCAAGTGCTGTTAGCGAGCACCTAACGAAGGTTGAAATTCTAGATTTGAAGCTTTCGTGACTGCAAGGATTCACATTCTTAGGTTTTTTCGGTAAAGTCACGTAGGTAAAACATCAAAATTAATGAAAATAAAATAAAATAAAAATCACGACGTTTTTCGGAGGCAACACAAGTCTCCGTCATCAGGTGGGACCGTCACAGCCAGATTTGCTGCATCAAGTGATGCAGCTAATCCGGCTGTGACGGTCCCACCTGATGACGGAGACTTGTGTTGATGACGAAGACTTGGGTTGCCTCCGAAACGTCGTGATTTTTATTTTATTCAATTTTAATTAATTTTGATGTTTTACCTACGTGACTTTACCGAAAAAACCCAAGAATATGAAGGTTGGAATGGCACACGATGTGGGGTTGGTTGGTCGGCCAGCACCACGCCCGGACGCCTTTGTCTCTCGAGTGGCGGTGTCTACACACCGCACCCGGCAACTCACTTGAGGCCGAGTCGACCAATTGGGGAGACCAAGACCCCTTCAAGTAATCGTCAATGTAACTGGTTGCCCGGTTTGTAGCGCGACGCGCTGTCCACGACGCTACTGCTCCCCTTCACCGCACTCGTGTACTGCGTGTGCGTCTCGTGCAAACGTGTTCGTATACACTCTTGCGAATGTGCACTTGTAGCTGATACAGAGACACATATAGTCTTTGTATAGTTTTTGTATGTTTGGTTTAATCTATGAGCTTCAGAAAAAAAAATGTAGAAATGTCCCAGGGCGTATTTCATACCGTAAGAACATCTGAAGCTGGTGAGCCACTATTAAGGGTGGCGTGCACGACACAATGCTCTGCTGCTTTGTCATCCCATTGCTGATGCTCGCACACCAAATATTTGGCCATTTACGGCTGAGTTGACCTAGGGAGGGCTGAGGGTATTTGCAACATTTCCTTGTATCAGTAAATCGCTGTTATGCACGGTGATGTTTGTGAAATAGCAACAGCAAGGAAATGTATTTTCCATCCAGTATCAGTTCAAAGTAATGTTTTGTATGTTACTAATGTTGTTAACGATGTTCTTTTTGTTTAAAGTATTACAATAATTAAATGCAAGCCTAGATTCCAATTAATTTAGATTATTTGGAGGTGTTTCATTTACACTTAGTTTGTACGTTCACGTGCAGATATTGCATCAAAAGGGAAAATTATACCATTGTCAAGTTGATATACATTGCATTTATTTATTTTATAAATGCTGTTTCATCTATTTGCCATAATAAATTGGTTTTAATTGATATTATAATGGTTGTCAAAACTAAGAAGTGATGATTTCAAAATATAAAAATTTGGTTTCTTTTTATTAGGTCGTAAAAAAAGGCTAGGTTAATCACTAGAAATGGAATAATAAATAATGTAATACAAATAAATAATGTACGAAAACATTTTTTGCAACAAATAAAACTTCTGGAAGATGAATGGAGCTTATGTTTTATTCAACGGGAAGATAATTAGCGCAACATTTTTTGGTAACCACTTTCCCCAAAAAATAAATAAAACAAATAAATAAACAAACAAACTTGCATTTAAAATAAAAAACCCCCACGTACTCGAATCCACTCGTCAAGAATTGAGAGTGCGGGATTTCCATCTCGCCCGGCATTAAAATATAAGTGTCTTATTTGTCGATGAATTTTTAATGTTTTTACCCCCCAAAAAACCCTCCATAAGCATCTCCCAGTGCCTACCTAAAGCAGATGAAGGAGGCGTTAGAAAAAAAAAGCACGTAATTAATACACTTGGGGGGCTAGTGGCAGGGGGCTGCAGCTTAGAATGCCACGGGGATGTTGCGGGCGGGCGGACGTGCAGCCTGGTGGGCAGGCAGGCAGGCCGGTATAATGACGGGCAAATTAGGCTCATTGCACTGGGTTATATTTTTTTCCTTGTTTAGTTTTGGGGGGAGCTTAGGGACCTTCTGAAGTCAATTATTTCTCAGAAGCTCTGAACTCCAGCTGATAAAGAGGCCCATCCTATATATAATTATTAAAAAAAAACTCTCATTTTTGTTTAATGTTCCCCCCCCCACCCCCCCCAAACACCACTGGCCTCCTAGAGTGTTGGTTGTCCACCCTTTCAACCCCCCTATCGCCGTTAACCACCATTCATCCGTGTGTCTAAGTTCACACGGCCGTGGGAGAAAGCCAAAGGATTCCAACACAGCCCCTGAGAAGGATAAGGGTTGGTAAAAGGGCACAAGATGAAATCAATGCCATTTTTTTTGGAGGGCAATTCAGTTGGTAATCCCGCATCAAAATATGATATACAATGTGGCAGATCTGACCCAGAAATCTGGCCATGGTAAGCTAACCGGGGCGATATTGTGGTTAGGGGCATTCAACTTGTCGGAAGGCTGCGAGTTCAAATTCCGTTTGGGGGGCGGAGGAGGGGGGGAGATCAACTCGTCACCATCTGCATGTATACGTTATTGCGTATGTATGTTGAACTTCTTTCGCACCGTACGTAGCCAACCGCGCTATATATCGAGGTGCAGGGTAAGGACAACAAACACGACACAACAATCTAATTGCTTGAAGAACATAAAGTGCATTCTGTTCATCTGGTCAATGAGACTGATTATCAATGTGCAAATGCGACAATAGCAGCCGCCATTTCGCCACCACAGCGCTTGTGCCAGGCTAGGTGCACCTTGAGGCCGTCACGTGAAGTTTCGAAGTCTGTCTCTGGCAGGAGGTCACGGGACAGATCCAGGTGCCATGGGTTGACGGACTGAGATTACTGGAAATTGCACCATCTGTGCTCCCCACTGTGCCAACTTGCAGCGTTTTAGTCACCTGGCAATGCCAACACACACACACAGACACGTGTCTTACTCTCTATCTTGTATATGCATACTATCTTTTATATGCATACTATTTAGTAAACAATAGTTCCTCGGCATACTGCCCTGGTAGGTTATCTGTTTATTCTCAAAGCATTGCAATATTGTCTTTGGTGCTCTTTGAAATTGTTTAAATATGACAATAATTATTATTGTTCATATTATTTAACGTATCTAATTTACAGCATACGTTCGTCAGGAATGAGTTTTTATGCGGTTACAAAAAAAAAGCTGGATAAAGTAATTCAGGTAATTGCGTGAAATTTGTATTTCTGACTTCTGAAACGGTTACTTAATTTCTGCCATTACTCAATTGAGTCACGAGAGAAGTTAACAAAAATATTTTTTATTTTTATTGAACTCGTCTGCATTAAATTTCGATTTAAAGCTTTCGTGATTGCAGGGATTCATCTTCTTGGTTCTTTCGGTAAAGTCACGTAGAATGGAAATGATAAAATAATAAAAATAAAACATAATAAAATTATTCTCACGACGTTTCGGCCACAACGCAAGCAGCCGTCCTCAGGTGGAGACCAGGTCTGTCGAGAAGACAGGTCTTCTCGAAGACAGGTCTTCTCGACAGACAGGTCTTCTCGACAGACCTGTTCTCCACCTGAGGACGTGGTGAGGCTGGCCGAGTCGCGACGCAACTTCCTGAGTACCGTTCCGGCCGCGTCTCCTGGCACGGATTTTGCATTTGGCCGGCGGAACGTTTGCCCAGGGAAAGGGGTTCAGGGGTTAGGGAGGTAGGATATATATTTTTTAAAACAGCATCTCATTACGTGCAATTAAATATAATCTCGCATGACATTACAGCTCGCGGGCCTTTTTTTTTTGCATTTCAAGCACCACCAGTTGTTTTTGTTCACTCGACGGCTTCCTGCTGTTTGCGATGGCTTTTAATAAGGGTGGGCTGGCATATAGGGCAAGGCAGTGTGGATAGGCTGTGGTGTATGGATCACGGTGGTGTGGATAGATTGTGTTGTGGCGTTTGTGAACCTGCACAGTTGCCGTGGCATTTCGTTGTCTGTCTTAAACTCGCCTAGTGATGCTCCGCCTAGAATATCCGCAACCTTGAAGGTTCCAAGTTTAAATTCTGATTTAATACTTCATCCTTTTTCGACCAATCCAAGTCGTTGCTAGTTTCTGGGAATCAATCTTTGCAGACACTGCTCTCTACGCGGACACCATTAAACTCAGCCCATTATCTTTTTGGAGTCAATAAAATGAGTACTACTTTGTGGGAATTGGCTGTCCTCTGTTGACACTGACCCCTGTTAAAGGAAATGTTGCATTTTCACTGCTCGCTCAAGGTCACTCACGAAGATGCATGCATGTATGTATGAACTTCTTTCGCACCGTACATAGCCAACCGCGCTAATCGAAGGCGCGGGGGAAGGACAACAAACTAAACACAAAAAAGCAGTTCTAAAGAAATTCAGTTTTCAATCGAGATTGATCGAGATTGAAAACTGCACAGCTCCAGTGGCTTCCTAATGTAATAAAGGACTTCGCCACGCACTGCTTGGTCTCCGTCAGTCTTTATTCGGGCTAACACCCGCACCCCGCTGGTCCCGACACCAGACCAGCTGCTCCTCGCGACGCGCCCCGCACGCGCTCTTCCGTCAGTCTCTCCAGCTCCCCCGCTCCGCACACCGCTGGCCGACGGCGTGCTGAAGCCCCTGCAGCCACGTGGCTGACGGCGCGGAATCCCTCCGGCCACCCAACGTGGTCCCGCTTCTTCACTCCAACAACTCACCCGGAGCCCTTCCGGACTCCCCCCTATATCCCCTTCACCACGTGACCCTGTCTCCTCCCTCACACCACGTGCTTCCGAACCTTCCAGATCTCGCCTCTCCCTCGCGCCCTGCTGGCTCCACCCCTAGGTTCCGCCCCCACTCACCTCGCCTTCTGATTGGACCGGGGACCTTCACATACGCCCCCATACTGGCTCCGCCCCCCAATACCCCGGCCCATGTGATTGGCCCAAAGGCCAGCAGCGAACCCCGCTTGCGCTCGCATTACACTAACACCGGAATGACCCGATTGCTTGTTGTGTAGGGAGACACTTTGACCAAATTTTGACTTTGGACCAGCCAATCCATTATCTAGGGTGTCCCATAAGTCTGGAATCATAGGAAAAACAACACAAAAAACAATATAAAAACAATACAAAAAGAAGGCAATAATAACGCTTCTTTTCACAGAACGTGCTCAACGTGTCCACCATTGTTCCTGATGCACAACTCCAGACGAGATGCCCAGTCAGCAAGCGCACGCCAAATGGTATCGGGGGGGGGGGGGGGTAACGGTGTCACGTGCGTCAATAATGCGCTGCCGCAAATGTTCAACACTCTGAAATTCCTCCGCGTTGACCAGCGCCTTCAGGTGTGACCCCAGAGATATAAAAATCCAGCGGTGTGAGATCGCCGCTTCTCGCTAGCCATTCCACAGGCCCTCGACGTCCTATCCAATGAGCAGGGAAACATGAATTAGTTATTTCCCCCCTATGATTCTAGACGTATGGGACACCCTGTAGAGTCATCTTCTTGGTTCTTTCGGTAAAGTCACGTAGAAGGGAAATAATAAAATAATAAAAAATAAAACATAATTAAATTTATATGAAAATAATAAAAATTAAACACAATAAAATATATATTATTATTTTATGATGTTTTATTTTTAATTATTTTATTATTTCCCTTCTACGTGACTTTACCAAAAGAACCAAGAAGATGAATCCCTGCAGTCACGAAAGCTTTAAATCGAAATTTAACCCTGTAGAGTTTTCAGATTCTCTTTCAGGTAGATCCTACGAGGCATTTGCATTAGTCTTACTGTTTGACTACATTGTTGTTGTTGGTGTGCGTGTGAGGAAAGCACGCTTCGTGGATAAAACCAACACGAATTACCGTGGAGAACGCTCAAAACTGAGCAGCAGGGCATAGAGCTTCATAAAAAAATGTTTTTGGGTTCGATCGCGTTATTTATAAATGTGTCGTAACCCTCCACCACCCGACACAGTCAAGCAGTAAGAAAATGTGTCACGTTGATAAATGACAAAATCATTCACTTCTTTGGCCCACCGATGTGTTGAAGAGCGAATCAAGAATCATTTAAAAATTTGAGTAGTACGACGTTTCGCTGGTAAATACATCCAGCTTCATAGGGCGATTTGCCTGAAGCTGTCAGAGCGATTACAGCTCTTTGTTTTTCTCTCAATTTCAATGGATTCTCTAATTAATCTGGCCAGTAATAATTAGTTTTACACAACACTTCAACGAGGTTCGTCGCCAAATGTCCGGACAGTGGTGACGGGAACGTAAAGGTGTGTTGGGTGTTGACTGTGTAACAGTTGTGGGATCTAGCAGAAGGAAAGTAGGAATGAGATACGCTGGGGGGGGGGGGGGGTGTACGAATAAAATTAGCCTCGACGACCCCTCGTTCTTGATCTAGCAAAGTCCACCTTTGCTGAGAATGAATTTCTGCCGTGAAAAAAAAAAAGTGGAGCACAGAAGAAGAAAAATCTCCCATCTGAATGAACCGCTGGGTACGTCTGTCCGCTGAAAGGGTTAATAAAAAGGATTATCGTCTTGGTTCTTTCGGTAAAGTCACGTAGAATGGAAATAGTAAAATAATAAAAATAAAACATAATAAAATAATTCTCACGACGTTTCGGCTACAACGCAAGCAGCCGTCTTCAGGTGAAGAACAGGTCTGTCAGACTCTGTCTTATCGTGACTCTGTCTTATCGACAGACCTGTTCTTTACCTGAGGACGGCTGCTTGCGTTGTAGCCGAAACGTCGTGAGAATGATTTTATTATGTTTTACTATTATTATTTTATTATTTCCATTCTACGTGACTTTACCGAAAGAACCAAGAAGATGAATCCCTGCAGTCACGATAGATTTAAATCTAAAAAAGGATGATGTTATTAACATTTTGCGTGGTGAGTTTTCAGAAAGTATGGAAACGTTTGATGAAACGCGCCGGCATCTGCTCCTTCCTAAATGCAGACACTAGCGGATACCTCCTTCAGGGGCCCAATTAGCAATCTAACTGGGTAGTAATACATCGTTTTTTTCTTTCTTTATAAAGGAGAGCCGGACTTTGCTGGTGCATCATAAGTTAACCCTAAGCGACTGGCAAGGCCAACAAAACACGTGATGCCCCGGGGTTGCTCGCCGCATTTCAATGAGGGCCGAGGTGCTCGCACGCACAGCAAGTCGAGATGAGATAAGCTGTAAACTTTTTTTTTTACATACCCCTAATTGTTATGCTCTTTCTTTTTATATTTGACGCATATTTCAGCAAGAGATATATCCTCGTGTATATATATAAATGAGCGCACGCTCACTAAGTTGTAATTGGATTTGAAATTTAGTGGCCTTATTACGAAGCGTGGCTCCAAAGAATACTTTATTTCAAAGTGCGCCTTACCACGCCGATGTTGTGAGTTCGAAATCGACGGGCTGGTGCGTTCGTTATTAAAGAACTAAACAAAACTAAAATTTGCCCGTGATTTGGAGACGCCGTTCTGCGACTCAAAGAACCCGCGCGCAACACTGCCCCAACTTTTATTTCGATTTAAAGCTTTCGTGACTGCAGGGACTCATCTTCTTGGTTCTTTCGATAAAGTCACGTAGAAGGGAAATAATAAAATAATAAAAATAAAACATAATAAAATAATTCTCACGATGAATAAAACATAATAAAATAATTCTCACGGTGAGAATTATTTTATTATGTTTTATTTTTATTATTTTATCAAGTCACGTGGAAGGAAAATAATAAAATAATAAAAATAAAAGTCACGTAGAAGGAAAATAATAAAATAATAAAAATAAAACATAATAAAATAATTCTCACGGTGAGAATTATTTTATTATGTTTTATTTTTATTATTTTATTATTTCTCTTCTACGTGACTTTACCGAAAGAACCAAGAAGACTGCCCCAACTGTGTGCTAGGTTAGCGACTCGACACGGCTCCCAAGTTGTTGATTTCGTTGCTCGCAGTAAAAGTGTCCCCACTCACAACCACCACCACCAGCGCGCTGATTTACGCCACGGACGGACCAGAGGGTTTTCAAGCTGCCCATTACACCTTCGGCAGTGATGTTAATTAAAACACCTCGATTATTCATTATCTGACGGCAGGCCGTGCAATTTACGCACCGCGGAGATGCACTCCGCGTGAGCAGTGGCGAGGTGCCCGCATGTCTGTGTGTTCTTTATCGCTGCTGCGACGGCGGTGGCCGCATCGAGAACTACATTGGTTATGCAGTAAAAAAAAAAAAAACCTTGGCGACTTGCATGAACAGGCCTCAATAAAAACGGGAGAGGGGGAACTTGGCTCGGGGAAAACGGGGGGCTGGCCACCCCCGCCTCCCCCACGAAGCCTGTGGTCCTGAGATAAACCTGCATTTATCACCACGGTGATAATGAAAAGACACAAACACACGCGCGCACGCACGCGCGCACACACACAGAGCACCGATACCCCCCCCCCCCCCAAGCTCTGGGCTGGTGTGTTCCGTGGGGTGTTTTTTTGTATTTTTCCGTCTTTTATTTGTACGCTAATGGCGATGACCCATTTCGGTTGACGCCAAAAAAAAAACGCCAACATAAAGCGTCTTGCCGAAATGTGTGAGCGCGTGCGCGCGCGCGCGTGTGCGTGTGTGTGTGCGCGTGTGTGGTAACGTGTTAGTAAATACGTCAAGTCAATGTCGTCTTTGTGCTCAAGCGTGAATGGAGTGGCGCTCATCCATTATTGGCGGCCCTGAGCCAGTGGTTGAAGATCCACACTATCATGGTTGATGACCTATATATTTGAACGGACAACCACTGTAGGCTTGACAAAAAAAATGACACAGCTGGAAGAACGATTGGCAACGTCCACCCTTACCGGGATTTGAACTTTCGCGATTGTGGCCGCGAGTCGAGGGCCCTTTCCACAGCACCGACTGAGAATATTTATTTGCTTTTGTTAAAAATGAACACGAGGCAATGCGTATGGAAATGTGACATCTTACAGCGTGCTATGGGATCTGTTTTCGAATTAATTTCCATTTCCTATTATCGGGCCCTTTGGGAACTTTATATAAGGACGCGCTGCTGAGGATTGTTATTTTTAAATCCTTTATATTAAGTTCACTTGCTTGCTTGCTTGCTGGCACGCTTACGACCGTGCAAATCTTTCGGTCGTTTTTTAACCCACTTTCCGTGATCCAATCGAGCTGACATTTTCCACACAGACTCGTTGTGCGTGACAATTTATCTTCGTGAAAATTTTTCCCCAAAATTTTACACTTTTTAGGAATTTTTTTTTCATATTTTATTTAAAATACCAATGTGATAAAAATGAAACTCTTACTCAAGAAAAACAGAAATGATTAATAAAATAAAACCGATGCCACGCATATAAAGGATTTATAGTGAAAAACTTCGTTTTTACGGGTAAATTTTCCCCCCGCTGTGATGCACGCGCCAGACATCGTATTCCGTCGCATTTTCCAAAAAAAATCCTGAAATTCGCACAGGAACAACGCGAATTTCCACGCGGACACAGAGTCGCTACTTACAGTCATTTGTATTTTTTAGTGGTCATTTTTTTTTACCGGCGAGCTATCGGAGTGGCAGCCACGAGCAAACACGGTGGGTGGGTGGGTGGGGAAGGTAATTCATTGCCGAGACAGTGGCAGATGTTCAGTGTTGTGGCAGAAGAAAGTCAAAGGAATTCCTGTTTGCGCTGCTCGGTGTCCTCGTGTTTATAATTCCATTTTTCACGGGGCAATGTTGTTGGAAAGCGCTGGGCTTGTAAAAAGAAAAATACAAAAGAGAGGGGACATTGCTCGCTCGACACTTCAATCAATTGTGTACAATATGTATCTGAGCCAGCCAGATAACACAAAACGTGCGGCGGCTTTGTGTCGTTAGGCGACCCCTGGATTTGCCGGGCGAAGCGAAGTTCGTGGATTACCGTAGCTGTCCGTTTCATACGTTGTTGTTGTTGTTTTTGTTACGTCTTGCGATGTGTCGACAGTCCCCCGTGCGTTCGCGCGAGACATATACATCGGCTATCCACGTGCTGAACTTGGGGAAAAGGGAATACGAATGCTCACAAGAACGTTCCTTACGTGGGCAAAATGCATCGAGTTAAAACTCCGTGAAACGGTGAAGTTAATGACGATCCGCTGACGCTCCACACACGCGAAGCAGCATCGCAGTGAATCGCGCACCGCGCGGCCAATCGGGTCAGTCGATCCGAGTTCACCTCGTTCCGCACAGGGACAGCTGCCACTGGGAGGTGCCCTTCGAATGTGTGAGATGAGACGATGTCTGTACGTTACGTTGAACCTCTTTCGCACTGCACGTAGCAAACCGTGCTATGCGATTATCACGGTGAAATGCGCTTTCGGAGATGCTGAGACATTAAAGCAAACACCATCTTCATAAAGCAAATATTATAATTATTATAATGATCTTTTTGTAGGCCCACCAACATTGTTCCTCCGATACACGGACGATCTTCTTCCCATATGAATGTGGAATTCCCACCAGTTGCTCGGGGCTGCTCGTATCTGAGCAGGACCCCCACTGGATTAGGATTAGGCTTTGTAATGGCATCTGCGAGTGACACGGGTAAACGGCTACGATTCGATTGTAAGTGGCGTTAGGGATCGCTGGGTAAGATCTGCGGGACGGACACACCAGTCTTGATTTGACCAACTGCTTGGCCGAGGAGCCCTTTAATGGGGGTTGAACTCAACCCATACAACGATTTTCTTTTTATGTTACCAGGGAAGGCCTCACTGAGCTTCTATCCAGCTCTTTTTCAGAAGCGACGTGGCTGCCACAAACTCAACAACGGTGGCTTATCAACGTGAAAATGCACAGCAGCCAAATGCTCCGAATGCGCGTTGATTGTGAATGTGGAGGGGTAGGAAAACATTAACCGCAGGACCCGGAGAAAAATCCACGCGACCAACGGGGAGAGCGAGAGAGACGCGAACTCAAAATACACAGCAGCAGGCGTCAGTGTCGGGATCGAATCCACGACCTCCTGTACACCGGGCGAGGTCGTTGACATTTTGCCATTGTAGTGCCATTCCACTAGGGGTGGCTCATGTGAGCTCGGTGAGGATTTTTTAATCTCCGCAACGTGCACGCCGCCTCTGCTGCGCCATCGCTCCGGCTGTCCGTCAACAGCGTCGCAGCCGCCAGTTTTTTTGTGTGTGTAACCGCACGACGACAACAACAAATGCTTCGGTGTAATTGTTCGCGGCTTGCGATTAAATCGCCTCGCCTCTGCCCCGGCATCGATGGCGAACAGTTTGTGACTGTGGCTCGTTTTAATAAAGACGCTGGGAAAACAAGCAGAACGTCACGACGTGAATAAGTTCCCGCATCACCACGTCAGTGTCTACAGTTTGTGTGTGTGTGTATATCTGTAATCAAATATACATGTCTGTTTGTAGAGAAATGTGGATCGTAATGGTGCAGTGGTTAGTGGACTGTGCTATGAGCCACTCGGTCTACCAATGATTCCCGTCCATGGCCGTTAGTGGCCATGCCCGGTATTGGGTGCAAACCTTAGCGAAGTTTAGTCAATTATAGCAATCATTATGTATAAAGGCAAAGATCCCCCGCATAGCCTTCACATACTTTTGGGGAAAGTGCTGTTAGCGAGCACCCATGAAGGTCGGTACGAGACGGGGGGGATGTGTGGGCAGTGTCACGCCCGGCCGCCTTTGTCTCCCTAGTGACTATGTTTACGCATCGCACCAGGTACTCATCTGAGGCTGAGTCGACCTAGGGGAGGCACAAGACCGCTTCAGATAATCGTCACCGGTGTTGCCCGTGAGCGGGAATCGAATTCGGGTACCCCGGGTTCGTAGCGCAACGCGCTAACCGCTACACTACCGCTCCCCACAACACACATACATACACACGTACACGTACGTGTACACGCACGTACATACGCACACAGTTATGTTACCGCTGCACTGCTCAGTGAATGTGCTCATTTTGTAAACAATAGACAGCGACGTTCCTAACAACGTCCTCCGCATCACGAGGTGTCGTTTATTTTTTATTTTTTACTGCCTCCGTTGTTAGCGATGCACGCGGGTTTTGCTGATGAACACTTTGCCACCGCAAGGGGATTATAAGTGTGCACCCCGGGCCGTACATCACTGCCTTTAGGAGCATCCATCGCATGGAATTTACACCTCTCAGTGGGAACGTATTTATGCTAAAGTTGCAATTTATTACCTGCCATTGTTGGCCCTTTTAATGAAAATGGCCATTGAAAAAATTGAAATGGGCCCATCTTGCCGTTTAAATGTACAGCGCGTGTATTGGGTGCAATGTTATATTTTAGTTCGCGTGTTTTTAGTTTTTACACATTATCAAAGGTGGTTATCCGATTAGACTGATTAGCTCCTGTAATTGAGATGTACAATTTCCCGTGAGATGTTACATTTTCACATCTGAATGGGTGACCACCTACCACAAATTGGCACCGCCCTCATGGTTTGTTAGACTTATACTTGAGTTTCATCAACATCATCACATCAATAGTATCGTTATCAGCCCTGATCCATCCACTACTAGACAAAAGCCTCTACGTGCTGATACCATCACTCGCAGTGTCATCCTTTTGGGCGTATGTGGCTGCTATACTGTCATCGGTCTCTCAGTCTCATCCATTGGCAATCATCTTTTCTTCCGACAATGTTTCCTGCCCAAGACCGCTTTCGTTAACGGTCAATATGTCGTCGTTAATTTGTGTACGTCTTCCAGTCTGTACGTTTCCTCTTTCTGTTCCTCGGTGTAATTCTCAGCACGCACCTCTCCACGCGTCGCTCGCATACTTTCCATCTATTGTTGAACATTTTTTTGCCGGTATAAATTTCTCAGAAATGTTGTCACAGCAGATAATATTATTATCGGCTTCTTCTTTAGGGTGCATTGGTTGGTTGCTTTTAAAATTCCACGTGAGTTTCCAAATTTGCGGCCACCTTTGATACAATCTTAAATAATATCCGGTGGGTCTTATAATAACAGGACCGTCGTTTCAGCTATCACTCGCCACTGATGTTAGCCGTGGCCAGGAATCAATCTCAGTAGCCAGCTTGATGGTGAAGTGCGCTAACCACTGCACCACCGCTCTAACCCGTGCGTGTTGTGGAATACAATTTGTACTTTAATCGGACATGGTGGCAGTGTGGAAGACCATTCGTCTCGAATTCATAATTTGGCTGATACGCATCCCAATCAGGGGTCAGCCCATACCATCGCCCGGCTGAGCTGTATAAAACAAACACAAAACACTAAACATTTATTTTTATTTCGATTTAAAGCTTTCGTGACTGCAGGGATTCATCTTCTTGGTTCTTTCGGTCGTGTAGACATCTGAATGAATGACGCTGTCTTTCCGACAGACCTGTTCTTCACCTGAGGACGGCTGCTTGCGTTGTGGCCGAAACGTCGTGAGAATAATTTTTATTATGTTTAATTTTTATTATTGTATTACTTCGCTTCTACGTGACTTTACCGAAAGAACCAAGAAGATTTATTTTTATTTTACCAGGTAAGACCCCACAGAGCTACGTAGTTATTTTTCAAACGCGACCTGGTTATCACAAATGAAAGCTCAACGGATGGGCTCATCATCACGTGGAACATTTACAACAGCCAAATACTCTAAACGCGTGACGTTGATTGTAAATGTAAAGTGAAAACCAAAGGACCTGGAAAAAAAATCCACGCGACCACGTGGAGAACATGCATCAAACCAGGCGAATGAATTAACATCTCGCCACCGCGGCACCCTAAAAACATGTTCTGCCTTGCGGGAAGTAGCCAGTGATTTTTAAGCAATGCGGGACTTGGCTTCCAGTAAAGGAATGTGGAATTTCCACCATCGGCTCAGGGCCCCGATAATGAAAACGCGGCCCACCAGCTTGCCTAATGCCCCTTTTTTACGTGGATACGCTGGACCTTCGACCGTGCACAGCTTATACCGCTGTCGAGAAGCCAACCAATTCGGCACCTGTGTGGACAATCGGAGGCTGCTGCTGATGTCTCGGGCTGATTTGCAATGAACCCCCCCCACCCCCAATGTTTTATTGGCATCATTGTCATGGGCTGGCTCGTAAGCAACTGGCCTCTCAGTCGTAATGGGGTTTCGATGCAGGGTCTTCTGTCCTATCAGCCCTGCCCCTCTCTCTCTCTCTCTCTCTCCCACCTCACCTCCTTACCCCATAACATTCCCAGGAGCAATCCCTGAAAATTCGCAGACATCTGGCATCCTATAAAACATTAATTTGTCTCCCACCCCCCCCCCCATAATATCTCCCCCCAACCCCCTCCTCCAATGCAGGCATCCCCATCCCCCAACCCCTTTCATCTCCAATTCTTTGTGAAGTTACAAAGACGGCATATTAAGGTGTGGAGCGATCCTTCTGTACACCCCATTAGCATTCATTATTTTCCCCTATTCACGCGCTTCGTATCGGCTCTGTTTGCATAATGATGATGATGATGACGAACGGCGATGATGCAAGCGGCGCTTGTTAAATGTCAGACTCAGCATCCTGTGATGCTCTCCTCGGGTGTACACCTCCAAATACGATGAGGTGATTCTTTAATAGGTAATTAGCATTAACCGCTGCGAGTCCTTTTTAAATCCTTTATATTAAGTTCGCTTGCTTGCTTGCGTGCTTACGACCGTGCAAACCTTTCGGTCGTTTTTTAACCCACTTCCCGTGATCCAATCGAGCTGACATTTTGCACACAGACTCGTTGTGCGAGACAATTTTTTCAAAATTTTACACTGTTTAGGCAAAACAAATTAAATATTTAATTACCAATTGTTTAATACTGCAGACAATCATCTGACCCATAGGTGGCAGCCATCTCAAGCCAGAGGACGAGAGGACTCTAGCCGCCACGCATATAAAGGATTTATAGTGAAAAACTTTGTTTTACTGGTTATACTTATTAAATCCTTTATATTAAGTTCGCTTGCTTGCTTAGGACCGTGAAAATCTTTCCGTCGTTTTTTAACCCACTTCCCGTGATCCAATCGAGCTGACATTTTCCACACAGACTCGTTGTGCGTGACAATTAATGTTCGTGAAAATTTTTTTCCAAAATTTTACACTTTTTAGGACAAAAATATTATATTTAATTACCAATTAATTAATGCTGCCATGCAATCATCTGACCCATAGGTGGCAGCCATCTCAAGCCAGAGGACGAGAGGACTCTAGCCGCCACGCATATAAAGGATTTATAGTGAAAAACTTTGTTTTTACGGGTTATACTTGTTCTTTTTTTGACGAACGGGATGTGCGCGTGCGTGCGCTTGGGCTGAGCCGTGAGTCTGTCGCTGGTAGGCGCCTCTGCGTGTTGCGCCCACAACATTCTACTCATGTTAAGGGCGCGTGTGAGAAGCGAAGCTCCTGCTATAGGCAAATAACATCGACCTCGCATTATGCGCTTAACACACACGCGTGTTTATTTATTTATTTCCCGCAGCCACTGCTAAAATTGTCTTTTGGTTGGTGAGGCCCACGTGATGATCTGACCGTTCTGCCTTCCTGGAAGGTAATCTGAACTTCCTCGATTTTCCTCCCAAGATGCGTCCCAACAGACTGCAAGGACCTTGCTCAAAGATTGTCCTGAGACTCGGTTCCACTTCCCAAGACAGAGGAAATGGTTTCTTTTATTCCTCAAAGCTCAAGCGAAGCAGTGGCCATGAAAAATAATAATTTACACTTCTTTAGCGCCTTTCACCCCGAGGTCACAAGGCGCTGTACAAAGACAAAGATCCCCCGTGTAGCCTTAACAGACTTGCTGTGGCAAGTGCTGTTTAGCGAGTACCTGTAAAGGCCGGCACTGCATACGAGGGGGTGGGTGGCCAGCACCACACCCGACCGCCTTTGTCTCCCTAGTTGTGCAATGATTTTACACACCGCACCAGGTACTCATCTGAGGCCCAGGACCGGGACTGGTTCAGATAATCGTCACCGGTGTTGGCCGTGAGAACTCGCTAACCGCTACACTACCACTGTACAAAGACAAAGATCCCCCGTATAGCCTTAACAAACTGTAGGGGCAAGTGCTGTTAGTGAGCACCTATGAAGGCCGGAACGGTACACGAGGGGGTGGGTGGCCAGCACCACGCCCGACCGCCTTTGACTCCCTAGTGGCAATGTTTACACACCGAACCCGGGTCGCCAGGTTCATAGCGCAGAGCGCTAACCGCTACACTACCGATGTACGAAACACACATACACACACATACACACACATACACACACATACACAGTGTCGCAGCAATACAACGTTGCTGTACTACATAGAGTATAGCACCTCCAAATAGTACGCTTGGCTACGTACGGTGCGAAAGAAGTTCAACATACGTCCATTACAATTTCCAACGCACTGACGCACGTTTTTTTAATAAACGTGCACAGCGCGACACGAAACTGCGACGACCTTTTAATGATAAAAAACCTTATAATAAAAATCGTTCCGTTCAGAGTTGCTATAATAATTGAAAATGTAGCTCTCAAGGGAAACTAAAGGAAATGATGTAGCATCATTCGGGGATTTTGAGACGTCTGTCAAATGTCTTTGAAATTCAGTATGATGAGTGAGCCTAGTAATAGTGGGGTTAGGTGTGTGTGTGGGTAGTGTGGGGAGCGGTAGTGCAGCGGTTAGCGCGCTGTGCTATGAACCCGGCGACACGGGTTCGATTCGCGGCCAACTGCAGTGACGATTATCTGAAGCGGTCCCGGGCCTCCCCTAGGTGGACTCAGCCTCAAATGAGTACCTGGTGCGGTGTGTAAACATTGCCACTGGGGAGACAAAGGCGGTCGGGCGTGGTGCTGGCCAAACACCCCCTCGTGTACCGTTGCGGCCTTCATAGGTGCTCGCTAACAGCACTTGCCCCTACAGTCTGTTAAGGCTATACGGGGGATCTTTATAAGGGTAGTGTAGCGGTTAACGCGCTGCGCTACGAACCCGGCGACCCGAGTTCGATTCTCGCTCACGGCTAACACCCAGTGACGGCTATCTGAATCGGTACTGGGCCTCGCCTAGGTCGACTCAGCCTCAAATGAGTACCCGGTATGATGTGCAAACATCGCTACTGGAGAGACAAAGGCGGCGGGACGTGGTGTTGACCATCCACCCCCCTGCCGTGCCGAACTTAATAGGTGCTCGCTAACAGCACTTGCCCCTACGGTCTGTTAAGGCATCAGGTGGGATATAAGATTGTTTAGCAGCCTGGGTAGGACAGCATATACACTTCATTTTAACCGTTTCAAACCAATACAATGAACACAATATCATAAACGAGCCACCCACATTCGTAATGCGCGCTGTTTTCGTGACCTCCGTTTTTCGAGAGACTGCGAGAGGTTCTGAGGATGCAGGAAACTGCAGACAATCGGGGAACATCGCCAGAGCTCGTGCCAACCAATTGCCCAAGTTCCCGTGATCCTATAGCGGGATGTGTGGGCCCAACTCTCGATTAATGAGTGTTTATACTCACACACACACTCGGGCTGAACGATTTGGGTAAATATATAATTGCGATTTTTCTAACAGTAATTGCGATAAAAAAAGATTGAAGCCAATCTTTAGTTCAGTATTCACTGTGTTATAGATTTAAAACATGTGATGGAGCATTACCACATGGTACCATGAAAACATGAACTGCTCTATATATTCTAATGCTAGGATGAGAACTTAAAAGACATGAATTGCATCTAACATGTATTTATTAAAATGGTTTAATTGAAATAGAACAATCAAACATAGAACAATTGTTAAGTAAATCAACTTATAATAATACAAAAATAAAACAATTCCAAGAAGAAAGTAACAGGACTTTTCAAATCGCAAAAGATCGCAGCCTTTGCGATTCGCTAATCGCATTGTTTCAAATTGCGATTTCGATTTGAAATCGATTAATCGTTCAGCCCTAACACACACTGCTGAGCCAACGTTCATCAGTGTCCGAGTTCAAATCTCGTTCGGAAGATCAACTCATCGCATTGTCGCCACGGGGTTGACGAAATGGGGACCGCCTTGTGGGTAAGTCAACGGCGTTTTTTTTGTTTGTTCTACTACGGATAGACTGGCCACCGAATTTCCAGCATTGGCACCAGGGTCGCAAATGAAGACGAGCACCACTCGCTGCTCATGAATATATCAATACACTTTGCTTTGACTTGGAAACTTCTCCCGTTGGAGGAGGAGGAGGGGGGGGGTCCTTTTTGACCACCGCAGGGATTTAAAAATCCCTAGAAGCGTCCATAGGTCACTCTGCTCTTTTGAATCCCCACCCACCCCCTACCATCCCCCCAGGGGTGTCCGTCAGTCAACTCTCTGCCATTTACTTGCACGGCGAGGCAATCCGGTGCGGTTTAATCGTTCACCAAACGCAATGAATATAACATGTGTCGTCGAGTGTGGATGCACTTAAAAAAACACAATCCCAGCAGCAGACTGATTCAAGTTTCACTCGGTGGGGTGGAGGGGGGGGATTAAGCCTGCTGTTTGATTAAATATTAAACACTTGCAAGGTGCCGAATGCTATCGATGTAATTCGACACCCATTAATACCGAAACCAACACCGGTCCACCCACATAAAGGGAGAATGAAAAGTGTTTTTTGATAACTCTGTGGCTTTAGATTAGAGGTGTAAATGATTTAAACTCCATTTAGCCATGCCCCGCACACTCAGCCACGTGTGGCGATTCGACGCATGGTCCTGATTTAGGTTCGTGATTCGAGTCAACAATTGATCAAACAATATCCATATCATTGTGGGGGCAAATGCTGCAATCACTAGTGTCTGCCGAGGATGTGTGAACCTATTGCATGCAACATTTACGAACAGAAACGGATATATTCTCCCCCCTACACACGCGCACACCATTTTATACAATTATTGTGAGATTAAAAGTCAACATCGATCAAAGAATCAGTCCATCGTTAATTCTTGCGTTTTATTTTCATATGGCCAGGCATTGCTGTGCTCAGAGACATCAACTTACACTTGAGATATGTCACCGAGCGTTGGCAGATACTCTTCTGCGGCCGTCTGGAATGCTCTTTCTTCTGATATTACGAAGCTGCTGGAGCTATGCACTTTTTAATCATCATCTAGATTGACAACTCATGTTTTTTCCGAGCTACTTTCTTGTGTTCCGTTTGTTGTCCGTCCTCGCACCTCCACTTAGCACGGAAGTTCAACATGCAAACGTACATCCCTGTGGGGTCGTTTAAGATAAATATCACTTTGTAGAAAGTTACAATTGGTGGTGAGATGCAGATACGCTGTCATGGGAATGTGAAATGTCCATCACTGGCTCAGTATTTAATGGGAAATTAGCACTTCCTAACATGCATATGTGCATAGACAGCATGGGTGATCTGAATATTCTGTAATAATGTACAGTAGTCGTATAACATAGTAAAGCATTTGACGTCTAGCGTTGATATGATGACCAATTAAATTGCAGTTGAAAATATGAGTCCATGTACAATTATAACATCTCAACCTTAAACTATTTTGGTGCCAAAGTAGAATGAACAACCCTGTTTAAATAGCTAAGAAGGTTGACAAAATTAACATTCAACGTTTGGTATTTTGAAAACAGACACACGTGTGTGTGTTGTATATTATAATTCTGTTTGCTGTTGGTTTAATCTGTATTTGTGTCACTTGAAGCCATCTTTCCTGAGCTGTAGGCTTAGCAAAGTTAAACTGCCTCAAACAAAAGCTATTGGGCCCATTACGTTGGCACATTTCAAAAGCCACGTTCTGCTAGACGTAATATTTTTTATGGGAAAAAAAACAACGCCACATTTCTAAATTAAAAAAAAAACGTGTTACGCTCTTGTTACCTCTTACACCCTCAAAAGTGCTGTTTGTTACTGGCCTCATTGGTATTTTCGGCCTTGGGGGGCCTGTACTCGGCAGCCGTGAAAATAAATTACAGTCTCGCAATGTCATGTCGGAACAATTTGACTCGTTGAATACCCA
Source organism: Lethenteron reissneri (assembly GCF_015708825.2). Lineage (NCBI taxonomy): Eukaryota > Metazoa > Chordata > Hyperoartia > Petromyzontiformes > Petromyzontidae > Lethenteron > Lethenteron reissneri. The sequence goes on along the minus strand of NC_083789.1, from coordinate 4,522,597 downwards.
CAGCAGATTTGCCAAATCTCATGCCACACGGCTACAATTATGAATGGCTTTCCATTCGTCTTGCCAAGAGTTGGTAAATGCATATTTTTTAACGTAAATATTTCACGTGTTGAATATGAAGAATATATCAATTAAACCATTTCTCGTGTGAGAGATCTGGACATCACTAATTGGACAGTGCTCTTGGCTGCAGAATGTGGCTACGGTAATGAGCCGTTCCATTTCATCCAAACTTGCACTTCGCCTTCAAATCTGGTCATCGCTGGTGCTAAATCCTGTTCCATCTTCGCCGTTAATCCGTCCCTTGCCTCTCCCTCCTCCCATATCCCACTCGATGCCCATTCTGTTTCTTGATTGCTACTGGCAGCACCTCCTGAGTGTGGCATCCATATTCATGCCACATTATAACCGGCTGGTAGATTAGAGCAATTTTTTTGCAATGTTCTTTCGGATCGTACATCATCTGGAATGGTGGGCGATGAATAAGTATGCGACGTTACATTTAGATTTTGTTGGCCGACGTTATTGATGAGTTCGTGCAATGCCTAACCATGGATTGGTTTTTAATCTCAAGATCTCCCAAGCTGAATATTTTTTTGGGTGGCCAATTCTAAGTTTGGCATTTAAGACATTTAAGCCGTCCAATCTCCTTTGCCAAAATAAAAGCTGTCCATCTGTCACGTCAAGATGCGGAGGGAGAGTGGGATGTGAGAATGAGCAGGAGCGGAAGGAGGGGATGGCGTGTCAGGGGGAGGTTAAGTGCCATTGTTGCACATTAGGGGGCCAAGTGAGTGTGTTGACGAACCGCTTAAAAATGTTGTATCGAGTTTGCATCCTGAATATCGATATGGAATCGCGGCGCCGTAATGAATTGTGAGGTATCACGGCGTGTGCATTGAAAGGTCTCCTGTCCTGAGCAGGCAACTCCTAGGGCCAAAGCAATGTGGCTTGTGGAACATTTGAATTGATGTATGCATGCATGGATTAAAGATTCAATGGGTCGGGCGATTGCCTGTCGAATAAACAAGAACCCTCGACGATGCGTGAATCGCCCCGATGCACGAGTGCATTGATGAATATACACGAAAAACGATGAAGTGAACAGCATATCAATTAGCAGGTTATTTAAATGACGCAATTAGTACGTATTCCCCGTGTATATTCTTTACGTTAACAGCACACCACTTTAGCGGTTAGATGTTGAGGGAATGGCAAATTAATTGCAGCTTGTTGTGATTACATCACCGCACGCAAAAAGAGGTAAGCGCATTAATTCGCGGGCGAGTGGATGTGGGAGTCTGAGCAAAGTGTCGTTGTTAGGGCAGCACTGATGCCGTGCGGCTGCAGTGAATCTTGCTAGGTGGCACTGTGGTTGTTTCAGTGCGTGGCTCGCATTCGGCAGCGTCGTGGAAGCTAAAATCTTGGGTGGCGTTCAGATCGTCGTATCGAGCATGCGGGGGGAGGGTGAAACAGAGCGCGCTTTGTGGGAAGTCAAAAGGGGAAGTCGAGAGTGATGCACTCCGCGACTGCGAGCGCTCTCTCTCTCCTCCCGGCCACCCCACGTGAATCGATGAATTGACTTGATTGAGTGTCGTAATTTGATTCAAATAATCGGTTTGGTGATTTTTCTTGTCTCTATTTTATGACTCTTTGGTTCCACCATTGGAACCTCGTTTGCCAGAAGAAAAAATATGATAATAGTTTTTTTTACCCTTTAATCTGGCAACAAAACTGACACCTTTTTTTACAAGGAGTCATGTTTGCATAGACCACAATACCTGCAGTCATAATGCAAACAAAAAACATAACTCTGATAATGTACGCACTGTCCTTGAAGTTGATTGGTCCACACCCGAGACAGCTTTCCTTAGAGCCGTGCGGCTGCAGTGAATCTTGCTCGGTGGCTCTTTGGTTCTTTCGGTAAAGTCACGTAGGTAAAACAAATTAAATAAAACAAAAAAATAATATACCACGACGTTTCGATCGCAACACAAGCGGTCATCCTCAGGAAGAAAAACATAATCCAGCAGTGGAACTGCTGAACCAGCGAGAGAGCTGTTACAACAAGAGGTTATTTACGTGGCGATGGGTAAGCATCTCCCCTCTCGATTGTACGGGGTTTTATTTTTAAATCCTTTATATTAAGTTCGCTTGCTTGCTTGCGTGCTTGCGTGCTTGCTTACGACCGTGCACATCTTTCGGTCGTTTTTTAACCCACTTCCCGTGATCCAATCGAGCTGACATTTTGCACACAGACTCGTTGTGCGAGACAATTAATGTTCGTGAAATTTTTTTTCCAAAATTTTACACTGTTTAGGGAAAACAAATTAATTATTTAATTACCAATTGCCTAATACTGGCAGACAATCATCTGACCCATAGGTGGCAGCCATCTCAAGCCAGAGGACGAGAGGACTCTAGCCGCCACGCATATAAAGGATTTATAGTGAAAAACTTTGTTTTTACGGGTTATACTTATTTCACCCCCACGTTTGCCTAAAATAGAGTACTCGCATGTCATCACCATGGAATTTCACGACGAGTTAAATCGCCAATTGTCACATTTTAAATTTGGTTAATCAATGAAATCATGCCTCGGAAATCGTGCCATTTTGGATACACCGATCCCTGCCATGGATATGTAGAAGTGAAATAAAAACAGAAGTTGCACCATACATTGAGTGGCTCTATATGTGATACTTGGTTTTAAACCCTTCTATCTGGCAACAACACCTTTTTTACAAGGAGTCATGTTTGCATAGACCACAATACCTGCAGCCATAATGCAAACACAAAACATAACTCTGATAATATATGCACTGTCCTTGAAGTTGAGTGGAATTCCCATTGTGAACTTCCTCCAAATAGTCCCAGAGTGTTCTTCACTGCAAGGCCCGCAGGCCACTGGCAGCCCATGGTGACCTTTAGTGTGGCCCCCGACAACACGCAAATGTGAGAACACCCCATCATCATCGTGTTGCTGTCAACCACCAATGGTTTTAAAATGTGTGGTGGCCCTCACACTGGCGATGTCTTAGCGGCGAAAGTGGCCCCCCTTTGAAAATAGGTGAAGAACACTGAACGAGTATAGTAGTAGGTTTTTACACTTTAAACTGGTACAAAAACTGACACCTTTATACAAGGCATCATGGTGTCATAAAGGTGTCAGTTTTTGTACCAGTTTAAAGGGTAAAACCCTACTATTATATTTTGCCACTGGTAAAGGAGATGTCTCATAGTGTAAATGCTTACCCCGAGCTCTCAATACTCTGATAGTGCGCTGTTTTGAGTTGTACGCCTTTTGGCGTCATCTGGTCCAACACCAATGGAGACTAGGCTCTAAGAAAAGCTGTCTCGGGTGTGGACCAATCAACTTCAAGGAAAGTGCATATCATTATCATTATCAGAGTTGTTTCTTTTTGTTTGCATTTTGACTGCTTGTGTTGTGGCTATTGCAAGCATGATGCCTTGTATAAAGGTGTCAGTTTTTGTACCAGTTGAAAGGGTAAAAACCTACTACTATATGTTGCCACTGGTAAAGGAGGTCTCAGTGTAAACACTGAACGAGTCCCATCTGCTGGCACTGTGTGTGTTATCACCCATTAATACAATCCCAGCCCTCTCCCGCCAAGCAGTGTATATTGCTATGCAGGGTGTGTGCAACACACACACATTTCGATTTAAAGCTTTCGTGACTGCGCAAATTATTTTGTCAAGGCGCTCTTCTTCCCCCCTCCAACCCAGCTTAAATATACGCTCCAAGCTTGGTGGTGTTTCATTCTGCACCTGAGGATGGCTGCTTGCGTTGTGGCCGAAACGTCGTGAGAATTATTTTATTATGTTTTATTTTTATTATTGTATTACTTCCCTTCTACGTGACTTTACCGAAAGAACCAAGAAGACACACACACACACATATATATGTAAATACTCGATATCTAATACGACTGCACTCAAGTAAGCGAGCTTGGGCGAGACGTGTCCGCTGGTCGACGGACGGCACGTGCTGGATCTGACGTCCCATTGCGGAGGTGGAGCAGTGAAGTCGGCTCATGCGACGGTAGAGGCTTGGTGTTTACATCGCAGGGGACCATTCTTTCTTTCGCGTGGCCGATGCAGATTGCGGAGCGACGACTACAGCTTTACACGCACGTGGTGCGCAAGTCAGACAGCCCTGCGTCAGGGAGCAGAGATGACTAGTTGTGTCGTTACGATGTCTTCTTCGTGTTTTGTGGGGACCACGAGAGATGGCGACTGTTTGGGGGAGGCCTTCAGCCAGCAGTGGATGGATCATGGCTGCTGATGACGATATGGCTGCAATACACAGGTCACGATGCGTTGGATATAATTATTGATGTCGCCACTGCAATGTGACCAGCCCCATTCACTATTCAAATCCTACAATCTGCGCTTATTTGGAGGAACAATGGAGCTTCATCTGATGATTTTTTTTATCCGCGCACGTAAACACGGAAAATAGGACGCCTATTTTGCTACTTCGGGGTTAATGTCATTCACACAATTCCACGGATAAAAGGTGAATAAAAAACGTGCTGCCAACTTCCAGGTTACCGCACGCGTGTCCAGAAGCGAGAAGATGCAACAGTTTAACACGAAGGCTTTCGCCACCAAATATCATCCCCAGAAACCTATATTATGGGAGATGCAACAGATAATATCATTATTATCAGTAGATCGATTCTCGGGGCGGGGGGGTGTCTTATGTAGGAGAACAGATTGGACTAGTTTCCTGGTGACTTGCAAACAACGATTTCGAGTTGACAGTGCTATGGTACCGCATTGACTATCTTTGATGATTTGCTAAAGATCTCTCCACCCCCCCCACCTACCCCCAGGGCAGATGACGGCAAACACAATGAGGAACCCCAACACGTCCACCCGCCTTGCCAATAGACGGGTCTAGCACGTTCTTAACTCGCAACATAGCCATCTGCTTGCGCCAATTAAAAAAAAATGCTTTAAACCCCATGTGCGTATTCCCCCCCCCCCCTAATGTATTATGCACAGAGCTGGGGTGGTCTCAGGGATATTTGGGACCCTTAGAAGGAATAAACTGATGATGCCACGCATACACACGGTATGTGTGTGTGTATATGGATAACATGTGTTGCCACAGTGTGAAGTTAGTACTGGGTCGGCCCACATTATACTGCGTCATTCAAGATATCTTCGACGCAATGCTGAACACTTTGCAAGATCCCAACTGTTCCCCCGTGCGAAGGGAGATGGTTAAGAAGCGTCAACATGTAAAACCTCCCATTTCAAAACATCATGCATGTAGTCTTGATTGGATTGCATACTGCGTTGCCAGCCAATCTTCAGCAAGCTCAGTTGCTATATTCCTTATTTGGCGAAATGCATAGCGTGTGTCTGCGTGTATATATGTATGATTTTACGTCATGGTTATTTGTAGAATGGTCGTCATTATCATAATTATCCGTGATAAGTCCACTGCTGAATGAAGGCCTTCCCCCAAGAATTGCAATAACATAATACTTGACCCAATGTGACAAGGAGGTCAGAATAAAAAACGCGTGGTGAGGTTAATTTGCCCATTTCCTCGGCATTAATACCGTCAATGTTTTTTCTTTTCAATATCGAGCCACAATGTACGCAGGTGCCACATTTCAATCAAGGCGTGTAACGAAACCAGACCGCCGAGGCTAAACAAACGGGACAAAGTAATCAAATGCGCCATCGCAATTCTGCAGGCCATTTGCGGAACACATTACGAGGGCCGCCGCTGTGCGTGCAACGTTTTCAGTCACGTTGAATTTGTCCAAAGCTATGCGCATGCATTGTGGTTGGGGGCAGTGGGGGGAGGAGGGAGGCAGTGGAGGGGGAGAGAATAACCCCGTTAATGTTGTTGTTTTCCCAGCAACGAGCGTGACTTCGCTATCTTATTTATCTCAGCGGTGTCGAGAATGGGGGAAATTTATAGGAGGTTGAAATGCTCTTCACCCCCCCACCCACCCACCCACCCCCTCTCCCCCTCTAAGGAGACATGGAAAATATAAAATCTGTATTATCTCGATGCAGCAGTGAGAGGGGTGTTCGAGCTGCGTCGCGGCGTGGCTCGTGATTGAATCGAGGGAGGATTGATGGTGGGACGCGTTCCCCATGCCACTCGCGTTTAACCGCTTCTTCTCCTTTGTGTGTGTGTGAGAGAGAGAGAGAGACAGAGAGAGAGACCGACAGACACAGAGAGAGCGAGCACATCATAGCCGATAATTAAACTCCCTCGCCGGTCATGCCGGCATCTGGATCACTAGGGGAGAGGGGGTGGTGGGTGGGCGGTCATATAGCTTGAAGCCACTGACCCGGAGGGCATCTGATCCGAAGGACGCTTTTGTCGAATCAGAAATTTTGCCGTCGCTGGCGCAGAGGAGTGTAGAGTCGGACGGAGCCGCCTTGTCAAAGGGGATACGAGCTTGTCGACGCTTAGTGCCGCGAAGTTAAAGCGTTCCGAGTAATTTAACGCGCCGTTGCGCGCTCATTGCTCAGCGTGCAGTCGGTAGCGAGATGTTAACTACCTCTCCTGGTACACAGGAGGTCGGGGTTTGATTGCGACGCTGACGCCCCCCCTGCATGCGTGGAGTTCGCGTGTTGTCCCAGTGGTCACGTGGGGTTTTCTCCGGGAGCTCCGGTGTCTTCCCTCCACATTTAGAAACACGCGTTTAGAGGAAGTGTCTGCTACAAATGTCCACCTGTCCGAGCCACTTCGTTGAGCCGTCATTTGTGGCCAGGTCGCTTCTGAAGAGAGCTATCGTTTGACTGTTGCTCAGCACGTATCGTTTACCCTTTTTGATCGTTCACTTTATCTTGTAAATACCGCCGCTTCAAATCGATTAAATAAGAAGCAGTTAAAGTAGTGGGGTGGAGAGGGGGGGTTATAACGTAAGTTTTACACGGAGGATTTCTCGACCAATAATATCCATAATAGAAGAATGAAACAGGAGGAGGATTTATCCACAACTCTGTCTGTTGCCTGATGATGCTCGTTGTAATTACTGGCGAAACGTCGTACTCGAATTGTTAATGTTATGGGTTTACTCTCCAACACACACCGGTGTGCTGTACTAGTGACGAATTGGCCACGTTCTGTTTACGTGACAAACCTTACTAATTGGCTGTGTCGGGTGGTGGCGGGTTTAACGACACACTTATATATTTACGCGATCTAACTCCCAAAAAAACCACTCCATTATATTGATAACGTCAGTCAGCATTTTAGTGATTTGTCAGTCAAATGTTATTGTCGCAACAGCAGCAGCTACGAACCGGATAGTGTGAAGTATTTATTTAATAATTACTTAGCAGATATTTGTCGATAAGGGGTTGGTTGGGGGGGGGTATCGTCCATTATTGAAGAATTGCAGACGGCGGCCTGAGCCAGGTCGATACGATACATACACACACTCGGGTACGTGTGTGGATTTCTTATCGGAAGTGCCTCATTCCTTTGTTAAACCTCCACAACCCAGCTTAAATATGCGCTTCCAAGCCTGGTGGTGTTCATTCAGACACTGTCTTTCCGACAGACCTGTTCTTCACCTGAGGACGGCTGCTTGCGTTGTAGCCGAAACGTCGTGAGAATTATTTTATAATGTTTTATTTTTATTATTTTATTATTTCCCTTCTACGTGACTTTACCGAAAGAACAAGAAGATGACTCCACAAGATCGTCGTGTGCGTGTGTGTTTAGTGGCACGCTTCGTATCAGGATTCTAGGGACAATCCCCCTGGGTGTTAACCCAAACGTCTCCCCCCCCCCTCTTCTTTTAGAAGTTGACGCGCCTTTAGATTATTTAGATTTATTTCGCCGCTATAAATGTCCACGTGATGAAGCCACTTTTGTTGAGCTGTCATTTGTGGCCGGGTCGCTTCGATAAAAAGAAGCTAATCGTCCAGTTGGCTTTATCTGATCATAGAAAAAAATGTGTTTAGTTGTATTATTGGTTCTTTCGTTAAAGTCACGCAGAAGGGAAACAACAACACAATACAAACATAAACAATAAACATTCTCACGACGTTTCGACTGCAGCACAAGCAATCGTTATCAGGTGATGATGATTGCTTGTGTTGCAGTCGAAACGTCGTGAGAATTGTTTTTGTTTCATGCTTGTATTGTTTTGTTGTTTCCCTTCTACGTGACTTTAGCGATAAAACCAAGAATATGAATCCCTGCAGTCACGAAAGCTTTAAATCAAAATTTAGTTTAGTTGTATTTTTTTTTTTTTTTAAGCAATGTTTAATTACCTTTCATATACTTTGCACTCCCATCGTGTTTTTGTATTGTTTGTAACGTTCTAACCCCGTGCCCCGCTTGGACTTTTGTAAAAAAAAAAAAGAGCTTAATAGCTCATCTGATTCCTCCCAGTATAAATACATATTACAGGTAGGAACAATGTTCCACACTGCCCACCAGGGATTTATTGTCTGTCTGTCTGACTGTCTGTCTGTCGTGCATAAATAAATATAATACAAACAGCTCTTTGATTGGTGGAGACCTACTGCCGGGTCCGGAGAGGGGAGGTGCCTAAGGGAGGAGGGTCAAGGGAGGGGCCTAAGGGAGGGGGGTAATGGTAGGGGCCGATAGTTAAGGGGGCTGACTACCTGGCTGGCTGCCTGGCTACCTGGCTGGATGTTGTCTGTCGTGCACGAATGCGCTGTCCAACCAAGTTCCTACCTGCCCACTCCGAAGGAACGTGTTCCGATTCTGATTCAGTGCTCGTGGCATTAAAATCCCTTGCCGGTCGTAGCAGTGCTCGCTGAGCCACATTGCCTTTCGGTTCGCCGAACGAACACATTTGAACGTCGCACTCATTACACGCAAAGCGCTTGCTACAAATGGGCCACGATGCCTTGCTGATCTCGGCAAGGAGCATAATACCATCAAGGCGAACTGTGGTCGTCTTCGCAGTGAATCTTGGCTAGACGTCGGACAAAGACGGACACTGCATCGCACGGCGCTTTCGGAAGCGCTTCCGCGGCCGTTTGGAACGTGCTTCACTCCGATGTTAGGAAGCCAGTGGAGCAATGCACGTTTAAATCAATTTTGAAAACGAATTTATTTAAGAATTGCTCACTTGTGTTTTTAGTTTGTTGTCCTAGCCCCGCACCTCTGATTTGCGTGGTTGGCTTTGTACGGGGCGAAAGAAATGTAACATACTGCATACGAGGAATTGCGTTGTTGTTGAAGACCAACTCAACATGTTTCAGTCGGTGAACTGAAGCAGGCAAAGGAATACGCTCCCCTCGTGTCAACCACTCGGTTCAAAATCCCGTCCGATTCGAATCCGTAAATAAACGATGACACATTTATGTACACCCAGTCTGTGTTTTTTGATCTCGTGTTTAAAGGAAGAAAAAAGATAAATAATGATATTTTGGTGTATAAGGTCATTTATAAATAATGCATGATCATCCCTAATTTAATAAGCGAGCCATGCCCTCGGAATACGTTTACTATTTGAGACACACACAATTGCAATATAATAATGGAATCACCAAAGACATTAAAATTACCATACCTATAACTTGACAGTGTTGAAAATGTGCAATTTGTTCCATTTAAAATAACATGTTTGATGAATCATTAAAATAAGCCTGCACAAATTTAACGATTTAAAATGGAGCAAAAACACGAGAATACATGCGGCTTCGGTGATTTGCTTTAACCCAGCAGCGGTTCTCGATCCTGAGGGTTAAAGCAAGCTGCGGCATGGATACCGTGCAGGAGTAGTTTTGAATGCGCGCCACGTTGCGGCAGGACAACACTCGGCACCCAACGAGAAACAGATGGCCCACTAACACAAAACATACATATACGACTGCGTGAGACTCCGAACGCCTTTACTAACAAACAGCGCGTTGACTCGAGGCGCGCGCGTGTGATCTCTGTGCGTAGCGTCGCCTTAATTGGGGAGCCACGGGTTCCAGAGATGGACCACTGCTTTCAATCGCACGTGGTTACGATGATACCACATAGGAAGTATGTAACACAGACGAAGATCCCCCGTGTAGCCTTGCAGACGTTTTGGGGTAAAGTGCTGTTAGCGAGGGGGTGGGTGACCAGCACCACGCCCGGATGCCTTTGTGTACACAGTGGCGGTGTTTGCACATCGCACACCACGGACTTATTTGACGCTGAGTCGACGTAGGGGAGGCCCAGGACCGGTTAAAATAATCGTCACCTGGTGTTGGCCGTGAGCGTATCCGCCGGGTTAATAGCGCAGCGCGCTAACCACTACACTACTGCTCCCCACTATATATACGCACACACGCAGAGGCAGATAACACAAAAAGGTGCTATTTTTTTTCTGATAATATGCGAACAGCTGGTGGCAGTGCGGAGATGCACGTGACCAATCTGTCCGGCATTGCGTTCCAAATTCAAGGGAAGACGTCCCCTTTCGCAGCAGAGGACAGGGTGAAGGAATCGCCCCGTGACGTCGCTCATGTCCTGTAGCCCTGCTATTCATTCGCCGGATTATCGGGTCGTGCAGTGGTTCATTTGACCGCGTCTTTGTTTCATTCGCATTGCTCACCGGTGTTCATTCATTCATTTATTCACACGTTTATTCACACGGGCCGCCTGTGTGTGTGCGGGGGATTTTTGTTTTTCTAGTGGCTTTAAATTATATCTCAGAGTACATAACCAACACTAATGCATTCGTACAATTCTGGCTAGCGCGCTTTCCTTATTGAATATCTGTAGAGTAAGGATAACCAGGTATTGTAAACGGTGTTCGAGTGAATGACTTTAGCAGTTATATGAATTAATCGTTATAGTCAATAAAATAAAAATAATAATTTTGCAGCCCTTCGTCAATCCACTGCTGGATGAAGCCCTTCCTGTGCCATGTTGGGTCGTGGAAGAGGGTCGTGTGGTCGAGTGGAGAGGATCAGTCAGCACTATCTCAGTTGTTGCTCGCCACTGATGTTACCAGTGGCCGGGATTCAAACTCACGTGATCAATGGTGCATAGTTGCATGTCGTTCTATATCGTAAATACAGTATTGATATAAACAATATAAGAAGAGGCTTGGCTCTTACAATTAAACAGCCGGTGTTAAGATGTTCAAACAACAAACAGATACCCATTTTAAGGTATCAGGTCCGCATTGACCACACGTGCTTGTGGAAAAACACAAAAACAAACATGCTCTGATGATATATTCTTTTGTTCATCGTTCTATACAATACTTTGTTTTCATATGACGTTGATGTTTGTTATGATGCGATTCGCTAAAGTAGCATCTCGAAGGGAACAAGTGGTCGTGTAGACTAGCAACAGAACGTGACGCGACTTTAACAGTATACTCGGATGAATAATCATGGTTTATTTTACCCTCTCAAAGAGTATAACTAAACTTCGATTAAGGCTTTCGTGACTGCAGGGATTCATCTTCTTGGTTCTTTCGGTAAAGTCACGTAGAAGGGAAATAATAAAATAATAAAAATAAAACATAATAAAATACAATTCTCACGACGTTTCGGCCACAACGCAAGCAGCCATCCTCAGGTGAAGAACAGGTCTGTCGGAAAGACAGTGTCTGAATGAACACGCAAATTCATTTGTCAAGGCGCTCTTCCCCCTCCAACCCAGCTTAAATATACGCTTCCAAGCCTGGTGGTGTTCACACAGACACTGTCTTTCCGACAGACCTATTCTTCACCTGATGACGGCTGCTTGCGTTGTGGCCGAAACGTCGTGAGAATTATTTTATTATGTTTTATTTTTATTATTTTATTACTTCCCTTCTACGTGACTTTACCGAAAGAACCAAGAAGATATAACTAAACTGTCAAAATTGTCGTGTATTTGGCCCGAGGTAACTCCGCGGGGCACGTGTTAAATTTGTAAAAGAGCCAAATGAAGTCTTCTGCACTCGTTTAAATGCCACATATTTCTTGGAGCGTTTATGAAACGAGGAATATTCATTCCAAAAGCAGGGCGGGGGGTGGGAGGGAGGTGTGAGAGCAAAATGTGGCCTCTGCTGCATCTTATTTTAGGCAACTTGTTAACATTTTTGAAATGAGCAATTCCGTCAGATTTAAGTAGAGCGTGCGGTGTTTATGCCAGTGATTAGTGATATTGCATTGCTCCACGACACCAGGGATTTCCTACAGACGGGGAAAATGAAGGCTGCCTGCGACACGGAATGCCCCTTTATTTTCTATTTCAATAATTTTAATTTGAAAACGAAATCCCCCAGCGGCTCTTCCTTTACTTTCCTGTCACAAACACTCACGCGTCAGACGCGTCTCAAATCAAAGTTGGGAAATATTGTTTTTTGCGCCCCGAGTCTGATTACTCGTAGACTGTGTGTGTTGAATATTGCGTTATTTTCATTTGCGTGTGCGATGTGTGTTGCGAGTGTGTGTTGTGTGGAGCGGCAGGAGTAGGGGCTATCGCTCTGCGCTACGAACCCGGCGACCCGATTTTGATTCTCGCTCACGGCCAAAACCAGTGATGTAAATATCTGAACCGGTCCTGGGCATTCTCTAGGGCGACTCGGCCTCAAATGAGTGCCTGATGTGATGTGTAAACATAGCCGCTGGGGAGACAAAGGCGGTCGGGCGTGGTGCTAGCCACCTCACCCCTCGTGTACCGTGCCCGCCTTCATAGGTGCTCACTAAACAGAGACTGCCCCAACAGCTCGTCAAGGCTCCGGGGAGGGGGTCTTCGTCTTTGTTTGCGAGATGCTTGCACGGCAAAGGTGCCACTGACTGAATCAGAATCAGAATATTTACTTATACTGCAGGAATCCGATGAGCTATGAAGCTCTTTTTCACAGATGTGTCCAGTCGAGTTCACTGTATCAGCCAATGAAAGCTAAATTGGCAAGCAAAGGGTTTTGCCCAAGATATCTCGCTAACGGCGATTGCCCGAAAAGTCTGGTCAGATGCGTTATACTGCCTACACCCTAAAGTGAGTCAGTAGGTGAGTGGGCGAGTGAGTTGGGATCTTCTTGGCCAACACACGCTGCAGCTGGGGCTCGACTCAAACAAACGTCGAGCATGGTTCGACGACCCGTCCGCTGACGGAAGTTCAGCAGAGACGAGCACGTGGCCAGCCAGCGAGGAGGCTACTGCACGGCTCGGTGATTACTCACTTGCTGAAGGAACCGCAGGAAATTGGAATTTCCATCGCTGGCCCGGGACCGCTAATGGAGATGAGCTGCACAATACGCATAATATTTGACCACATGGGCACTGACTTTGACGTGCGTGCGTGTACATGCGTGCGTGTGTGTGTGCGCGCGTGTGTGTGCGCGCGTGTGTGTGCGCGTGTGTGTGCGCGCGCGTGTGTGTGCGCGTGCGTGAGCGCGCGCGTGCGTGTGTGCGTGTACATGCGTGTGTGTGTGCGTGTGTGTGTGCGCGTGCACGCGTCTGTTATTAAATTTGATTTCCTCCGGGTCACGTGAGTTTACGTGACACGGAATCAAGTTGTGATCTCCGCTCTCGACGTAAGAGCGACACAACAATTCCTAGTTGTGTGCTCTGTGCCTGATTTCTTTAAAAGCTTTTCCGGGGCTCTGCTTGATGACCCGTTGCTGCTGCCTTAATATGCGGCGCGCATGGTCGGACTCGACGGGGTGGTTGGGGGGGTGGGGGGGGAATGCCTTGCCACGCGAGTAGCGACTATCTAAAATGTTTATTTTTCCTGAAAGCTTGTCCTTGATGAGAAAAACAAAAGATGTGCCCGCACATGCTCGCGCAACGGAGCTGTAAATGCACGGATTAGCTTTAATTCACGGCAGCTTCCGAAAAAAAAAATTGGCTTCTTGTTTGACAGATGCGTTGTTGTTGTTGCGACGGTATAATTGTGGGGGATCGTGTGACATGCGTCCCATTTGAAACGTGTTGATACGTTTGCTGAGCTGTGAGACTGGTACTTATGCGCAAAGCAAGTGTTTTATTCCGTCACGTGTCTTAAATAGAGGAGGCTTTGTGTTCAGCTACTCGGGGATAATTTCACTCTATTTGTTGGCACTATTTCTCTCGTTAATGCCGCTTTAACTGCTGTTACCGTTACATTACCATCATCATTATTAACGTTGACCATGCAACGATGCCCTTATTTTGACAATCGGCCCTCGACAAGTTCATTTGTGTTTGGGAATGGTAACAGAATTAACGCTTACCGTATTTACAACACTTAAAAGCAATTTACTTGCATGTGACATTCATGGGCAAGATGCAAATGGTGCGAGGAATGACCTGTGCAGGATACGTTCTGAGTAGAACACGGCAGGATGAGTGTTGATGACATGATCGGAAAGAGCGGCTTGCTATGAGTGGCACGTGTGGATGATGGAGGAGGATATGGGGTTGAGGGAGATGGGAGGAGGATGAAGATGGGAGGAGGAGGGAGATGGGAGCAGGGACGAGATGGGAAGAGGAGAGAGGGGAGGAGGATGGGGGGAGGAGGATGGAGGGAGGATGAGGATAGGAGAATAAGAATGCGGGAGAAAGAGGACGGGGGGGATGGGAGGATGGGTGGAGGAGGATGGAGGGGAGGAGGAGGGAGACGGGCTCTTGAATCGGTCATTGGAGTGGCACCCAGAGGTTGAGTATCAAGGGACCTCAAGTGGCGATGGGACCTTAAGAGCGGATCTTGGAGTTCAGGGGTCAACTGTGCAACAGCTGAGGAATCCAGTGGAAGGGAAGGAGTGAAGGTGAGGGATAGTGGCCTCCAGAATTGACCATAATGATGACCTCCTCATCGCTTTGATGTAATTAAAATAAGAATTACTTTTTAAAATATCTATCAGCGAGGATTTCAAATGTATTCCGCCAAGTGAGAGATCTTTACTCATTAGGAACATGGCAGAGTATGAATTGTTGTTTATATACAAAACAATCTAAACAAAAACAATTGATTTTGGTTTTAACTAATTATTTTACAAGATGGTTGCGCACCGCTGAAGAGTTTTTAATGGCTCATGCACATGTTTTATTATTATAGTTTAGTAGCTGCACATCTCTCTAACAAACTGGAGTCAATATTAAAATATTGTGCTTCAAATAGGTTGTATGCACATTTGAACACATCATATGCCATACTGGGTGGATCGGCGGTGCTGTGGTTAGCGCAACGCACTACAAATTTGGAGTTTGAGTTATTGCTGTGGCTAACGTGAATGACAAACGACATGTCAACCGATCCTGGGCATCTCCTTCACCAATCTGCACTGATCAGCGTGGTGAAGTATGGTCAAACCTATTGTTTGTTGTCCTTCCCCTCCGTTTAGCACGGTTGGATACGTACGGTGCGAAAAAAGTTCAACATACAGTCATACGTACCAACCTCCATGACCCATACGAAGTGGAGAGGCCTTCATCCAGCAATGGATTGTCCAGGAGCTGACTAACGATTGTTTAATTTGTTGCTATTTTTATGATGCAGATTGGTGACGGGAGGGCCCAGGATCGATCAGATGTCACTCGCTACTCGTGCTAGCCATGGTCAGGACTTCAACTCAAGGGAAGAGTTCATCGTAGTGTACCAACCATGGTCTCACCTGTCTCCCCCACATATATATTTTTTATTTTAATATTCCCCATGTTCACTTTTTGTTTAGTACCATAGTTAACTTATTTTTCCCCTTAAATAATCTAATGTTTTTTTTTAAATAAGACGAATCAAATTTCGGCTCAACCTCAAATGGGTAACCCCTTCTTTCGAAATTGCGTTCTTTAAACGTTCTGACCGACTATCCCCTGCCGTGCTACAGGGCAACCATGAACTGCAAACGCTTTGCAGTTTACTGGCCCCGGTGAAACCAATTTACACTTTCGCGGCGGTGAGCGGAATTGATCGCGACACCGCTCTTGAAAAATACGACGTGAAAGTTGACCGCACTCCGTGGCTAACTGGCTATCGCAGTCGAAAGGGTGGCTGTTGAGTCGGGCGGTGCTGCTGCTGCACGTGCCTTCCGCCGGTA
Organism: Lethenteron reissneri; assembly: GCF_015708825.2. NCBI lineage: Eukaryota > Metazoa > Chordata > Hyperoartia > Petromyzontiformes > Petromyzontidae > Lethenteron > Lethenteron reissneri. Next base: position 4,506,620 of record NC_083789.1, on the reverse strand, counting down.
ATCCAGCGCTGGGGAGGCGGCAGCGAGCGTTGGTGGATCACCACCGCACACAGAGCTTCTCAAACTCCCTTCCCCTTGGGCTTCGCCGAGGTGACACACCCCTGACTTACCAGCAGGCCCGGACTGGCCTTAGGGCAGAATCAGAGGTCGCAACCGGGTACCCGATACCCGTACCCTACCCGATACCCGGTTACCCGTACCCAGCCGGGTACGGGTACCCGTGTGCGACCCTGGTGTGGCTGGGTACGGGTACGGGTAGACCGTGAGTCACTGGTGAGTCACCGTTTGTCACTCATTTCCCAACGTCTTGTCTCTTCTCACAATTCAAGTTCCTAGAATCAACCCACCCGCGCCTGCAACATGGCTTCATCCCAGAGGTCGCAATCGGGTACCCGATACCCGTACCCTACCCGATACCCGGGTACCCGTACCCAGCCGGTTACGGGTACCCGTTTGCGACCCGGGTGCGGCCGGGTACGGGTAAGGAATCAAAACCCGTTTGCGACCTCTGGGCAGAAGTCCATAGGGCAAAATGCCTGGGTGGGCTGGTCCGTTCCCAGGGCCGGTGGGCCAGTCCGTGTGAGGAAATAGACAATGTGATCATTAACAAAGCAATATGTTGTTACCTCTAATGTGTACCCCACATTCCTTATTTACGCTCACGGTTGCCATTAAGTTCTCATATATTCGCCAGCCCCAAAGAATCTTCCTCACCGGGCCCCCCCCTCATCCATGACTGACACCAACACAAGTTAGAGATTGTCAATATTGACTGTCCATATAAACTAAACTATAAACTAAACTATTCAATTTTTTATTTGACCAGGTAAGGCCCATTGAGCGATACAGCTTCTTTTAAGAAGCGACCTGGCCACAAATGATAGCTCAACGAAGTGGCTTAACACGTGGACATGTATAGCAGCCAATTACTCGCAAAACATGTTCTCTGAATGTGGAGGAAAAAAACAACGGAGGACCCGGAGAAAAATCCACCCGACCACAGGGAAAGAGACACGCAAACTCCATATATACACGCGTTAGGGTCGGGATCGAACCCACGACGTCCTGTATACCGGGCGAGGGAGTTACCATCTCAACACCCAGGTGCCCAATGGAATCGCAGCTAAAGGAATGAACGCGCCCGAGAGAGTGAGCGTGTGTGTGTGTGCACGTCCATCGTGGAGATGGAGCGATGAGATTGGTTCACCTTCGGGAGATCGATAGTTTATTGCATCGTGCGAATTTGAATTTGGCACAGATTCACTGCAAGTTGGGGAGACATCATATTGACTTTGCAGCAAGAACATTCCAGCGAGCTGAATTGCGTGCGTGTGTGCTTATATGGATATTTGCATTCATCATCATTGTGCAGAAGTAATTCGCCTGAACACTTATGCCACCCATGCATTTTTTCTTTTTTTCGTCTCCCCCCTGCACTCCAACCCCCGAATTCATAATCATCTCTGCCATATGGTCCAAGGATGATGACCGCATGCAGCTGTCATAGTCCATCCCACGCATATGCTACTTAAGCAACCCAAAGCCCCCTTTGGCTGCAAATGAGGCTACTTTTTTGATAACTCCCCTGAAGACGGACGGAAATTTGGTAGCTTCGGTGCCAGCAATCCCGCAGCAATGCCACGCGTGCTGTCCCAGTTCAGGGACCCTGCAGCGGCCAAGAATTGTGGCCAAATGTGTAGCACTCTGCACGATAATGTGGGGTTTGTTTTGAAACATACACACATTATGCCGTTGTAATGGACAAAGAGTGGCATCATTGGAACCTCATTTGCCAGTAAAAAAATATGATAATTGGTTTTTTACCCTTTTTTCTGGCAACAAAACTGACACCAAAAAAAGTAAGGTGTCAGTTTTGTTGCCAGATAAAAGGGTATAAAAACAATTATCAAAGAGTGGCATGTCATTTATTGGTTTCTAAAACAGCAGACAGGTGCCCGCAAGGAGCCGGCGTGACGAGTAGGTTGCTAAACTGATTGTTGTTGTTGTTGTTCTTGATCCGCACTTCCGATCAGACACGGTTGGCTACGTACGGCGAGAAAGACGTTCAGCATACGTGGCGTTTGTGCGCTGATGTCCTCACGAAATGCAAAAGCGGAGCCCCGCATTTTTTTGCTCACGACATTGCTCGCAGCAACAACAATAGAAAGTTGCACGCAGAAAACAATCCACGCACATTTAAGGAAATAGGAGGCTGCCGTGATGCAAATGGTTCGGACACTCGACTCACAAACCAGAGGTCGCCGATTCGATCTCCGCGAGTGAAACAACCCAGCCCAGTGTCACGGAGTGGGAGCCACAGTGGCGAGATGTTAACTACCTCTCCTGGTATACAGGAGGTTGTGGGTTCGATCCCGATCCCTTGTGCGCCTGCTGTATATTTGGAGTTTGCTTGTTCTCCTTGTAGTCGTGTGGATTTTTCTCCGGTTCCACCGGTTTTTTTCCTCCACATTTAGAAACATGCGCACATTTAAAAACGCGATGAGCCACTTCAGTTGAGCTATCATTGGTGGTCAGGTCGCTTTTGAAAAAGAGCTATGTAGGCTCCGTGGGCCTTACTTGGTAAAATAAAAAGTTATATCTTCTTGGTTCTTTCGGTAAAGTCACGTAGAAGGGAAATAATGAAAAAATAAAACATAATAAAAAATGTATTTGAAGGGAAATAATAAAATAATAACATTTTACATCCTAAAATTATTTTTATTATTTTATTATTTTCCTTCTACGTGACTTTACCGAAAGAACCAAGAAGAGGAATCCCTGCAGTCACGAAAGCTTTAAATCGAAATAAAAAGTAATAGTTTAGAAAAATCATTTAGTTTCGGACACACCACAGTCGAGCGGACGGTCACGTGCGGTGTGGTCGAGTGTGAGTGCACGCACCTCTTGCGAGGCCAAATTCCCTCTCTAGAGCTTCCTCCAGCGGGGAGGCCCTTTCCACCAACGCTGCCTTGAACAGGCCATTGCAGGGCCTGCGCCTGTTACCGATGCACACTTTGAAGAGGAAAATCCGAGAAACAAAAAAAAAATGTCGAGTTCACATTTCGGCTCTTAAAAACTGCGAGCAATTTTTTTTTTAAATTGAATTCTTACCCGGTGTCAAAAGTGTGTGTCTTTGTTTCTTTCTTTTTTTAACCAACGTGTCTAAATAGTTTATCTTTTAGCCCCCTTTTGCCAGTTTATTTCGGAATGAATGCCTCTCTGAGCCACGTCACAGTCAGCCACGAGCGCTGGTTGACCATACTTCACCATGCTGATCAGTTTGGGTTTGGTGAAGAATGTTGGCGGGGGGAGACTCTGGACACGTTCGGAAATAACTCCACACGCACGAGAGCCGTGGCAGATAATCGAACTTGTCATCGGGTTCATATCATGGTGCAGCAACGCACAGAACCACTGCTCTCCCCTGTCCAGATAGATGGAGATTGCCGTATTTAAACCGAGTGAGACTGAGGCCCTCCTTGAAGGGGCAAGCTGGGTAACAGAAATAGGTCAGTGTAATCTACAATGTAAGCGTAAAACGGATTTATTTTCAATGATCTTTTTTTTATATCAAAAGAAGTACAAATTAAGAAGCAGCTGTTTAGGTGAGCTACTAAAAACAACACGGAAAATTAGATTCATGTTGTCCAAACGGTGAAGTGAATTGCCACAATAAAACTGGCGTTATCGGAATGCATTTTAAATCTAGGGCAGATGTGAACAAACGAAACTTGGGGGTTATTTATTTGTTCGCATTTTTTATAGACAAACTTAAACCAACGCATATTTTTTTGTTCCTTGCTTGACTATAAGAGGTAAATTTCGATTTAAAGCTTTCGTGACTGCAGGGATTCATCTTCTTGGTTCTTTCGGTAAAGTCACGTAGAAGGGAAGTAATAAAATAATAAAAATAAAACATAATAAAATAAAATAATTCTCACGACGTTTCGGCTACAACGCAAGCAGCCGTCTTCAGGTGAAGAATGAGACACTACCAAACTAGGAGCTTATATATAAGCTGCGTTGGAGGTGGAAGAGCGCCTTAACAAAAAGAATGTGCATATGAAGAGGAATTTAGCATATTCATGGAAAATGCGTAGGCGTTGGGCGGGGGGGTTTCAAAGTCATATTATGCCCATGCATTATGCAGGATCAGCAGCACCAAGGGGGGGTGCAGGGATTAGCAGTAACAAAGGAAAGGAATGTTAATGATATGTAGCTGCAGTTACTCAACAACCACGTAGAAAACTAAAGTATAAACTACCTAGAAAACTAAAGTATGAACTGCATAGCACCATCAGTATACTTACTATACTCTACAATAAGCTGAGTTACTAACAGCAAGTAATACATTACAATTCTACGTCGTAAAAATTCTATAATATGCTTCCATCTAAACTTTATTCTCTTACATCACACGAGCATATACCGTACTATATACTGCCATAGATAAACCCAACATTAAATTATATACTGTATTGCTGTAAACCAACCTATACCTTATACATTTTAATATAATACTATGTATTATTCTACACACCCTAATGTGTATCGAAATATAAGAGGTAAGCCAGACTCAATTATTATTATCGAGCTCACAGTGATTAATATAATTTTTTAAGTTTTTAATAAGAACACAGGCATGATGGTTTCCGGTTGTATCGCAAAATTGTTTGTCACAATGTCCGGCGATTTCCTCCACGTGGCAGGAGCTTCTTGATGAATGAAACTCATTGATTACGGAGCTGAACGAGAGTGCTACACGGGCACAAATAGTGAAGCTCAAGGCTGAAAGAGTCCAGACCGTCTCGGGGCTATGTACGTATGTTTAACTTCTTTAACACCGTACGTAGGCCAACTGTGCTAATCGGAGGTGCGGGGAAAGGACAATACATGTTCAACTATACACGCCACGGCATCGTAATGAATGAGGTGCATGAAAACAAGTGGAAGAATCAGTTTGGTAGGAAGTAAACACGTAAAAAGTCGGTTAATATCTACTAATTTAGAAAAGTTTGATATTAATGCTTCATTGAGAATCTAGTTAGATGCCCGGGTATGTATAGGATGTAGTGTTTTGGATAGTGGCACCACGTATAATGTGTCTTGTGATATTGCACACAGATCCAGTTCTCATAAAACAGTTGTAGCTTGTAATGGTACAACATTTATTCGAGATTACATTTAATAGTCAAGCTACATTGTCTCTCCGCTTAGTAGAAGGTAGGCTGGAGCCCATCTGTGTTGGCAGCCCTCACCCAGTGGTGGAAGTTCCACATTTCCATGGTGGGGCTCAGTTTGTTGACAGGATGACCGCTGTTGACTTCCCACAAATTGGTATCTATTTTATATACCCCGTGGCGATTTGAGGTCCGAGTTGATCGCTGACCACGATTTGAAAACTTGAAGACTCCCTACCGTGGGGTCAACCTGTCTCTCTAACAACAACTGCCTGGATCGTACGATGTGAAAGTTTGTAAAAAAAAAAATTTGAAATCCCCGCAAAGTTAATCGTGAAGTTATTTGTGCAATTCACCCACCAAATGCGGCGGGCATGTGGATTTTTGCGTTAGGGTATTTACCTCTCGATATTGGCATTCCACAAATAAACCCACAACTGCCATTTCAAGGGCTGCCCTTCATCTCTTTCTCAAACTACCCCCCCACCCCTCTCGAAAAATCTTTCATCCGCTGCCACCTGCCGGCAACGTGGAAATCCAACGGGGGATGTCCACCTCCATTCTCAACCTATTGCCCACTCACGCCTGCTCCCTCCCCTCCCCACCCACCCTGCCAAGTCGCCAGTCTTCCTTTCCGTCTCGCAGTGAGGTGCTTCTGTAATTATTCTTTAACCCGCGCAAGGGCAGGCACCGGTTATTGCCCCGGGCGTCGTAAAACACCCGCAGAGTACTGGAGTGGGAGCCCGAATAAAACGGGGGACGGTGGCCAAAGGAAAGGGAGCTCGACCGCGTGTGCCCAGAATAAACAACCGTCACACGTGTTCAGAGATTGTGGCTGCTTCTTCTTGGTTCTTTCGGTAAAGTCACGTAGAATGGAAATAATAAAAAAATAAAAATGACAACATAATAAAATAATATAATATAATTGTTTTATTATATTACTTTATAATGTTTTTATTAAAATTGTATTGTTATTATTATTTTATTATTTCCATTCTACGTGACTTTACCGAAAGAACCAAGAAGATGAATCCCTGCAGTCACGAAAGCTTTACATCGAAACATATTCTTATTTTTTCATCATTTTGATACTGGCAAAAATGGTCCCCGCGGATGAAGGAAGCTTGATGGGTGCCCAGTGCCGAGCACGAGACGAGAGATCTGAGCGAACGGAACCGAATTGTGGAAGCCCTGAGACGTATATGTGCATGGAACTTTTTTCACACCGTACCTAGCCAACCGCGCTAATCGGCGTGTGCCAGACGTGTGTCGAGCCTACTCTTCGGCTTCACGGCACGTGAGCGCGACTGAGATCTTAAACTCACCCGGTCGCTTCATTTCTGGCCGTGCGCAGCGTACGGATTCTATAACGTGCGCAGCTGAACGAAGGGCATCGCACACATTCAAAACGTTCAGAAAAGCTAGTGGGGCTTGGGATCGGATACGTCGCAAGAAGTAGATGCGATCCTTATGGCGGTACCCCGGGGTACCAAATAATACAAACTGGCCGAGGCAATTCAATACTTTATTTCTGGGACAACTATTTTTTCCAGGGGTGTACTTCACTCCGCGGCTGGGGTACCTTTAAATCCGAAATCGGTGCCAATCCGCGATGTCGAAACGCAGCGAGGACGATTGCGCCGAAACCCTGAACGCTCGTACGCACCACGTGGTGGTGCATCGTGTACAGCTCGTCGAGATGAGTCGATAGCCGCATCGCCGACCACCAACAAACTAAAAATGACTGCATCACGGACATTGTGCGAGAGCCGGTGTACTATGGGACCCCAGGGTACCGCCATGATGTTCAAATGATAAGTTGAACACGTGGCAGGCTTTCGCAACCAATATCATCCGTAATAGAGGTTTTGTGGGTTAGATCGCGTATATATATGTGTTGTTAAATCTGCCACCACCCAACACAGCCAACTAGTAAGGGTTGTCACGTGCCGATTCGTTACTAGCAACGAATTGGCACTTTCTTGTCACGTGACAACTCTTACTAGTTGGCTGTGTCGGGTGGTGGCGGGTTTAACGACACATGTATATTTACGCGATCGAACCCAACAACAATCAGTGTGTCTGTTGACGTGTGCAGCGGTCAGCACCGAGGAGAGGAAGGAACCCAGCCAAGCAAGGTGCAAGGTGGTCACACCTCCCTCCCCCACCACCGACTCCACGTGCCACACCAGCGGCCCTTAACAGGTGCTCGCTAACAACCCTTGCCTCTACGGACTATGAGGATGAATGGGAGATTCGTGTATTTTGTGTTTGCGCGTGTGCACGCGCGCGTGCACGCTTGTGGTGTTTTTTTCACGTTTGTGTTTGAGCGGCTCGAGGCATTATATGATTTGAAACCCATCATTCGGAGTCACACGTGACTGGATTTTTTTTTTATTTGGCCAATATAGAACATTCGCTACAGCGGGGATACGGGTTAAATATTGGCACTGTGTTTATATCTCGCCGAGCTAAGTTGTATCCGGTTAGGGGATATCCTATATTGACTCGGCTTCAAAATAATATTAACCTCAAGACCTGCCCCAGGTCATTGCATTGCAATAGGCTATGCTCATGCGCGTAGTAATATCCATTCGTGAATTATTTGTGTTGACCGTTTATAGGATGAAATGAAAAATGGCACATACCCCATTTGTTCCGGCACTTGTGCCTTTACCCCAAAGTCTGCCTTTATTATTTCCTTCAGCTCCACTTTGGTTTTGTAATATTCGAATAATGCTACGCTTCGCTGGCTTGTAGCCCAGGGTCTGCCTTGCAAACGGAGAATTCCAGTCTCAATGGCCTTCTCATCTGGTCGCCTATGAAGGACACTCATCATGTATAATGAATGTCAAGTGGCAATGGACACGAAGCACAAATGAAAACCACGTTGTCCCATTCCATGACACAAAATATCACAAGTGCATTTAGACGAAAATTATGCACGTCGCGCATATATAAATCATCATCATCACCGTAAATAAAGAAATAAACGTATGACGTGCATCATACATTATCACAACCGCTGTTGGTTTGCTGAGTCAAGCAAATCGTGTTTTATGGGTCACAGTGTAGAATGTTTCATCTGGTTTTTTTTCTCTGACTTAACTCATAATTTGCACGCATTTTGTGTCTGTCCTCCAAAAGTGAGTCAAGCCAAAGAACCCACGCCCTGCATGACACGCCGATTATAACACTCCCTGCCAGGCGTTGCATGAAAGCAAACATCTTAAACCCAGCGTGGAAGTGACGGATGCAGTTCTGACCTACGCCTGTCATTGCCAGCTTGACCCTCAAGTGACTTCCCTGCTGCCACTGCTCAGCTAAACCAATCATTGCAATGCCCCAGCTCCAGCAGAGCCTCGCTCCCATAGCTCCCATACCACTCTTACCTCCTCCTCCTCCCCCCTCATAATGCCCAAGAGGGCTGCTTTCTTACTGATGGCTCTGATGAGAAACAGGTTTATGGTGCAGAAACCCTAATAAAGGACGGCTGTTGCCTCTGTGCTCTCTCCTCCTGCCCCCATCCCTCCTTTGAGATGGCTCCGCTCATCCGGGTGGCAGTGAGGGCAGCCCCTGCGTGTATTGGCACGTGCGTGTGTGTATGTGCGTGTATTGGCACGTGCGTGTGTGTATGTGCGCGCGCGCGTGTGTGGGGAGCGATAGTGTAGCGGTTAGCGCGCTGCGCTACGAATCCGGCGACCCAAGTTCGATTCCAGCTCACGGCCAATACCAGTGACGAATATTTGAACTGGTCACGGGACTCAGCCTGAAATTAGTATCTGGTGCGGTGTGTAAACATCGCCACTGGGGAGACAAATGCATGGTGCTGGCCCACCCACCCCCTGCTGCACCGTTCATGCTTTCATAGGTGCTCGCTGACATAACGTGCCCCAACAGTCTGTTCAGGCTCGAAGCGGGATCTTTTTTTTTTATCTGTGTGAGTAATGGTTAGCGCGCTGCGCTACAAACCCGGTGACCCCGAATTCGAATCTCGATCAACACCAGTGACTATGATCTGAAGCGGTGCTGGGCCTCGACTAGGTCGACTCAGCCTTAAATTAGTACTCGATGTGGTGCGTAAAACACATCATTCCTGGGGTGTGGTGCTGGTCACCCACCCCCCTCGTGTGCCGTTCCGGCCGTTCGTAGGTGCTCGCTAACAGCACTTGCCCCAACAGTCTGTAAATGCTACACGGGGGATCTTTGTCTTTTGTGTGTGCGTGTGGCACTTTGTTCTCTGGTTCTGGGCACCCCACGTCCCTGAGGCCTAGCCGAGGCACACAGCCCGTCTCGGCTTGAGTTACAGCCACGCGGTCCTGCACCACTGCTAACCCAAAAATACATCTGGATTAGGGAAAGAATGCTTTCACATGTGCTGAAACCATAGGGGATATACTTTTTTTCATTTAACTCTTTTAATGTTTTTGTGCAATTTTCTCACTTCTTTCCACTGCTAACCTGCTTGAAAGTTTTGCTTGGAGGTTTGCACCTTCAGTTTGCCTGAATGCGGTCGTCAAACCAAATGTGCTCGTTGACGTCTCATCTTCATAACGATGCCTCGATATTGTGACTCAACTGTTTATGGCTGCAATTATGATAGACAAACAAGTAAGGAATCATGATTGAATACAAAATACAATTGGTGACCCAACATTTAAACAACAAAAAGATGTGTAAATAAGTGCAGTCAAACGTGATTTGAAGCTTTCGTGACTGCAGGAATTGCTAATAGTCTCTGTACAGTATGTCTATGTTGTGTGTCTCTCTCTCTGTGTCTCTGTCTCTCTCTCTGCTTGTGTGTCTGTCTGTGTATTTCCGTGTCTGCGTTTTGTCTCTCTCTCAAATTTAGTTTTACCTGATGACGACTGCTTGCGTTCTATTATTCAATTTATCTTATTTCTACGTGACACGCAAGAAAAAAATTATTGACGCGACGTGCATCGAACGGCGAGGACGAATTGTGAACGGCACCGAACGGCACCGTCAACGTCCATGTCCCCCCCCATCGCCGCGCTCTCATCATGCGGCGGGGACAGGCGAGAGACGCGGCTTTGCACGCGCACGAAAAATGAACGGTGGCACCGAAACATTTTACTGGAATTCCAGGGGAAGGTTAATTGTGTTGGCGCTTTCACTTAAAGCAAAGGTTGTAAGGTCGCACGAACTCGTAAAAAGAAAGAAAAGTGGAAAAAAGAAATAAAGAAGGGGATGGAGGGGAGGGGTGGGTGGGTGGGAGGAGGGAGGGCCTTGTAAAAATGTCCTGGAGTGTACACAATGTTTAACTGACCTTTGACATCTATTGGAGCATGGCAGCGCTACCGGTAATTTTGTGAAAAACGCTGCCCACGGAGAATTACGCTGCGTAATCATCTCTACCTCAACAACGTGCAAACCTACAACTCCCCCGTGTGACGTGTTAGGGGTTTAGTCGGGAGAGAGGGAGGGAGAAAGCTGGCTTGCATTAGTTGTGTGGTTTTTTCTTTGTTTGCCAACGAAGTAATGCAGTCCCCCAGTTATAAAGCAGGGGGGACACATCGCCATAAATCAAAGGCCATCGTTGCACTGTTCTAAGGAACGCTACATATGCGCGTTGAACTTCTTTCACACCGTCCGTAGCCAACCGTGCACATCGGAGGTGCGGGGGAAGGACAACAAACTAAACACGCAACAAAGCAGCTCGTTTGTCAAGAAGAAAGTGAACGCAGAATTAATTTAAGTGTCACATCTAGAACTTCTTTCACGGGTTTCACGAAGAGAGCCGATTGCCGTGATGTTTGATTTATTTTTGCCATAACGGATCTGTATAAAACTCGATTTTATTTCTGCGGTGTCCTGTGGCTTCCATACTCTCCCCCATTAATGTTTGCGAATTGTCGTCTTGCTCCCGTTGCTGGCTAGGACATCTCCAATCAATCCTGAGTATTGTTCCCCGATTATTTTCTATTTTTAAATCCTTTATATTAAGTTCGCTTGCGTGCTTGCTTGCTTACGACCGTGCAAACTTTTCGGTCGTTTTTTAACCCACTTCCCGTGATCCAATCGAGCTGACATTTTGCACACATACTCGTTGTGCGAGACAATTAATGTTCGTGAACATTTTTTCCCAAAATTTTACACTGTTTAGGGAAAACTAATTAAATATTTAATTACCAATTGTTTAATACTGCAGACAATCATCTGACCCATAGGTGGCAGCCATCTCAAGCCAGAGGACGAGAGAACTCTAGCCGCCACGCATATAAAGGATTTAGAGTGAAAAACTTTGTTTTTACGGGTTATACTTATTCTTTCTTCCCTAATTGCCGAACAGCGTTGTGTAGATTCAACGTTTTAAAATGTCCTTCTCTTTTAAAGAAAACAACTTCAGGGCGCTGCCCCATTTGCCTTTTATTTATTTCTTTTTATAGAAATAAAAATGCGGGGAATGTATTCCAATGCTTGTGGCTTGAATCTGTCTGAAATCGCCCGGCACGTGTGGGAATTTGAGCGTGTCCTCGGCTTACCCCAACATAAGAAACAGCGGAAGGATTTCCACAGCAAACGACAGCGTGCCCCCCCCCCGCGCCCGCCCCTGTTCATTGGTAGAAAATCCTCATTAAAATCACATCGTGACAGGCCACAACAACAACTTTTGGCCATATCGCTCACCAAGGCAATTTTATTAGCCCGGGGGATAGCAAACGAACAAAAGGATATATATATATATTTGTTCAAATGCTTTAATTTCGAGTGAAATCAGCCGGCTCCCTCCGGTCTGGCATTGTTCTCTCGCATGTAGGTCACTGGGTTGAAATGCTATTGATGGTGACACCGGCGACCACGTGGCCACGACACAGCGGCGGATGCTGCCAGTGCATCTGGCCACCCATGTGGGTTACTGGGCTGAAACGCTCCAGACATTTGACATTTGCAAATCCCCGTGCATGGTCGAGACAGTTCATGAGACCAGTGACATGGACCGTGGTAATCACGGGGAAGTCTACCCCCCGCCTCTTCAAAAGATTGTGCGACCGCTGAGTGACGCTTATGATCGTTCTGCCGATGATGCGAATTAATGCTTTAAAGCCCTCACCCCCCCCCCACACACACACACTTTACGCAATTTAGAATAAAGGCAGGATTTGCGTCGTAAGCCTTGATAAGCCTTGCTGGAGTAAGAAGATTTCCATTACACACCACCCTCGGTAATGACACACATTACATCGTCCTCTGGAGAGATTGACACCTGGAATTAGGAGTGTGGAATATTTAGGTTGTTTTTTCTTTACACCTTCTCCTTAGGAACGGCAAATGGCAACAAAACCACATTGCTCCATCAGCCCTCGTGTACGCCGAGCAAACACGAATCACTGCACGTTGTTATTTGGCACGATGTCCAACAGTGATTTCTACCACGTTATTGAATAATTAATTTTCACTGCCTCAGGATTGCCGAGAGAGAGGTGAGCAAAATAAAATCGTGGGGGGGGGGGGGGGGTTCTTCTTCTTTACTTCTGTGACTCCGAATGATCTTCTTGGGCTCGGGTCGATTTGTGAGTCTTGTTATTTGCGGGGCGATTTTTCTTCCTCTTCGGAAGCGCGGACATCATTTACAAAGACACTGGAACAGAAGCTCAACAAAGTGAGCGGAGAAGCGCAGAGAGAAATGGAAGGCTTGGAATTAGACCGTGAAACTGCAAGAGGAACACGTGGAGTAGAAAGCATATGCAGGTGTTGGCTTCAAAGAAAAGTAAGCGGGATTTGCCTGGATATTAGACGTGATAATACTGGTAGGAACCTCCTGGTTACACCAGCCCACAGGGGATTATTGTGTTCGTCCGTCCACTGTGCATCCAACAATGGGAGGGGTGGGGCTGGGTGGAGAGGGGAGAGTGGGGAGGGGCTGGGTGGGGAGGGGAGGGTGGGGAGGGGCTGGGTGGGGAGGGGAGGGTGGGGAGGGGCTGTGTGGGGAGGATGGGGCTGGGTGGGTGGTGGGAAAGGTGGGGCTGGGTGGGGAGGGGCTGGTCACCCCGTGGTGCCCTTATAAAACTCAACGTTTAACCTACTCACGCCGGCTTGTGCCCGCCCTCACAGTCGGCCATATTTGCGGAATACACCACGCCGCTGTTGACCCTGGCCATTGACCGAGCAACCCAACGTTCCTACCAGCTCCCTCCGCAGGAATGTGTTAACCAGTCATCGTCATCATCATCATCACGATCCATAGGCAGATATCCCGTGGGTTTTCCACGGCACATTCCGTCATTTGTTTCCACAGATAATCAGTGGCCGAGGCAAATGATAGAACGGAAGGCAAAGGAGGGAGCGCAGCTCAGAGGATGTCCACCGTGGAGAAGAAATCGGCTCGCGCGCAAGGAGCACGAGAGATGACAAAGGCTTGGGGGGAGGCATTCGTCCAGCGGTGGATAGATCGTGGCTGACTATGATGAGATCCTCTTTATCTAAGCCCTTTAGGCTATTTGTATATAAGAGGAGTTGTGCGAAAGATCTCACCGTGGGCCGTCTATTATTTTTATTGTTATTATTGGTTCTTTCGGTAAAGTCACGTAGAAGGGAAATAATAAAATAATAAAAATATAAAACTATAAAAAGTCTAACGACGTTTCGACTGCAGCACAAGCAAGCATCATCAGGTGTGAAATCCACAGCAAGAAATTTTGAAAAAAGTGGCGGTTTTTCCAAAAAACCCGCAACTTGTTTCAAATTTTCTTGTGTTGCAGTCGAAACGTCGTGCGAATTTTTATTGTTAAATATTTTTATTATTTTATTATTTCCCTTCTACGTGACTTTACCGAAAGAACCAATCACATGAATCCCTGCCGTCACGAAAGCGTTAAATAAATAAAATATTGTTGTTGTTTATCTTACCATCCGCAAAGTACACTGGCGACATAAACAACAACAGCAACTTCCGCAGATGAACACAGACAAGAGGCTCCATCGCGAGAGGGAGAGAGGACATTTCTACTCTCCGTCGCTCGTTTGCGAACGCAGACGCTTCAGCTCGTGACTTGCACGTTTCATTGACGATTCGGCACGTGGGTGGAAGCGAAAATGATTTTTTTTCAACTCTGCCCATCTGCACAGCGGTGGATTAGGAGAACATGGACCCACGTGCTAGGTAACGCAGGTTTGTTGACTCAGTGGAGCACCAATTAGCCTCACCTAATTGGAGATTTAAAAAATGCATTAGGCGCATCATTGTATTTTTCGGTCAGGCTTTCGCACATTAAAGTGCTTCACGTGTTTTTTTTGTCTTCCCCTGCTGATTCTGACAAAATCTCTCCGGATTTGTCTAAAGAGCCATTATTTTCCTGGCTAGGTAATTAACCCTCGTTAAATTATTAGTGTGGGGGGGGGGGGGGTCTCATACATTTGTTATTAATTTACACTTCAAACCGCATCGTGGAATATAAGGTCAGATCCCAACGAATGAATTCGGAACAATGCGTGAAGTGTTAAATTGTTTTCACGTAATTATACGTTCAATGGTTTTTGTCGACAGAGGTAATTGTTCAAGTGTGCTGCGTGCATTCTACACCGGCTACTGGTCAATGACGCTAACAACTAAAGTGTGATTGTTACGTAATTAAATCACAACGTGTCACATGTAGATGTCAACCGGTTCGTAATTATTATTTTGGGGAATTTATCCAGCCTAGATATGTTATTGATTTGTCGTGGCAATTCTTCCAAGGCACACCGAGATTACCACTTCGCATCTTAATGTGAAAATGCATTGGGATAGTTGATGTCTACATAGCAGTGAGAATGATGCAAAAACCCTCGTGATTCGATGTCGTAGTGGTTTATTATTTAGCGGGGCAGCGGTGACATTGACTACGCACGTGTCCTGTAATCCATCACTGCGGGGAGGCATCGATGAGGTGCCATACCCAAGATTGCCAGGAGAAAGCAGCAGAGTTAAAAATGTGGACTCCATCTGTTCGATCTGTATGGGATTGAGTGTTGCTCCCTCGCATCCGTGGGGGTTTTCTCTGGGTGCTCTAGCCTACTCCCACATGTAAACACCCATTGATTGGCCGAGAGTACCCCGATATACTGAGGACCGCAGAGCTTGCGGCTGCTGCCTCCGAGTCATTCTCTCGTCGAGAGCGAGCGGATACTGTGCAGCGTGTTACTAGTTGAAATTATTATTATTGTAGGGATAATTCCATCTATAAGCTATTCTAATTTTATTTTAACCAGGTAAGGCCCACTGAGCTATATAGCTCTTTTTCAGAAGCGACGTGGCCACAAATGATAACCCAACAAAGTGGAAATGTATAGCAACCAAATACTTTAAATGCATGTTTGTGGAGGGAAAAGCCGGAGGACCTGGAGAAAAATCCACGCGACCACTGTGATCGAGACAAGCAAACTCCAAATATACAGGCGTCAGGGTCGGGATCGAATCCCCGACCTCCTGTATACTAGGTGAGGTACTCGACAGGGATAATCACATCAATAGGAGAGCCACTGGAGTTTCTCGTGATACATTTCCGGGATGTTGGTGTAGCAGTAGAAGTAAAAGGAGAATTCCCGACTGAACAGTAAACATACAACGCGTTCAATTCCTCGCGGTTTCCCATACAGCTTCTGAATATTAATGACATAAGAGCTCAGGTGCAATAATAGCAAATGACATAGCGGTTATAGTTGAATAAACATTTTTTTTATTGTTTTTTACTCCGTTTTAAATCGAACATCTCAAGGAAATGCGAAAAATTATAACTGTAAATGGGATTGAAATTCAGAGGGAATAAATACATACGTAACATAATTGTGGAAATTATTTCCCAAAGCATGACATGGTCAAAAGATAAACTGCACAATCGTTTATTAAGCAGTGGGTTATCTTGTGGAGAGAATCGTCTCCCGTCACAGGAACGTGGATTTTCCACCACCCGAGATGAACACTGCTCAATCTTCGTTGGAGAAGGGATAGTATTGATATTGGTAGAAGCTTGGTTATGTATGTGTGAGTGGGGCGGTGGGGGGAGGGGGGGGAGCGGTGGTGCAGCAGTTAAGGCACTGCGCTGTAAACCCGGCGACCCGAGTTCAGTTTCTCCCGCTCGCGGCCACCACCAGTGACTATTACTTGAAACTGTTATGGGCCTCCCCTAGGTCGACGCAGCCTCAAATAAGTACCTGGTGCAGTGTGTAAACGCCCGTGCTGCTCGCTAACAGAACTGGCCACCACCAGTGACTATTACCTGAAACTGTTATGGGCCTCCCCTAGGTCTACGCAGCCTCAAATAAGTACCTGGTGCAGTGTGTAAACGTCGGTGCTGCTCGCTAATAGAACCGGCCTCCTACAGTCCACTCAGGCTACACGGGGGAAGGGGAGGGTTCTTTGGGGACATACAAATTCCTTTTTCAGATTTGTTCGAACACGTTGAGGGTCACTAATGGCAAATAGCGGTGGGCCCACATTGTCCGTGTTTGTGACCCTTCCTTCGGAAATACAAAATGCTTTGTTGGGAAGTAGCTGCTGTCATTTCAAATCAAAACAAACGCCCCGTGCGTCCAAAGCTCTTAGGGCTTTTGCCCATCATTACACGCCTAGCTGCATGAGAAATTGAATCTCGAACCGGTAAAGCTTTGCGGAGATTTTGTGGACAGGTACAAAAATAAAGCAATGCACGTTTAAGTTTCCCCCCCCCCCCCACTCTGGAACATTACAATGCCCATCTGTCTGCGTCGCACTGCGGCAGGGTAGCTTCACGCACGCGTGTTCGCATCCCTTGCGAGTTCAATCCCAATCGGGGTGTGGTCAACACAGTCGATTGCCTGTCATTACAATCGCACGACTATCTGAGCCGGTCCTGGGCCTCGCCTAGGTCGACTCGGCCTCAAACGAGTAACCTGTTGCGGTGTGCTTTAACATCGCCACTCGGGAGACAAAGGCGGCCGGGCGTGGTGCTGGCCACCCACCCCCTCGTGTGCCGTGCCGGCCTTCATAGGTGCTACTCGCTAACAGCACTTGCCACAACAGTCTGTTCAGCCTATACGGGGGATCTCTGTATTTGTCTTACAATCCCGTACCATTTTTTTGTGAAGTCAGCAGCGGTCATCCTATTGCTTCCGCCATAGGAACGTGGAGTTGCCAGGACTGTATCAAGGCCGACTACGCGCATGAATGTCGTTCTGGTGCTCATTCGAGTCCTGGGTTCGAGCGGTGGTGCAGTGGTTGGCGCACTGCGTGCGATATCTCAACCGGTCCAATCCACGGTGACCAGCATGGTGAAGTATGGTCAAACAACCCTTGTTCACTCGCACAGCGTGGGGGAGGTTTTCACCCAGCACTGCAGCTGATTAACGAAGGGCTGTCAATGCATTACTTCATTATTCATTCACAGCGATGACAATTATTCACGATCGTCTCGGTTGGGCCACTGCGCGGCGCGTTGCACGTGTCCGCAAAGGGCGTCCTGATGGGCTCCGACGCCCGGCTTTGTTTTTGAAAGAAAGACAAAAAAATAAATATCCCACGACTCGCTCATGGATGTGATGCGCATTACATGGGGGGCGGGGGGCGGGGGGGGCAGTTGTTCTGGAGTCAGCGCTGTCTAATGATGACACGCGAACAGCGCCGCAGCTGGCCGCGCATATTTATTTATATTTGTAATGCATTTATTAAATACACGCACGCGCGCGCGCGGTCTGCGCATGTGCCAAACGTGTGCACGTGCCGGCGTTTGTTTGTGTTGGAGAGCGGTGGGAGTGGGGGGGCGGGGGGTGGGGGCGGGGGGTGGGGGGGTCCCACACTGCTGCAGTGACAACAGCCACCCGGGTTCGATTCCCGTCCGTGGACAACGCAATTGGCATCACAGGTGAACGGCCCACCCCAGAAGTGACGACTGTACCTGGGTGCCGGGAGGGGGGGTGTGCACGGCAGCGGCTTGGGCTGGGGAAGAGAAATGAAAAAAGGTGGTCGGATGAAATATTATTTTTTATTTTCCCCAGCCACACCACTGCCTCTGGTTCTCCTCCGGCCTTCATGGGTGCTCACGATCATCACACAACCCCCACCTGTGGTTTGCACGCGTGTGCTTGTGTCCAGTCGCGAGTCGTTTTGACGTCTGAGTGCATTCGTAAACACATGGAATTCCCGGCGTTTATTCTGTGATTACAATTTGCCCGTCACGATTTGGATTCATGGGGCATCTAAATTCAAGCCGCATTGTCGAGACCCCAGTGCACAACAGTTGCTCTTGTTAATATTATACGACGCTGTGTGCGTGTGTGTGTTGATATTAAGATTTAACACAAGGCTCTCTGTTAATTTGGTATGTTTCATGTATTACTGTTTTGTATAGTGCGCTTATGATGATTATTATCATCAGCCTTGGTCAATCCGCTGCTGGGTGAAGGTTTTCTCCAGCCATTGCAGTCTCAAATTGCATCGCTGCATTTTCCTCTGTGGACATTTCACAGTACGTACGCGTGCATTAGAACACACGCGCGCACACACATCGTATATCATATATTATATCATCCTTTTAACGTTTAACGTTTTAACGGAATGACCTCTGACCTCGGTGACGCGGCCAATGCAGCATGATGCAATGCACCAAGACAATAGAGAGATCTATGGATAAGTGGGGGCAGCTGTGCTTTAGCTGGACTTTAATTAACGCGATCATTTGCCTCGCAAGCACACTTCCGAAAGCCCTCCATGTGCAATCAAAATGTTTTCTCTCTCTGTGTGTGATCAATTGCATTTGCACGTTATAACAAGCGGATGCATTTATGTTGCATGTTTCTTACCACAAATACATCTAATTTGGAGGATTAAAAAAAATGATGCCTTTTTTCTGCCATCTCCCCTACCCCCACCACGTGAATATAAACTAACCTCAGTCTGCTCTGACGTGCGGACAATTGCAGGATTTTATTGATTACATCTCAATGGAGCCTGTCAATCAGCCTTATCTGGCACTCTATAATTAAATGCAAATGGTTCAAAATGGCATTGTTAATCAATAGCTGGACAAATGTTGATTTTATTTTTCAAATAAATCGGCTGCTTAATACCGAACCCAATCGCCGCTGTGCAACATTCGCCACCCGCAACACGCGCCTCGGTCACGTGTACGACAGATTTTTCACCCTTCGCGTGAAAAGAAAAACATGTATTGAGGAGGTGGGGGGGTGGGGATACACGCGTATCTGTCAAGACGAAGACAGCGCGCGCACTGACAGGTTCCGTGTTTGTCCCACAGCCAACAGGCATTGGGGCATCCTAATAACACGGGCAAAGATCCCCCGTATAGCCTTAACAGAATGTCGGGGCAAGTGCTGTCAGCAGAGTAGCACTTATGAAGGCTGGCACTTTGGCACACGAGGGGTGGGTGGCCAGCACCACGCCCGGCCGCCTTTTTCTCCCCAGTGGCGATATTTACACATCGCACCATGTACTCATTTGAGGCTGAGTCGACCTAGGGGAGGCCCAGGACCGATTAAAATAATCGACAACGGTGTTGTTGGCTATGAGCGGGAATAGAACTCGGGTCGCCGGGTTTGTTGTAGCACGCGAACACACGCAAGTGGGGTGATGGTGGAGGGTTGGGGGGTAGTATAAAGACATCTGTTAGCTCCTGCCAACCACGACTGCAATTTTGCCTGAAGGTTAATCTCTCTTGCGCCAGCAATTAGCCAGGTGCTGGAGCCAGTGATTGCTTGTATTGACAGGACACGGCGGCGCGGTGCTCGCTATGGATTTGCCAAGTTTCCCCGCACTCAAAATTTACGAGCATCGGGTCAAAGCGAAAATGCGCCGCTTTTAATTGCCGGGCTCTTGTCGGCCGACGCTAATTGCGCGGACATTTGGTGTCGGATCATTAATTGGCCAGTTTAAATGTGTGGCTGTTTAACAGAGAAAAAAAGCGTCGCGGTTAATGGGTGGAAGAGGAGGAGGAGGATGAGAAAAATAATAATAATGGTGATGATGATGATGAGTCAACTTGAAGAAATGAATGTTAATGGATTTCAGCGGGTATTGCGAAGGGTTTTGCTGCACAAGTGTTTCGGCATTGTTAAAGTTTGGAGGCAACGAGACCCAAGATTTATCCGCCCGATTGATGGCGCTTACGGCGGTGTGTTTACCGTAAAATATTTAAACAGGCTTTGCAAAAAAAACGTGTTATTAACAAAAAACATTGTTTTATTTGTATGCCTTCATAAAACATATGAAACTGTACATTCATGGTCCATGAATGCAATTTGGTGAAATACATTTAATGCAATGTTTCATTTGCCTATAAAACCGCACTAATTCTAAAGATTACTCTCTTAGCAATGGTGTTCTCGGGAGTTTTGACCAGTTTGTGTTTTGGCGGAGGAGGAAACCAGTGTACCCGGAGAAAACTCAACACTGAGGGGAGGGAAAACACTCCACCACCACCACCACCTACCACCACCACGACCCATCATCACCCACCACCAGCATGTCTCTCTCCCCATGGTCGCGTGGATTTTTCTCCGGATCCTCTGATTTCCCCCTCCACGTTCAGAATCAACATCACGCGTTTAGAGTATTTGGCTGCTATACATTTGCACGCGATAAGCCACTTCGTTGAGCTATCATTTTTTTGACCAGGTCGCTTCTGTAAAATAGCTACATAGCTCAGTGGGGGGGGGGGGGGGGGGGGGGCTTACCTGCTAAAATAAAATTAAAACGTTCAATAGTTGCGTTGAGTTAATAAGCACCGCCCGATTTGCATCAGAGCTTCAGCATCGCCACGGGTAATGATGTTGGAGAGCAATATCACGACATTCACGCGGGCTACGGACGTTTCGCTGTATCTCACGTTCAACCACCTGGTGATGCTGAATTTGAATCACCTGTGGCGGAGGTCGCATGCACTCCTCACCGCCACGGTCGCTGAACTCCCCATGCACGCGTGAGTGAGTGAGTAAGCGCGCGCGTGTGTGTGTGTGCGGTGTACTGCTTATACATCTAATCTAGATTTGAAGTTTTCGTGACTGCAGGGGGATCCATACTCTTTGGTTCTTTCGGTAAAGTCACTTGACTTTACCGACTTATACATCTCTTAAGCGAGCAGCCCATTATTAATGCGATTAATTATTGAAGCGCTCAACAGCTGTAGGTGATGCATAAAACAAGTGCGCATGCAAAATGTACAACACCTTACCGCCAACCGCATACGCGGCAGTTCAGCATTTTTGTGTTTTAAAGATGAATACAGTACTTTATTTGATAGAATACGCCACTGTATATGCAAACGGAGAACACGTTCGCGGCGAGCGTGTGGTTTCGCTGTGTCCACATAAGATCCCGGTATATGCATGATAACACTGCGTAACGAAAAAATCATTTTCTTGGTTCTTTCGGTAAAGTCACGTAGAAGGAAAATAATAAAATAAATAAATAAAACATTATAAAAACAATTCTCACGACGTTTCGGCCACAACGCAAGCAACCATCCTCAGGTGAAGAACAGGTCTGTCGGAAAGACAGTGCATTGTGGCCGAAACGTCGTGAGAACTATTTTATAATGTTTTATTTTTATTATTTTATTATTTCCCTTCTACGTGACTTTGCCGAAAGAACCGAGAAGATGAAGGCCGATTCCGCTTGTCCGCAGAGGTCCTCGCGAACGTATTATATCAACCGGTAGGAATCTACTGCCCTCGTGTTCTTCCTTGAAGATAAGTAGATGGGCTCGCGATGGAGGAGAGGTTGTAACCCCCTCACCCCCCCCCCCCCCCATATCTCATAAAAGCCGCACGTATGTGAGATGATTCGTCGTAGTGTGTGTGTGTGTGCCTTTGCCGCCCTCCCCTCACTCGGTCTAGCCCTAGAACGTTGCTGACTGTTATAGGCGGAGTTTGACTACAATTTTTTTTGAAGGGGGGGGGGGTTCGGGGGAGGGTTGGCTTTGTCCCTCGCATTAGAAATCGCGGGTGCATATAATTAATGAATATTTTTTACATCTTTATTGTAAACTACTGAAAGTAAATTAATAAAAGTGTCCAGTTTGGGAAGGGCGTTGCCCCCTCCCTCTAAACTCCGCCCAAGGTCACTGTTCCCCCCCGAATTCCCCCATCAGCACAAACTCCCGGACCCCCCCCTCCCCCCAGTAAGAGGACCCCCCTCGAGGTGGGGGCCACCGCGCTGCACAAGCGCTCAACAGCTCCCCCTCCTCCCCTCCCAAACTGGGAAAATGTATGAATTTATTTTCAGTAATAATTGTTTTTTTACCCTTCTATCTGGCAACAAAACTGACACCTTTTTACAAGGAGTTATGTTTGCATAGACCACAATACCTGCAGTAATAATGCAAATAAAAAACACAACTCTGATAATGTGCACTGTCCTTGAAGATGATTGGTCCACACCCGAGACAGCTTTCCTTTACTGGCAAATGAGGTTCCAATGGTTCTTTTCAGTAGTTTACAATTAAGATTGAAACTCAAACACTTAATTATACACACACCTACCATTCCTAGTGTGCGGGACAAGGCGAAGCCCCTGCCTCCCTCCCAAATATAGAAGTCAAACTCTGTTGATTCCACGTGGAATTTTAACCAAAGGGCCCAGTGCCACCTAAACAGAGATGAGCACCGCCCATACTCAGATGAGCAAGTCACGTGAACATGAAAAAATTATTATAATAACAAACTAAAAATAGATTCAAATATTCTCCGTTCGTTGCGCACGAATTTTTCACGGCCACTTGAAATAGTCCATGGGGCCCAGGGCAAAACATCGGTAAGGTAGCGAAAAACTTAGTTCGTACCAATGTGTCTGTACGGCTAATGAGGGTGAGTTACCGGACAACCTCACTCATTTCAAACGGTTATCACGTTGGCACGTCCGATTAGCACGGTTGGCTACGTAAGGTGTGAAAGAAGTTCAACATACATACATAATAGACTCACACAGAAACCCATAGACTCATACAGAGACCCTTAGGCTCACACAGGGACCCATAGACTCACACAGAGATCCATAGACTCACACAGAGACCCATAGACTCACACAGAGACCCATAGACTCACACAGAGACCCATAGACTCACACCGAGACCCATAGACTCACACAGAGACCCATAGACTCACACAGAGACCCATAGACTCACACAGAGATCCATAGACTCGCACAAAGACCCTTAGGCTCACACCGAAACACATAGACTCACACAGAGACCCATAGACTCACACAGAGACCCATAGACTCACACAGAGATCCATAGACTCACACAGAGACCCTTAGGCTCACACGGAGACCCATAGACTCACACAGAGATCCATAGACTCACACAGAGACCCTTAGGCTCACACGGAGACCCATAGACTCACACAGAGACCCATAGACTCACACAGATACCCATATACTCACACAGAGATCCATAGACTCACACGGAGACCCATAGACTCACACAGAGATCCATAGACTCACACAGAGACCCTTAGGCTCACACGGAGACCCATAGACTCACACAGAGATCCATAGACTCACACAGAGATCCATAGACTCACACAGAGATCCATAGACTCACACAGAGACCCTTAGGCTCACACGGAGACCCATAGACTCACACAGAGATCCATAGACTCACACAGAGATCCATAGACTCACACAGAGACCCCCCCGAACCTCTGATTAGCACGGTTGCTATGTACATTCAGAAAAAAGTGCAGCATACATGCAGGGACGGATTAAGGGACGGGGCTTTAGGGTCTGCAGTCCAGAGATGAAGTGAAAAGTTATTTCATTTGTGAATGCTGAATTTTATTTGTTGTTAGCCTTGTAAAAAAATTTCATTTTATTTTTCTTGAACTTTGTTTTCCTTTTGAAAATATTACTGGGTGCCTCACAGTACCCGCAGCGCAGGGGCCTACACAATCTTAATCCGGCCCTGCACACATGCATACATTACTCGCTCTCACTGGCTACATAAATAAATTGGAAACCATTAAAAGCTGTGTAACCGAGAGGTGGTAACCGATAACTGCAAAATATGTGGTTAGAGCTCACGGACCTACATTTGCAACTGTAAAATAAAATTCTTGATAAGTTTAAGAAAAGTGCATTCTCACACTGAACATGTGCACATACGTGTGCCCGCCGGTCTATAGACAAAGACAAATATCCCTCGTATAGCCTGCACAGACTTTTTGGAGCAAGTGCTGTTAGCGAGCACCTACGAAGGCCGACACGGCACACGAAGGGATAGGTGGCCAGCACCACGCCCGCTCGCCTTTGTCTCCCCAATACTGATGTGTTTACACACCGCACCAGGTACTTGAGTTTACCTGGGGGAGGCCCATGACCGGTTCACATAATCGCCACTGGTGTTGAGGGGTTCGTAGCGCAGCGCGTTAACCGCTACACTATCGTATATATATGTACGGTGAACTTTTTCGATTTAAAAGCTTTCGTGACTGCAGGGATTCATCTTCTTGGTTCTTTCGGTAAAGTCACGTAGAATGGAAATAATAAAATAATAAAAATAAAACATAATAAAATAATTCTCACGACGTTTCGGCCACAACGCAAGCAGCCAGTCCTCAGGTGGAGAGCAGGTCTGTCGAGTAGAAACGTCGTGAGAATTATTTTATTATGTTTATTATTTTATTATTTCCATTCTACGTGACTTTACCGAAAGAACCAAGAAGATACGTCCAACTTCTTTTGCACCGTACGTATCCAACCGTGCTGATACACGCACACACACGCGCTCTCTTGTGAGCGCACGCGCGCGTGCGTATTCTGGGAATTCCCAAAGTGAATGAATGTAGAGGGCGGTAGGACAGACGCCGAGGTGAAAATGGTTAATGTGTTGCCGGGTCGAGGCGTGGATCGCTCTGTGTTGACAACTGCGAGGCCGAGACACCCAGCGCCCTATGATGGATGGCTGTGCCCCCTTTCGCTGCTGCGGGGCCCGCTTTGCTTCCTTTTCAGAACCTCTCTCTATTGAGGGATCATTTGCGCCGGGCTCCATTCACAGCTCGCTGTGCATCTCACGGACATCCACACGGGCGCTGTTGTTTGTGTTCACGCTGCTCTGTCTTGTGGGGGGGGGGGGGGGGGGGGGGGGCGGCGGCGGGGGGGGGGCAGAGCCCTGAAATGCAACGTGGATACGAGCCGGTGGGTGGGGTCCCTTGATATTTAACGGTCCAGAAGCGAATTTAGGCTGAGTTAAAACTTAAGGGGGAAGACCAAAGTAGAATTCAGATACAAATTCTAACTGGTGCCGTACGACCTTGCCAGGAATTAAAACCTCTATTACCAGGACAATAGCGCAGTGCACGAACCACGACCCCCATCCATCTACTCACAACTTCCACGATTTAAATAGTTTTTTGTTGTTGCTGTTAGCAAGTGCACAATTAAATATGTGAAAAAACGGGAGCGAGATTTGTGGGCGATAATATGCATTTTTTTACGCTTTCAGAACAGCAATAGCACAGATGCGTAATTACCACCGCATCTACATTTGTAATTAAATATTCGAAATGGAATGTTATTTATGACAGTGAGATCGTATTCTGTCAACGCATAAACGCGTGCTCCAACCCGCGACAAAGAATAAGTGGAACTTAAAAAATATATATATTGAGGTATCACAATCCAAATTGTATGAGAAATCCTTACAGCATGTTGCACAAATTAAAACGTTCGTGGAGGGATTGCACCTGATGTTTTTTTTCTTTTCTTCAATTCTCGAGGGAAATTCTCGCGTAAGGTCACATCCCATTTCTTGAGTGTGCATGCCACACCTGAAATACAAGCTGTCTCCCAGCGGGCTGCTGCCGCTGCTGCCGCTGCTGCTGCTGCTACAAGGCAGGCTGTAGACGATCTAAGCCACTGGCTCCGTGTAAATGCGCGCCGATAAACTCTGCTCCGCTAACTCCCCGTGCGATTTCCTTAAAAGCCGCCCGGCTGGCGCACGCGGCGGTGGCCGTGAGTGGGGTGAATCGAAAGTGGAGTTCAAATCCCCGGTGCGTGGGGAGTCTTTGGGCACCACGCCCCCCCCATAGAATGAGTTCGGGTACCGATTGGAATGGAGTTAATGCGGCTGTGGGTGTGGATGGACTTACCCCCTGCCACGTGAACGTGGGAATATTCACCACTGCATCTACGATTAGCACGGGTGGCTACGTACGGTGGGAAAGAAGTTCAACATACATACTGCACATCGAGTAACACTACGCATAGACTCAACACGCCCATAGGCTCAACACTGCATCTCCGAATAGCACGGTTCAACATACATACATAAGACCAATTGAAGAAACTTAAACTTCTGACGCTTTTGACTGGTTCCTTGGGCGATGCTTAAGTTTGGTATTCGACTGCGGTAACTGAGATCCGCTGCTTCTGGTCTACTACTCGTTGTGATTCCGAAGGCCGGACTTTGTTGTTCTATGGGAGACGGAGATGTTTGCCGCCAGGCTCCGCGATCGTCGCATTCCCTACCTGCCTTATCTGAGTCCGTTACACTTTTTAAATCGCGTCTTATAACTCAACTATTTTTTTTTACTGCAGACTTTCTCCCTAGCTTGAGCAGCTTCATGTAAAGCGCCGTGAGGCCTTGTACGATTTTTGCGCGTGACAGAAACCCCGAGTTGATCATTCTTAGATTTGAACTAAAACCTATGTCTGTGTGTCTGTATGTACAACTGTACATCCACCTGTGGTTGCATCGCCGTCATTCGAGTGGCTTGGAGGCAGCGATTGTTAGCCGCGTAGGACACGAAGCCCTCCAGCGAGTGAGATTCCAACCTGGTAATTAAATGGCACAGTACAGCAAGCCATGATTTAGACTTAGACTTAAAACTTTCCTGACCGTAGGAATTTATATTCTTGGTTCTTTCGGTAAAGTCACGTAGATAGAAAACAAAAAAATATAAATGAAAAGCAAAAAAACCCACGACGTTTCGATCGCAACACAAGCGGCCTTCTTCAGGTGGAGAGAAACGAGGGGGCAAAGCCTCCAAATGTAGCTGCTTATACGGGCTCTGTCTATGTGACTTTACCGAAAGAACCAATAATATAATGGCTTAGACCTTTCAGTGCAGAGCACGCCGTTCATGTTCTCGTAAGCGTGGGGGTTTCCTCCTCCTCCTCCCCACGTATAAACAAAATACAATAAATGACTTAATCCCAGTTCATGACCCTCCTGAATAAATCTTGGGGATCGGCGTGGGTTTTCTGGGTAAGACTATTGTCGAGTGATTACGTGGGAGTGCGCGGTGTCAGTGAGCGTGTTGCTTTTCAAACATAAGGTCAGAAAAAATTTAGCATGATGACCTTTTCCAATATGTTGCACACCACTGTGATTTGTGCAATGTCGGTCATGGGTGTTTTATTTCACGAAACTTCACCACACTGGTCAGTGTTGGTTGTCGAAGTTGTCCGCGCAGGATCCAGTCCACAATATCACGTGCCACCTGACGTTCGCCGTAGCCAGGAATTGAACTCAGATCTATGGGTTCACAGCACAGAACATTCGAGACACACGATCCCGCGCATAAACACCGATCACCACGCATGGCTACGCACGGTGCGAAAGAAGTTCAACATACATACGCCGCTCCTGCCCATGCAAAAAATAAAAGTTCGTTTAAGACTTGAAGATTTTGTTTGGAGGAAAGTACAACACGAACGCAACCCGACTTCGTTCAGGTCAAGGCAGAGAACCTCACTCTGTCACAGTCAACTTCAAAACAGCACCTGGCTGTTCACCAGAAGCTGCGGGGGCAAAATAGTAAACAGTGTTGGAGGCAAACAACTAAAATCGGATTCCCGCCCGCGCGCTCTAACGTTGCACGCGCCCGGAGTGAGCGTTAGAAGGTGGGGGGGGGGGGAGTCCTTTCAGGATTGATGCAGGGCATCGCAGTCCGGTAGGGGGTCCTGACACCAGGACCCCTGTACCCAACTGTGATGTACAACCATACGGACTGCATTAGGACCCCCCCCCCTCTCCTCCGTACCCGCAAATCTCTGCTCAATAGGGAGGAGGAGGAGGGGGGCAGTGTTTTGAACGTTCCTTAGCCGCGCGTTACTCGTCGGAGTAGATGAGAAGAAGTCGAAAGAGCTGCAGATAATTAGCGCGGAGGACTTTACGGGTAAGTGCTGCTTGTTGAGCGCACGTTATAAGGTGGCCTTGACGATATGTAACAATAACGCCATCGTTATGGGGAAGTTTGCCCGATTCCATTGATGTTTGGAATTGGGGGGGGGGGGGGGGGGATGGAACCGGAGAAAACCCACCGTGAAAACGAAGGGGTATAACGCCCAACTGTGCCACCGGGCAGCCGACCATCTCCCATCTCCACGCCTCGAGCACGTGGCAAGCTCCGCTGGTCACCCAATCGAGTACCGTATCCAGCAGCCTCCACTCGCGGGGGTTCAACACTTGATCCTGGTCACCTTAGAGATGGTGTGCACTAATTTGAGTGTGAGTTCACCGAGGCGGCAGAGCCACACCAGGGTTCGATACCAGTTGCTACTCGTGGGCATCATGGTCCTTCCCGCAAGAGAACCTCGGTTTGCTGCCAAAGTGCGATGACCACCAACCACGCTGCCAGGAACAACCCACGTCATGGGCACACAAATGCAGTCTATTTGATGATGGCCGCTTGTTTAGCCAGGTAATAAAGCTGCACTGTCTCTTGGCTCCTTTTCAGGAGGATCCTGTCAAGTTTTTGTGGTGGGGGGTGGGTGGCAATGGAGGAGGGGGGGGGGGCAATGGGGGTGGCAATAGAGGAGGGGGGGCAAGGTGGGGGGGGGCAATGGGGGAGGGGGTGGCAATGGAGGAGGGGGGGGGCAATGTGGGGGGCAATGTGGGGGGGGGAATGGGGGAGGGGGTGGCAATGGAGGAGGGGGGGCAGTGTGGGGGGGGCAATGGGGGAGGGGGAATGGGGGAGGGGTGGCAATGTAGGAGGGGGCAATGTGGGGGGGGGCAATGGGGGGGGGGGGGGAGTGGTGGCAATGAAGGAGGGGGGAATGGGGGGGGGTGGGGTGGGGCAATGGAGGAGGGGGAATGGGTGGGGGGGATAGAGAAGGGGGGGGGATGTGCTGGGGGAAGGGGGTGTGCAATGGAGGAGGGGGCAATGTGGGGGGGGCCCTGGGGGCGGGGGGAATGGGGGAGGGGTTGGGGGTGGCAATGTAGGAGGGGGGCAATGTGGGGGGGGGCAATGGGGGAGGGGGACGGGGGAGGTGGGGCAATGAAGGAGGGGGGGAAATGTGGGGGGGGGGGGGGGGGGCAATGGAGGAGGGGGGAATGGGTGGGGGGATGAGAGGGAATTGGGGAGGGGAGTAGCAATGATTAATATTTCAGTTGAATAATATGCG
The DNA here is from genome assembly GCF_015708825.2 of Lethenteron reissneri. Lineage (NCBI taxonomy): Eukaryota > Metazoa > Chordata > Hyperoartia > Petromyzontiformes > Petromyzontidae > Lethenteron > Lethenteron reissneri. The sequence continues at coordinate 4,477,103 of NC_083789.1, read as the reverse complement.
AGTTTATTTTTCACATTTTTCCGGCAATTAAATGTCCTACTCTTGTAAATGACGTTAGGGGAGCTTGGCCACGTGATGTGAAGGAGACGATGTCGCGGTGTTTCTTCGGCTATTGCAACCGCGGTAATAACCAGGGCGGTCGTTGGAATCGAACCGCGAACCTCTGCAACAAGCGACGGGCGCGCTCCCGCCATGCCATGCCACTCAGCAGTGCACGGCACCACGTGGCGTTGGAGCTACGAGCTCGAATCCAACAACCCAATTATGAATAGGTACACACAAACACACAGAATCAGAGGCAGAATATTGATTTACGTTGAAGGAATTCGATGAGCTATAAAGCTTTTTTCCCCCACACATGTCCAACGGGGGCGGGTCAGAACGTCACAACGACAAACAATGCAAAAACAATATAGGAGTGCAAAGTTTAGGAAAAGTATACAAATTACTTTAAAGATATTACAAATAAAACAAACCTTTTGTTTATCTTAACAGGTAAAGCCCGCTAAGGTGTTAACTTATGTTTTAGACGCGACCTGGCCACATATGACTGCTAAACGAAGTGGACTTACCATGTGGACATTTATAGCAGCCAAATACTCTAAACGCACATTTCTCAATGTGGAAGGAGCAATCGGAGGACCCGGAGAAAAAAAATCCACTCGACCACGGGGAGAGAGAGACACAAACTCCAAATATACAGCAGGCGTCAGGGTCAGGATCGAACACCCGACCTCCTGCACACCAAGCGAGGTAGTTAACATATCCTAGCCACCGTGATGCTGATGACAGGGAGAGACACACAAACTCCAAATATACAGCAGGCGTCAGGGTCAGGATCGAACACCCGACCTCCTGCATACCAGGCGAGGAAGATGACATCTCAGTCACACCGACATGATCTGTCACACGTGTACGTGCATACATCCGCAATGAAACAACACACTGCCATGCACGTGTCTTTGTTTATATACATTTGTGTTATTGTCGCACCCCCTACACTTATTTGTGTAAAAGATGAAGGAGCAGCCCCTGCAATTCGTGGCTCATGCCACTGCTGGCGGAAGGGTCTTCACTCGAGGGGATCCAGAGCGCGTTTTGGCGGCCTACTCTTCCACACTGGCCAAACGTCTTGATTCATCTTATTGGTTCTTTCGGTAAAGTCACGTAGAAGGGAAATAATAAAATAATAAAAATAAAACATAATAAAACAATTCTCACGACGTTTCGATCGCAACACAAGCAACCGTCATCAGGTGAAACAAACACAGCAGGCGAAATGCTGACATAGGAGAAAGAGCTGCTGCAACAAGAGTTTATATAGAATGTTGGTGGGCCCAACCCCAGATGAAGTGGGCGGAGCTAGAGAAGGAATTTGTACGTTAATGTAAATGTGAGAGATTAGCATGTCAATGTGAGATGGCCCAGCCACCGGAGGTGTGCAAATGAGAAGATTAGTATGGCAATATTCTTGGTTCTTTCAAGAAGATGAATCCCTGCAGTCACGAAAGCTTTAAATCGAAAAAGTCTTGATTCATGTTTGACACCCAACAATTGTGACACTTTCGTCACAAAGAAAGTTGCGCGTGAACACGTTTTAAGACGTCCTCTTTAACAACCACGGAATGATGATGATAGATCATTAACACACGTACTGGATACAGCAGTTTTCATGGCGTACGTATAGACTCAATGTATCTCATTTGCAACCAATCATTTCTGCTGCTGCTGCAAAAAAACAAACGTACACTTGGTCTGTCGGGGAGACAGCGTCTGACGCTTGCGTTGTGGCCGAAACGTCGTGAGAATTATTTTATTATGTTTTATTTTTATTATTTTATTTCTTCCCTTCTACGTGACTTTACCGAAAGAACCAAGAAGATGAATCCCTGCAGTCACGAAAGCTTTAAATCGAAATTTAAGCGTACACTTGTTTTTAATTGTGCATTTACAACGCCCGATCAATACCACACGAGAGATTATACTGTTAAAAAGTTCTCGCATATATTCTGGATTTTGATAAATGAGCGGTTGCATGGCCTGTGAGTCATTCCAATGATGACGTTTATATGGCCATAACATGACATCAGCGTGTGTGTGATAGCTCCCCGCCACGCCGCCCCCACCACCCCCGCACATTACGCGTTTGCACAACTTAATTTTCTTACTTTGAAAATGATGATTGATTAAGCCGGCCCCAGTGGGTTCTGCGAGCAGGAGTGACACGGAGAGTCATGCACGTGATGCAAGATATTTACTGCGGCTTGTTTAAGTAAAGCCCGACAAGCTCTCAGATGTTTCGACTTAATTAAGCAAGTCTTTATGAGCTTAATGAATTAGACACGAGGATGGTTACATTACTTGAATGACCACCTACCTATCTCCGTACCTGTCAAATCAAAGTAATGTGTCCTCGTGTTCAAATTAAAATTCGGGTGATGCTCTGTATAACCGATGGCCCAAAGCCAGTGTTACATTTAGAACAGAGGTTCGAAGCCTTTACTGCACCCATTTGGTTTTCAATCGTAAACAAGTTTTTATATAATGTGAATAAATACACAGGTTTGATGAAACAAAATAGTTGTACTTACGTGGCCGTTGTTCATTTGTGTTTTAGATGATTAGCCTTCGAAAAAAATCTGGCCATGTCTGTCTCGTACCCCCAGAAAGGGCATTTCGCACCCTCCGAAATGTGTTGAGATATTTCTACAGTAACGGGGCTGAGACCGTAGCCACAGTGCCATTTCAGTGTTCTGGTTTGGTATTGGTGCTATGAGTTATCCGGCCACCTTAAAGAGAAAAAATCTAAATTTCACTAACATCCAGAGGGATGATGAGCCGAGTCAATCCCTGATCACAATTTACACTCTCAACCATCTGATCGTGAGTCTGGTGCGTCCATCAAAGCGCCACCTGTCATTGTATGACATATCCGTTGGGTTATCTCGTAACATGTGCAGGACTGGCAAGAGGCGGGCAGCTGTGCTGGGCGAGGATGATGTGAGTGGACTGCGCGCGAGTGGGTGGGTGGGTGGGTAGGCAGGCGGGCGAGCTAGCGTGGTGCATGTGGAAAGATTTGGTCCGATTCACCCGGTCCCCCGCTGAGAGGCATCCATCACGGGCGAAATCGGCACGGCGCTCGCAGCGAGCCCCGTCGTTTGAAGGGTTCGCCCGGCTACTCGCGGATCCAGAACGCACCTGCGCAACACCACCAATGACAAAGATCCCCCGTGTAGCCTTTCACAGGCTGTCGGGGCAAGTGCTGTTAGCGAGCACCAGCCAAACAAAGGGGGGTGGATGACCCAAGCCACGCCCGGTCGTCTTTGTATCCACAGTGCTGATGTGTTTACACATCACACCAGATACTCATTTAATGCCGAGTCGATCTAGGTGAGGCCCAGGATCGCTTCAGATAATCGTCACTGTTGTTGACCGTGAGCGGGAATTAAACTTGGGTCGCCGGGTTCTGAGTGTAGTGCTCTAACAGCTGCACCACCGCTCCCTGTCGACAAGTCGCACTCATAGACAAATACAAAGATCCCCCGTGTACCCTTTACAAACTTTAGGGGCAAGTGCTGTTAACGAGCACCTATGTAGCTCGGCACGGCACACGGGGGGGGGGGGGGGGTGGTTGGCCAGCGCCACGCCGGACCGCCTTTGTCTCCCTCGTGAGGCTGAGTCGCACACTTGGAGCAGCTTGTGCCCAGCTGAGCAGATAAGTGGTGGGGAGGGTAGCCCAATGATAATGTGGGGAGCGGTGGTGTAGCGGTTAGTGCGCTGCGCTATGAACCCAGCTAACACCGGGGACGATTATCTGAACCGGTCCTAGGCCTCCCCTAGGTCGACTCAGCCTCAAATAAATACCTGGTGCAGTGTGGAAACATCGCCACTGGGGAGACAAAGGCGTTCGGGCGTGGTGCTGGCCCACCCACCCCCCTCGTGTGCCGTTCTGGCATTCATAGGTGTTCGCTAACAGCACTTGCCCCTACAGTCTGTGAAGACTATACGGGCCGACCTTTGTCTGTGATGACACGGTTACCCAGGGAGGCATCTATCTGGCTGCTGTACGGGAGGGGGGCGGTCTTGTGTCAAGCAGCGGAGAAGAAGCCGAGTGAACGGATTTGCCTTGTTGCAAATCCGTTGCTGCGTGTAATCTCACTGCCTTTCACATCTGATCGCCGTCCCTAAATAAAAAAAGATTGTTGGGGGGGTTGGGTTTTTTTTGTGGTAAATAAACTAACAGGTCTAATCCCATATATATATAAAGTTGAACGCACGTATATGTTTTCATCGCAGTGCAGTGAGCCGTGATGCTTATTAAAAAAATGTATAGGATTTCTTCGGTGTCCCATGAGGTCTTATAGGATTTCCTTACATTTTTTATGACATCCGGTGGGATTAATTTTTTGTAAGAGGCACATCTGCTAACGCCATTGTTCCCGGTGTAAATCGTGTTCGCATTAATTTCAAAAACACCGACATTGTTATTCGTGCTCTCTGAACACAAATCCCCGACAAGGAGAAACAAGCCGAGATCAAATCTCGCTGCCGACGCCGCTTATCAGCATACACATTTTCCAATCTCAATGATATCTTCACTTTTTGTATCACTCATCGATATTTTCAACAATAGCCACGGTGTGCCTGAGATATTAAGAATATTTTTTTAATTTCGATTTAAAGCTTTCGTGACTGCAGGGATTCATCTTCTTGGTTCTTTCGGTAAAGTCACGTAGAAGGGAAGTAATAAAATAATAAAAATAAAACATAATAAAATAATTCTCACGACGTTTCGGCCACAACGCAAGCAGCCTTCTTCTTCCCACCTCCTCCCCCTCCAACCCAGCTTAAATATACGCTCCAAGCTTGGTCGTGTTTCATTCTTCACCTGAGGACGGCTGCTTGCGTTGTGGCCGAAACGTCGTGAGAATTATTTTATTATGTTTTATTTTTATTATTTTATTACTTCCCTTCTACGTGACTTTACCGAAAGAACAAAGAAGATTTTTTTATAGTTATCAGAATATTTATTTCCACTGGTAGGAATCCGATGGGCTATAAAGCTCTGTTTAACAGATGCCAAGTAGGGGCGGGTTAAGTTAAAAGGCGACGAACAAACGAGGCGAGCCTATTAATCTCCAGCATAGGAATGTGGAATTTCTGTCTTGGGCTCAGGGCCACCCAAGGGAAGATGACGAGAACCCCGTGGATCTTCTTTGAACGATCCGAGACCACTTTTCGTCTCCGTGACCTTTTGCCGCTTCCATCTACCAATCAACGCTCCCCTCTCGTTCACGAGCTCTGATTCCTGAGCAGATACAAATGAGCACCGGTTTGAAAGAAATAAAATAATCCGCGACGGTATTTTGATGGATAATTTTGCCTCGTGCGATTTGTTTGGGTCTCATTCGCGGCTTCAAATGGATTTGAAGTGCGGCGCATCGCGTTAGAGGCTGATTGCAGACTTTAATGTAAATTTTAAATGTGAGAAATAAAAAGCCCTCCATAACTGCTTCTGTGTTTCAGGAGGAGAATGATGAAATCCACTTTAAACTCGACAAGTGCTAAGGATCATTCAGCTGCCCTCATCCATCGAATCCGAACGCACTCGCTCTACCCACCCACCCATCATCTCCTTATCTCTCGCCTACCGTGCCTTGTTGCATTTCGATTGCAACGTTCGCGTAACGCGACCCTTGCCATCGCAGTGTGGAATTGCCAGGACTGACCCAGGACCGTCAGATGAACACACACCTCGCGTAGCATGCGAGCAAGGATATACTTGAACGATGGTTTTTTTGCGTCTCTTAAAACGCACGTGTGTCTCTAAGGTAGTTTTGCAAAAAGATTGAAAGAAAAAAAACAACACACACATATCCCGGCATAGACACACAGTAACACCTTGTTCCGCTAATTTCCCACGGAATTGCCATGTGGCATGTTTCGCCTTTCCCTACCCCCCGGGCGGCAGTCATCCCCCCCCCCGAAGCTTTAACCCCCCCCCCCCCCGCCAAAATGTGTTCCTACTTAACGTGCCCATTTCAAGTGACCACCTTCCAGGCGAGTTTCCTTTGAAACGAGGAGGAGGAGCGCGGGGGGAGGGGGGTAAAAACAGAACAAGTGGAAGAAGAAGAAAAAAGGAGAGGAATAACATCGGGACTGAACACCGAAACTGAACACCGAATTTTTTTCGATTTAAAGCTTTCGTGACTGCAGGGATTCATCTTCTTGGTTCTTTCGGTAAAGTCACGTAGAAGGGAAATAATAAAATAATAAAAATAAAAACTTAATAAATTAATTTTCACGACGTTTCGGCCACAACGCAAGCAGCCGTCCTCAGGTGAAGAACAGGTCTGAATGTCTTCCCGACAGACCTGGTCTTCACCTGAGGACGGCTGCTTGCGTTGTGGCCGAAACGCCGTGAGATGATTTAATTATGTTTTATTTTCATTATTTTATTATTTCCCTTCTACGTGACTTTACCGAAAGAACCAAGAAGATGAACACCGAATGTCAGACCTGAGTGGCCGAGATGCCACGCTGGTGGTTGCCCTGCCGATCGCGTCTGCGCGCAAGCGCCACGTGCGTCGCTTGACCACGCGGGCGATGCGAGACGTGGGGGTGGTGCTAATTCGGACAAGGCGGTAATTATAATATATGTTTGGGGGGGGGGATGGGGCACATCCCCCGCATTATTTAAAAATGCAAAAAAATGTCCCCCCCCCCCCCCCCCACTATATTGCTATAAAATTGATTTCTGTTCATATGATTGTGGTTATGGTTGTACTTTATTAATCCCTAATCTCTGCCGTTACATACAATGAAACAATAAAAGGTAAAAAAAACAGCAATGTAATACAATGCACTATTAGACATTATTGTAAAAAATAAATAAAAAGTCCATCCTATGCGTTAGTGAATTTTAAATATTTTAGGAAGCAAATGGCAGGAAATAAATTTTCAAATTTAGATTGTTTTCTGGGGGGGGGGGGAGACCCCAGACCCCAGACCCCCTGGAAGATTTGGTCCCCCCCATGTTGACTCCTATGGCTACGGCCTTGAATTCGGCACCCCCCCCCCACCACACACACCCCTCTACACACCCCCTCAACTCCCCCTCACTCCTCGAGCGCTTTCAGATGCGCTTCTGCGGGCCGTCTGGAACGCTCCTCTATTCCGATATTAGGAAGCCGCTGGGCTTGTGCACCTTTAAATAATCGAGATTGAAAAATCATTTTGGTAAAATTGCGTTTTTGTGTTTCGTGTTGTCGTTCTTGCCCCGCGTCTCCGATTAACGCGGTTGACTCCGTACGCTACGAAATAAGTTCAACATACATACGTACGTACGAGTTCGTTCGGGGGAGGCATGGCACTCCAGGAAACTCGCACGCAAGTTGGAAGGTTTTCCAGTCTCAAATCGCAGCTGGTGGGTGGTGTGGGGGGGGGGGGGGTGACTCTAAAAACTAAACTATACTAAACTTTGTATTTATCAGATAAGGCCCACTGAGCTATGTAGCTCTTTTTCAGGTATCGACCTGGCCACCAATGATAGCTCAGCGAGGTGGCTTATCGCGTGCAAACTTCTCGCAGCCACATACTCCAAACGCACGTTGATTCTAAATGTGGTGGGAAAAAAAATTAACCCGTAAAAAACAAAGTGTTTCACTATAAATCCTTTATATGCGTGTTCAATGGGCCACAACCCAGCCCACATTGGTCTTTGAAACGGGCGGCTAGAGTCCTCTCGTCCTCTGGCTTGAGATGGCTGCCACCTATGGGTCAGATGATTGCCTGCCACCATTAAGCAATTGGTAATTAAATATAAAAAAGTTTTACCTAAAAAGTGTAAAATTTTGGAAAATTTTTTCAAGAAAAGAAATTGTCACGCAAAACGAGTCTGTGTGCAAAATGTCAGCTCGATTGGATCACGGGAAGTGGGTTAAAAAACGACAGAAAGATTTGCACGGTCGTAAGCGCGCAAGCAAGCGCGCAAGCAAGCAAGCAAGTGAACTTAATATAAAGGATTTAAAACCGGAGGACCCGGAGAAAAATACACGGTGACCACGGGGAGAGAGAGATGTGCAAAATGCAAATATAAAGCAGCAGGCGTCAGGGGTCGGGTTCGAACACACGACCTCCTGCATACCGGGCGAGGTAGTCAACATCTCATAGCCACCGCGACGTCCCCCTAATTGACTCTGCTGATTGGTTCTTCGGCGGGGTGAATAAATAAGCTGGGGAGCCAGCAACTCTGTTGTGCGGGAGTCGGTGTTCTCGGTTGGTGGGTTGTCCGATTGGAGTTAAACTTGTGTCTGCCATGAGAATGTGGAATTGTCACCACCGCTGTTTCCCAGTGTCGGTCTCTCGAGATCGGATGCCACGCTTGCTTGAGCGTGGTAATGGCTCTGACACGTTTCATCTCTGTTTAACACGTAGTAAGGCTTTCACGACCAATATTATCCATAACAGAGGTTTTTTGGGTTAGATCGCGCAAGTATAAATGTGTTGTTAAATCCGCCCAACACCCGACACAGCCAATTGGTAAGGTTTGTCATGTAAACAGAACATGCCAATTCGTTACTAGTACAGCACACCGCTGTGTTGCAGAGGAAACCCACAACATTTACAATTCGAGTGTGACATTTCACGTCTGCTTACGGAAAATGTTTCATCGATAGTGCTTGCCCTTCCAGATGTCACATTCTCAACAACGTCCCCATTCAAATAAAATAAATAAAAATCATCGACAGGACCTTTGCAATCAACAACACGGGGTGTGTTGGACTATACTTCACCACTCTGGTTCGGGGTGGGTTGGTTGGCTTGGTTGGATGAGGAGGCCTGTAACCGGTTTAGATGTCACACGCCATTCATGATGGCCCTGGCTGGAAATTGAACTCAGTCTGCCAGGTCCGCAGTGCTGTGCGCTGACCACTGCATCGCCTTTCCTGCCAGTCAGCATCTATCAATCACAATTTTATGCATTCTCCATTACCCCCCGAAAACATCCTCTTACACTTAATCTCACCGCTGTGTATATTAGTGAGTTGTTAAAGCAAGGGCATTATGTGGCGGCAGTGGTTATCACGTTGCACTGTGAACCTGGTGACTTTGAGTGCAAGTCCTGACCATGGCTAGCACGAGTAGCGAGTGACATCTGATTGATCCCGGGACCTCCCGTCACCAACTCGCATACTAATAATAGCAACAAATGAAACAATCGTTCTCAGCTCCTGGAAAATCCACTGCTGGATGAAGGCCTTCTCCATTCCGTATGGGTCATGAAGGTTGGTATGTATGTGTATGTTGAACTTCTTTCGCACCGTACGTAGCCAGCCGTGCTCAACGGAGGTGCACGGGTAAGGACAAAAAAATAAACACAAAAAACTGTTCTAACGATTTGAGATCGATTCCCAGCCGCAGCAACGGAAAACGATATCTACACCCCACTTCTAAAAACTCACACGGACCAGCATCGTGAAGTATATTTCAACAACCTCCTTGATCGACACTGCACAGGGAGGCCCTTCATCCAGTCGTGGATTGACAACGGGCTGTGAAATATTATTAGAATAATATTCTTCTTCTTACGAGGCATAGCTTAATTAGGAGCTTTCGTGACTGCAGGAATTACTCTTTGGTTCTTTCGGTAAAGTCACGTATAAAGATAAAATAATAAATAATAGCATACGACAGTTTCGATTGCAACACAAGCAATCATCATCAGGTACAAAACGATAGTTTTCTGGTTAGATTTGTGTTGCTATTTCATTAATACCTGATGATGATTGCTTGTGTTGCAATCGAAACGTCGTATGCTAGTATTTATTATTTTATCTTTATACGTGACTTTACCGAAAGAACCAAAGAGGCATAGCTTGTTGGCACGTGCTCCTAGACGTACGAGAAAGTGGCCTATTAGACGTTTCATTTTTTTTTTGACGATGGATTAAATTAAAGTGTTGCCGTCTCTCAATCAACTCACACACCCTCGTAGCCTGGACGAATCCCGATTAGGGGTCAAAGCGACCTCGCCCGTCAGCTCGGCCAACACAGGCCCATCCCCCCCCGCCCCTCCCTCCACAAAGGTCATGCACAGAGACGTTTTTTTTATTCCCGTCTCATTCAAGGTTAAGTGGCGAGTAGTAAAATAGTTTATCACTTTGTAACTCAATATTAAATTATCTCAGGCATCGCACAGCTGAGTGTGGATTTTTCTGCCTCTCTCTCTCTTGGGAAGAGAGCGAGCGAGAGGGTGGGACCCCGGCAACCAGCTGCTACACCCAGCTGCAGGGGCGGATTGTCAAAGTTCGATTCCGATGATCGCCATGGACATTTGTAATTATTTGATGTTTTGATGCCACTGGTCGGTAAAGCTGCCATCCAGTCATGTTGATGTGAGTCAAGTAGAAGAGTTCATATTTAAACAGGGTTAGGGGGTAGGCAATCATCTCCATCAGTGTCTCCGAGCCAGGAATTATACTTTCCTATGATGGCATTATTTTCACGATAGTATTATTTTATTCCCACAGTAACGTGTGTCCTTGCTCCAACAGAGCATTGTGGCTGAGGTTATCTTTGCTATCGGTCCTGAGCCAGTGGTAGAACGTTCATATTCATATGGTGGTGGCCACCGGTGACTCTACGCCACATCCACTGTTGACTTTCACAAAGTGGCATTCACTTTGACGGACCCGCAGTGATGTGGGCTGAGTTGACCTTTTGACCGGGATTTGAACTTGCAAACCTTCAGAGACGCTTTAACTACAGTGGTCCGGCCCCGACTGGACACAGTAATATTATGCGGTATTGTCAGAAACAAAAGCGCGACAAATAACTGGCCATATGGCGTCGCGGTTAGAGTTCGTGACTCACCCTCACGAGGTCGCGAGTGCAAATTGGGGTTGGCGGAAAACTCGATCCTTCATCTCTCTAGGGGTCAATAACATGAGCACCACTTCCTAGGCAAGCTAACAGTGGTTGTCCTATAGATAGACCCACCCCCGCCATAGAAATGCTGAATTTCCAACACAGGCTCAGTGCTGCAAGCAGACGAGGAATACTGCACCGAATGCTGAATTACGCAGGAAGCAACTTTTACTTTTGACTATTTAAAGTTGTGTATATATTGTTCCCAATTGGGTCCAAGCTGCCTAGCAGACAAGTAGACAGACAAACAACGAGACAGAAAGACATCCAGGCAGATGTACATGCAGAGAGGCACGGTCAAGTCGGCTGCTTTGTGTTCATAGTTTGTCTTTCCCTGCACCTCCGATTAGCGCGGTTGGCTACGTACGGCGCGAAAGAGGTTCAACAACATGCATACACACACACGTGCATCTTACCTCCCCGCCTGGCCACGCGCGCTGTGCGAAGCCGCGTAACCCGGCACGGTTCACGTGCGTGCGCGCGCGCGATGGTAGATGAACGCGCGTGCGTGCGTGCGCGTGCGTGCACGTGCGCGATGGTGGATGCACGCGCGTGCGTGCGCGTGCGTGCGCGTGCGTGATGGTGGATGAACGCGCGTGCGTGCGCGTGCGTGCGCGTGCGTGATGGTGGATGAACGCGCGTGCGTGCGCGTGCGTGATGGTGGATGAACGCGCGTGCGTGCGCGTGCGTGCGCGTGCGTGATGGTGGATGAACGCGCGTGCGCGTGATGGTGGATGAACGCGCGTGCGTGCGCTTGAACTCCGCGCGTCGTTCGCCGAGAGGGGAGCGCTGGGGTCGGTCCACTCCACCCTTGTCGCCTTTGTTTGCTGATGCCAGCAGCGATAGGGAGGCGATTGATTGTGTGAATGTTCACCCGCTCGGAGGGTAGGGGCAGGCTGGCGGGGAGCAGCGTAAACATTTGCTTCACCTTTTTGAAGGCTATGGCTCGCAGGCGTTGTTGTTGTTGTTGGGTGATCTGTGAAATATGAGCAAAGCTCTGCAAAGCAGAAGTGCCCGAATTAATTGGAAATAATATAATAATAACAATAATGTTTTGGTTTAAAGTAAAACGAAACAATTTTGTACTTTACCAGGTAAGGCCCACTGGGCTATGCAGCTATTTTTGAGAAGCGACCTGGCCACAAACGATAGCTCAACGACGTGGCTTATCGCGTGGACATGTAAAGCAGCAAAACACTCGAAACGCGTGTTGCTGAACGTGGAGCGAAAAGGGACCTGGAGAAAAATCCACGCGACCAAGGGGAGAGAGACATGAACACTCCAAATATGCGGGCGTCAGGGTTGGGATCGAACCCCACGACCCCCGCTATACCAAGCGAGGTAGTTAGCATCTCGCCGCCGAGATGCTAACTACCTCGCAGTTTGACACGATTCATGAGAAGCCTTACAGAAGGCGGTGACGTCAACATGCTCAAGTATGACGCGGGGCACGTGTAATCTGGAATGTTCTCGTGCCGTGGCCTTCCACCTGTGCACGGCAGAGCGGCGGTCGCGCGACGTAGCGGCCACACACCGGGTGAAACCAGCGCCAGTCACCAGCCACGCGCTTCACGAACGATTCACAAATGTCGATTTAAAGCTTTCGTGACTGCAGGGCTTCATCTTCTTGGTTCTTTCGGTAAAGTCACGTAGAAGGGAAATAATAAAAAAAAAATACTTCCCTTCTTTCGGTAAAGTCACGCAGAAGGGAAATAATAAAATAAAAATAAAACATTTTTTTACTATTTCCCTTTTACGTGACTTTACCGAAAGAACCAATAAGATTCACAAATGCTTACTTAAGAAAGAAATCCGTGGGATGTTGCCGTTTGCTCACCGACAAATGGGCAGCACATTGTAAGCAAAAAAAAGAAAAATGTTCGCTTCCGCAGATTTCTAATGACCCCGAGGCTGAGGAAGGATGAGTTAGCATTACACCTCGTATGGCTGGCAATCGGTCCTGCCTTGCACAGGTGTGCTGTTGCCGCAATAATTGGACCGTTCGAGACCGATAGCTGTTTGCACACAAGAGATAACTGCAGCTCCTGTTTTTCCCGGGTCATACGTAATTCAATAGTGATTTCTGCTGGGTTAACCTGCATTGCCTTAAGCGTGCTGGGTTTATTTTTTTTTTTACAGAGCCATGTTTCGCACGGTGACTTACACTTGAAAAATAATAGCCTCCTCCGACAAAGAAGTGCCATTGCATCTACTGAGTCTCAGCAGTCTTGTTTAAGGAGGATCCTGTGGTCGAGATGCTTGGCCAATTACTTAGCGAGTGTAACCAGGGCTTGAACATTTCTTCTTTGGTTCTTTCGGTAAAGTCACGTCTAAAGATAAAATAATGAATTAAATAATAGCATATTACGACGTTTCGATTGCAACACAAGCAATCATTTTTCGATTTAAAGCTTTCGTGACTGCAGGGATTCATCTTCTTGGTTCTTTCGGTAAAGTCACGTAGAAGGGACTTTACCGAAAGAACCAAGAAAACAAGCAATCATCATCAGGCATAAAAAAATAGCAACAAAAATCTAACTATAAAACTATAGAAAGACATGCAAACAGACAGACATCACAGAGAGAGGACACATATACACATATATGTGTCCTCTCTCTGTGTGTCCTTGTGATGTCTGTCTGTTTGCATATCTTTCTATAGTTTTCTAGTTAGATTTTTGTTGCTATTTCTTTTATGCCTGATGATGATTGCTTGTGTTGCAATCGAAACGTCGTAATATGCTATTATTTAATTTATTATTTTATCTCTAGACGTGACTTAACCGAAAGAACCAAAGAATAATTTCTGCAGTCACGAAAGCTCCAAAATTAAGATTGAGGGCTTGAACAATCTCAGTCGGGTCTGTCCGAAAATATTTCTGCGCCCGGATCACCACGTCCAGTATGCTATGGACCGTGGCTATCGGCCACGTGCCTACTTCCACTCTACCTGCAAGCCATTAAATATCCAGTAGGCGCGCGGGGGGGGGGGGGTGTGAAGCCAAGAGCGCAACACACAACAACGACAAATAATAACGACGTGATTGGTCGTCGGCGTAACGCAGCCAATGAGGCAAGACACTAATTCTAGATTTGAAGCTTTCGTGACTGCAAGGATTCATATTCTTAGGTTTTTTCGGTAAAGTCACGTAGGTAAAACATACAAATTAATAAACGTAAAATAAAATAAAAATCACGACGTTTCGGAGGCAACACAAGCCTCCGTCTTCAGGTGGAACCGTCACAGCACGATAGCTGTATCAAGTGTATCAAGTAATTGGTACAGCTGTCGTGGCTGTGACGGTTCCACCTGCAGACGGAGGCTTGTGTTGCCTCCGAAACGTCGTGATTTTTATTTTATTTTACTTTTATTAATTTTAATGTTTTACCCACGTGACTTTACCGAAAAAACCTAAGAATAGGCAAGACACTGGCGAGCTGGTTTGCGCCGGTCGCCAACGCTGACGGGATTCGCTTTTAATTAAAGCTGTGAGCCCATCAGAGGCTCAGCTGTCAGCTTGGCCCGATGCAATGCGCGCGAGCGATGGACGCAGGGAGCTGCTGCTGCTGCTGGTGGCGATTGGGACGCAGGATAAGTCGGGATGCATGACGCTTTAAATGCCCCCGCTGGTGGCGAGACGCTAACTACCTTGGGTGTCTCTCTCTCTCTCTCTCACTCTCTCTCTCTCTCTGTCTCTCTTCTCGCGGTCGTGTGGATTTTTCTCCCAGGTCCTCTGGTTTTGGCCTCCACATTTAGAATCAACGGGATTTGAGAGCGTTTGGCCACTATACATTTCCACGTGATAAGCCGCTTCGTTGGGCTAGCATTTGTGATGACCTGGTCGCTTCTGAAATTAAATAAGTATGACCAGTAAAAACAAAGTTTTTCACTATAAATCCTTTATATGCTTGGCGGCTAGAGTCCTCTCGTCCTCTGGCTTGAGATGGCTGCCACCTATGGGTCAGATGATTGTCTGCCAGTATTAAGCAATTGGTAATTAAATATTTAATTTGTTTTCCCTAAACAGTGTAAAATTTTGGAAAAAAATTTTTCACGAACATTAATTGTCTCGCACAACGAGTCTGTGTGCAAAATGTCAGCTCGATTGGATCACGGGAAGTGGGTTAAAAAACGACCGAAAGATTTGCACGGTCGTAAGCAAGCAAGCAAGCACGCAAGCACGCAAGCAAGCAAGCGAACTTAATATAAAGGATTTAAAAAGTTATATAGCTCAGTGGACTTTAAAGAAACATTAAAAAGTAAGAAAAACATTGTAGTCGTTTCAAATGCAACCGCGCAAGACTATAAAAATTCCTCGCGCTCCCGGCTGTGATCTTGAAAAGGCAAACATATGGGCCGCTGTCATATTTATTTTCATTTTGACGCCGTGTAGAAATAATTGAAAGCCAATGTAAAACGATAGCAAGTGGGGGAAACCGCGAGTATTTAACGGTGAGATTTTTCAACCTCTGCCTGCCTTTAATTAAAGCCATTTTAATTCATTGCCCTCGCGATGAGCACGTGCGGCATCAGAAATCCACTCTCATCATAACCCGATCATGCCTCAAATTAACGCTTTTGCCTTCTCGTATTCCTTTGCCGAGGCAGCAGTGAAGTGCATTCGTGTCAAAGGGAGATTAATATTACACTGGTCAACACACTTTTTCTGGCATAAGGTATTCCAACGGTTTTAATGTAATTTTGGGGTGCCGATTCCAAAACTGGCATCAGTTTTTGTCTATCACATCAGGTTTTTGAGATATCAAATATTGCATTTTCAATAAAAACTGCAGAAGAAGAATATTAAATAAATGTGGATATCTACATAAAATGATATTATAAACACACTATCCTAAAAATACAGCACCATATTTTAACACTAAAGCAGTCACTGACTCGCAACAACTTGCAATCATAAGTGACAGAGTTAATTTCGGGTAAAATCAATGAAAAGGGGTATACCGATAGCATAAAATAAGATGTGATAGAGCAAATCTGAGATCAGATTTGGAATCAGCACCCTAAAATTAGTCTAAAACAGCTGCAAAAGTCCAGGCCGGAATTTTTTTTTATTGTTGACCAGTGTTATTGTTGCTGTTGTTGCTGTTGTGTTGAGGGAATTGGCTTGATTGTCCGGGTCATGCTATAATTCGCCGAGTGGATCGATGTTTTGATTTCGTTTCGCAATTGTCTGAAACGTGGTCCGTCGTGAGCGCAAATTCCCTGACGTTCCTTGATTTGCCTTTTGTGGTTTCGCAAGCGAGCGACTGCTGCACGCAGACCGGCTGAGAGTAGGGCAAAGGAGGGAGGGTGGTCACTGTGCTCGGGCCTTCGTGGTCAGGGTGAGGCCCCGGCAGAGGGGACAAAAATATTTTAAAATGTACACGGGGAGGGAATTTCTCTCGACAGTACCACGTGGCGAGTGTGAAGAAGGCCCCGTTAGCCAAAACCATCGACATGTTTTTCTTTCCTTTCAGTTATAGTGTATACGTTTTAGTATAATACAGTATATAAAAACCACGTGTAATCATATACACATGTTGCTTTACGTATAGAGGTGCAATAACGCAGCAACGTGATGATTTGTGTGATGACCCCGCTGGGCGCTCCGGTACAGTTGGAGCACGGTCAGATGGTTTGCGAGTTCAAACCTTGGTCAGTAGGACGACCCTCCATTCGTACGCAGTCAATGCCGCGTTGTGTTGTGGGAAATCAACAGCGGCCACGCGAATGTCAAGGCAGTCTCAGCAATGGGAATGTGGAATGTCGCAGTCTCTGGGCCGCCAGCGAAGCCTGGATTCCGCCCCCCCCCCCCCCCCCCAATCAGGAACCCGCCCCCCCCAAATCACCACCCGACCCATGCTCGTTTGAGCCGGTGGAGACACGATGACCGGCACGTGAACGCGCGCGCGTGTCACGTGAGTAGGAACAAGTGGGCTTTTTAAAATCCTTTATATTAAGTTCACTTGCTTGCTTGCTTGCGCGCTTACGACCGTGCAAATCTTTCGGTCGTTTTTTAACCCACTTCCCGTGATCCAATCGAGCTGACGTTTTGCACACAGACTCGTTGTGCGTGACAATTTATTTTCCTGACATTTTTTCCCCAAAATTTGACACTTTTTAGGAAAAAATAAATTATATTTAATTACCAATTGCTTAATGGTGGCAGGCAATCATCTGACCCATAGGTGGCAGCCATCTCAAGCCAGAGGACGAGAGGACTCTAGCCGCCACGCATATAAAGGATTTATAGTGAAAAACGTTGTTTTTACGGGTTAATTTTTTTTAATTTGACGTTGCACGCCACGCAATCCCGCACCGGCTCTCGCAGAAGTGACTTTGCAGGACAATTTTAATGAATTCGTCTGAGGTGCTCTCGCTACAGGGCACATTGCTCGGTCGATGAGAAACTTTCGCTCCGGCGAAGGCAGAGCGGGGAAGTTTAAAGTAAAAATATATATATACAATATCCCGTCATGAGAGGGTTCCCATTAAAATGCCATTTCACATTTTATGTGGCGCGGTTAAAAGCTGCGATACAATTATTTGAATTAAAAATGACTGCTTTTATAGCCCCAGTGGCTACGTCGTGTATCACGGCTTTCTGTGGAGCACGTGGCAGTGATCAGACACCACTTCTCAGCAGGCAGGAAGGGAGCAGTTGCTCCCCCCCACCCCCTCCCGTAAGTTTGTATAGGAGGAGCTTATTCAGAGACTGCGGGCCCCTCAACAGAGGTCGCAACCGGGTACCCGATACCCGTACCCTACCCGATACCCGGCTACCCGGCCGGGTACGGGTAGCCGTTTGCGACCCTGGTGCGGCCGGGTACGGGTAGGCCGTGAGTCACTGGTGAGTAACCGTTTGTCACTCATTTCGGGTAGGGTACGGGTACCCATTTGCGACCCTGGTGCAGCCGGGTACGGGTAAGGAATCAAAACCCGTTTGCGACCTCTGCCCCTCAATACATGATATAAGAATTATACAATTTATACAAGTACGGGGGGAACTTCGTACGAACGCGGGTTTAACACGGAGGCTTTGTTTACGTTCCTGGAAAATGCCGCGTTAGGCAAAGCCGCGTTCGACAAATCATGGACGTCACAGGGAAAGACAGGGTTGTATTTCTGGGTCCGAAACCATCACCCCCTGCTTGTTTCTTTAACTAATTCTCTCTCACCATTGGAACCTCATTTGCCAGTAGCAAAATATGATAATTGGTTTTTTACCCTTTTATCTGCCAACAAAACTGACACTTTTTTTTTTTACAAGGAGTCATGTTTGCATTGACCACAATACCTGCAGTCGGAATCCCCTCCTCCTTGTGCTCAATCAGGGTACCGTTCCTTCTCGCTCCTAGACCCTCTTCGCTGGAATGAACTCCCTCTACACAACAAACGGTCACCCCGCTCTCTCTGTCTTCCGCTCCTCCTCAAAGACCCATCTATTGTCACTCGTAATGAGTTGTGGCTTGGCTCTCCAACACACCGGCGCGCTGAGTTGTTGCTTGGCTCTCACTCACCTACTCAACTATTCTCACTCGCCTACTCAACCATTGTCACTCACCTACCCTTCCTCGTCTACTCCTTTGCACGCGTCATCACCGATACGCTCCCCGTGTCCACAGCCATCTTCCATCGACTCATTCATCGACTCATTCATCCGCCATCGACTCATTCATTCATCGATGGTCATCTCCACCTCCGCTTCATCTCACGCATCATCGTCGGCCTCGCATTTAGAACGTTCACCGCATCGTTCCATCTCGTCCCGCGCCGCAGTCTGTGTTTGTGCCATCGTCAATTTGCCGGTTACAGCGCTTCGATTGAAGCGTTTTTACCAATATAATTACGATTAAGATGACTTCAGCCGTTGTTGTCGTACCGCGGCAAGCGTTGCCAACCTGTAGCAGACCAAGAGCCGAACAAAAACCCGTGAGTTCTACAAAGAGCCAAGTATGTGTGTATATATATGGCACAGTAAGGGGCACAGGTGGTGCATCAGCCAGTCATCTCGGTCATCTCAGTCAGTCGACCCGTGGCACCTGCTGGGTCTGCCCCGTGACCTCCTGCCAGCGGGCGTTCGACACTTCACGTGGCCTCAAGGTGCACATAGCCTGGCACAAGCGTCGTGGTGACGTCACCGTCACTGAGTGGCGAATGGCGGTTGTTGTTGTATATATGTGTATATATTGACTGTTTTCGGCACAGCAGGGCGACATTCATGATATTTCTGTGACTGACAGTACGATCCAGGCTAGACCCCATTCAGCAGAGCCGCGTGCTGTGGGTTCAAGAGTGGGGCACCGCTGCACTAAAACATGCCGAGTCTCTCTCTCCATCTCCTGTGTGTGTGTGTACACTATACTCTTTGTTTTCTTCGGTAAAGTCACGTAGGTAAAAAATAAAATACATTAAAAATAAAAACAACTACATTTTATTTAGTTGTTTTCATAAATAAAAAATGAAAACAACTAATTTAGTTTTCATTTAATTTAGTTTTCATTTAATATTTCTTTTATTTTTAACATACGTGATTTTACCGAAAAAAACAAAGAGTATGGATTCTTGCAGTCACGAAAACTTCAAATCTAGAATCATGTGTACACTCTTTATTGTTCTATTTCACCTCAACGCTAAACCCCGGTCACCTCCATTCCTCCACGCCCAACGCTCGCCCCCTGACACTGTCACTTGAACGTCGATGATTCGCCATCACTTAAAGTTGATGATTCGTCATGTCGGTTTGCGTATGACTCACGTCGTCAACGAGTGGAACGGCGGCAATGTGTCAGAGTACGTTACATTATCACGCAAAAATTAACGTGCACACACACACACACACTAAAAAAAAATTCCGCACGTGCTAAAGACATCGTTCTCGCAGTCGATTCATTCACACCCCAGAGCACCTTCCGACCGACGGAGAACCATCCTCACCTCCCGCAAGCCTGCCGACCAACTTATCCCAACAACAATCTTGGCAACGTCACAAAGCCGCCGTGTAGCCGGACACATTTGGTGATCCGAATGCCCCACGTGCTCGCAGGCTGCCAGGAAATGAAGGCGATGTCGCTCCGGTGGTTTTGCCCCCTTTGAGTTAATTTGCGAGCAAGAGAGTATTTGAACTTTGCTAAATTCACACCGTGACGCGCCGAAAGACGCGGCCTGCTCTTTTGTCTAAACATGAATAATAAAAACAACCTCACGGCGTCATTAACGTCATCAAACCCATCAAGCAGAGGGCGCGTGCATTGAATTATTCCCCCCCCCCCCCCCCACTCAACTTTCCCCATTTCGGTATTTCACACGCAAGTGAACGCATTCACCAAGGGGGAGGGAGGGAGGGAGGGAGGAGGTAGGGAGGGGGGAGGGGGGGGAGGGGAAGGAAGGGAGGGGAGGGAGGGGATGGAGGGAGGGGATGGAGGGAGGGAAGGGGAGGGAAGGTTAGGGGGGAGGGGGAGGGAGGGATGGAGGGAGGGAAGGGGAGGGAGGGGAAGGGAGGGAGGGGAGGGAGGGGAGGGAGGGTGAGGGGGGAGGGGGAGGGATGGATGGAGGGAGGGTGAGGGGGAGGGTGAGGGGGGAGGGGGAGGGGAGGGAGGGAGGGGAGGGAGGGAGTTTTGCCGCTGGAGCGCTCGGATACCTTGCCCCCCCCTCTCCCCCCACTTGCCCTGCCCTCGGCTCTTCGCGGGGTTCCACATTTGAATCGGATTCTGAATATTTATTTATAGTGGAGGAATTCTATGAACTGTAAAGCTCTCTTTGACAGAAGCCCAATAGGGGCGGGTAAGAATGTTACAACAACACACACGGTAGTAGTGCAAATGACAAGACAGATGAACACTTCACCAAAACAACATGCAAATACAACTAAACCATCCTCATTGCTCTATAGGAACCTCATTTGCCAGTAAAAATATGATAATTGTTTTTTTTTACCCTTCTATCTGGCAACAAAACTGACACCTTTTAACAAGGAGTCATGTTTGCATAGACCGCAATACCTGCAGTCATAATGCAAACAAAAGACATCCCATTGCTGTCAACCCATATGGTTTACCCCGTATTCGTGTACAGGGAAATTGAGTTTTCAGGTCGAAACGGGAGTACAGCCGTTTGAATAGGTCAAAAAAAGGTGTCTATTTGTTAATGTTTCTCACTTGTGATGGGACTTTGTCGGATGAACGTTGAGATTTGTAAGGGCACGGGGTGACCAATAAGGTCGGAATTGGCCTGTAATAAGGTAGGGCACCTGATAAGGGGTTGACAGGTATGCATCCCTATTCTACCATGCAAAGCTCACGGAGGTATTGGTTTATTTTTCATTTTTCAGAAGTGAACGATAGCTCAACAAGGTGGCTCATCATTTGCACATTTATAGCACCAAAAGAATCTAAATAATCTCAATATAGGTTGTGCCCCCCCCCCTCCCAATTGAATGTTGTACCCTATCTTCCTCCCCAACTTTCACATGAATTGAACGTGCTAAAAACAAAATTAAAACGTCTCTCAAGGTTTCTGAGTGTTATAAGAATGTAAACTAAACTATTTAAACCATTTTTTATTTTACCAGGTAAGGCCCACTGAGCTATATTGCTGTTTTTCAGAAGCTACCTGGAAGTGGTTTATCAGCATGTGGACAGTAATAGCAGGCAAATCTTCTAAATGCATGTGCATTCTAAATGTGGAGGGAAACCCCGGAGGACCCGAAGAAAAAGCCACGAGAGACACGCACACTCCACATGTACAGCAGCAGGCGTCAGGGTCGGGATCGAACCCACGACCTCCTATATACCAGGCGAGGTAGTTAACATCTCACTTTGGTGACACTTTTTTTCTGAACTTTAGTTTAAGAGTGCTCGTTTGTTGCCTCGTATTATAATTATTATGCAACACACCGTGTCATGAGTTGCCATTATAAGTAATTGCAATGTATGCTAGAGTACAGAATGTGTACCAAAAAAAAGACAAATTCGCATATAATAAGTAACACCTGGTGGAAATGTTCAAATGTAATTCGTTAATGCTCCTGTAATTATTTTTCTACGTGTGTTTAGAGTTTAATTCAATGTACGAGTATAATGCGATGTGATGACATGAACTTTAAATTGAAACTCAGATTATTTCACGTAAATGTGTACGTTTATTTGACACTGATTTCGCAAACGCAGCAGCCTACTAAACAGTCTCGGGTATTCGCAAGAATTTTCTGAATGAATAATCATCATAATGTTTTAACGATCTACAGTTAATCAATTCTGCTTGGGGCATAAATGTAACCTTAGATGTGACAGCAATGGAATGTCGTACTTTACCGCCCAATAATGAATCATTTGGGAACGCATGTTTAATGAAGAAGTCTGTTAGATTGCCGATGAGTCATGAGTGTTGTCAGGCGTTTGTCACGTATACCGCAATGGTCGTGAATTTAATCATCATTGTAATCGCAATCACTTGCTAAAATTTGAACGTCACGTTCACATTAAATAGCTTAGCTCTGATCACAAAAATTGGGGTCACGGCACCTGGTGACCTGGTGTCTTGTGGCGAACGTCAGCCGCGAACGTGATCTCAACCAGTGCCGGATGATCCTAGTAGCAAAGGTAGCTACAAAATGCTACGGGTCCCGCACTTTCAAGGGCCCGCGCTAAATGCTTTCAAGCTACCAATTCCGGTTCAGTGATTCTGCACTCGCTCTATTACTATAGTACTCTACCGCCTTCAACTTTTATGAACGACTGGGTGTTGAAGGCGATTTGTCCTGTTATCGATTTTTCGTGTTATCTTACTGTATAAAAAAAATACAATTACTTTACTATGAAATAACAAATTTGTGTTTTCATATTTATTTTTTATTTTTTATTTAGGGCCCCTTTATAACTTATGCTACATGCCCCACACTAGTTTAATCCGGCACTGATTTCAACCAGTGGTTAAACAACCCCCTTGCCTGACGTGGCATGGGGAGGCCTTCCTTCAGCAGTGGATTGACGAAGGCTGAACATTATTATTCATTACGTTAGAATCGCTCCTAAAAAAATAATTACAACAAACATTTCACATTGTTTGATCGCCATCAGTCGTGCTCAAGTGTCTCCGTGTTAATATTAACATTGGACCATGCTTATCTCTACCACCCTGGATCAGTGATGGAAATTCCACGTTGCTATGGCAGGGAGTTATAAAGATATACATTTCTCCAACAGGATGATCTCAAATTTTGATTTAAAGCTTTCGTGACTGCAGGGATTCATCTTTTTGGTTCTTTTGGTAAAGTCACGTAGAAGGGAAATAATAAAATAATGAAAATAAAACATAATAAAATAATTCTCACGACGTTTCGGTCACAACGCAAGCAGCCGTCCTCAGTTGAAGACCAGGTCTGACGCTCTCTCCCCGACAGACCTGGTCTTCACCTGAGGACGGCTGCTTGCGTTGTGGCCGAAACGTCGTGAGAATTATTTTATTATGTTTTATTTTTATTATTTCCCTTCTACGTGACTTTACCGAAAGAACCAAGAAGAGGATGATCTCATGCAAAGCCAGACAAATTATTTGGTGATGCTGGGGTGGCAGCAGTGCACAGACACAATTAGCAAACCCGACGCGTGCGTCAGTAACTGTCGACGTTTCGGGAACGGTAGTCTCTGCAAAGTCGTACTTGATTACATTTAGCCCTGATGGCCGATGGGTTAAGCCAACGCTGAACCAGGATTTCCCGAGTCGACTAACGACAGCGCTGCCCGGCGAATACTTCTAAAACCGCAAAGTTGGGAGAGGTTCCGCCTGAGTCAGGAATGTGCACAGGGCAATCACCGGCAAAACAGATGGAGGGTCCGATCCTTCTTCCATCCGAACCTGCGCCAATCGCTCCCGAGGTTAGCGAGGAGCACCACGGACACACGGGAGCAGCAACCCCCCCCCCTCCCTGTGTTGGATCAACGCGATCGTCGTTCCTTCGTGATCGTGGCTGTAATCTCTTCATCGATTTCACGGCGGCGCAGGTTTTTTTTATTCTTTCCGATGGCGATTGAGAACACGCGGCGGAGAGGAATGGCTCTGGCTGCAAGCTCAGGGACCCTGAGCGGCAGCGAGGTTGTGTGAGTGTGTGTGAGTGTGTGAGTGAGTGTGTGTGTGAGTGTGTGAGAGTGAGTGTGTAAGTGTGTGAGTGAGTGTGTGAGTGTGTGTCATCTCGGTCATCTCAGTCAGTCGACCCGTGGCACCTGGGTCTGCCCCGTGACCTCCTGCCAGCGGGCGTTCGACACTTCACGTGGCCTCAAGGTGCACTTGGCCTGGCACAAGCATCGTGGTAACGTCACCGCCACTTAGTGGCGAATGGCGGTTGTTGTTGTGAGTCTGTATATGTGTTCGTGAGTGTGTTCGTGAGTGTGTTCGTGAGTGTGTGTGAGTGGCTGTGTGAGTGTGTGTGTGAGTGAGTCTGTATATGTGTGAGTGTGTGAGTGAGTGTGTGTGCGTGTGTGTGTGTGAGTGAGTGTGTGAGTGAGTCTGTATATGTGTTCGTGAGTGTGTTCGTGAGTGTGTGTGTGAGTGGCTGTGTGAGTGTGTGTGTGAGTGAGCCTGTATATGTGTTCGTGAGTGTGTTCGTGAGTGTGTGAGTGTGTGTGTGAGTGAGTCTGTATATGTGTGAGTGTGCGTGTGAGTGTGCGTGTGAGTGTGTGTGTGAGTGAGTCTGTATATGTGTGAGTGTGTGTGAGTGTGCGTGTGAGTGTGCGTGGGATGAGTTGCGGGGTGCAATGATTGGTTTTGGTGGGCGGGAGCAGGGGGGGGTAGGACGTAGAAATGAGTGGCTACGGGGGGTGGGAAATGATCAACGGTGGCAGAGACGTCGATGCCGGTCATAATGCTCGTTGCTACGTTTCGGTTCGTCTCTTTGGAGCAGGACTGATGAACGCAACCGCCCTGCCATCATTTGTTGTGTTCATTTACCCCCCCCCACCCCCCTCCAACCCTCGAACGAGGGCGGCTTTCGAAGTCCCATAACGTCGAGCAAATTCATCAGTGTGTTTTTTGTTGTTGTATCTACGCCGATCGATAAAGTACTATTAAGAGAAATAAGAAATATTACACGTAAGATGCTTGCAAGTCTCCGAGCTCAAATGAGTGTTGGTCAGCGCTCATCTCTGTTGTAGGGGGAACGGTAGTGTAGCGGTTAGCGCGCTGCGCTATGAACCTGGCGACACGGGTTCGATTCCCGCTCACGGCAAACACCAGTGACGATTATCTGAACCGGTCCTGGGCCTCCCCTAGGTCGACTCAGCCTCAAATGAGTACCTGGTGCGGTGTGTAAACATCGTCGCTAGGGAGACAAAGGCGGTCGGGCGTGGTGCTGGCCACCCACCCTCTCGTGTATCGTTCTGGCCTTCATAGGTGCTCGCTAACAGCACTTGCCCCTACAGTCTGTTAAGGCTATACGGGGGATCTTTTATCTCTGTTGTAGCCTTGAGCGCACGGTGGAAATTTCTACGTTCTTATGGTCGGGTCCAGTTTATTCCTCGGTTTCTCCATTCAGCATCTGTTTATCCCACCTGATGACGGACGTTTGTGTTGCGCCCGAAACGTCGTGGTTTATTTTATTTTATACCTACGTGACTTTACCGAAAGAACCAAAGAGTATGATGAACTACACTACTTTTTTATTTTAACAGGTACGGCCCACTCAGCTGTGTAGCTCTTTTACAGAAGCGACCTGCACACAAATGATAACTCATCGAAGTGGCTTCTCATGCAGCCGAATCATCTTAACGCGTGATGTTGATTCTAAACGTGGAGGGAAAAAACCGGATAACCCGGAAAAAAACCCATGCGACCACAGGGAGAGAGACACGCAAATTCCGAATATACAGGGGTCAGGATCGGGATTGAATCGACGACCTCCTGTATACCAGGTGAGGTCGTTCACATCTCACCACCGCAGCGCCGCTGTATATAATAATCAAAATCATCAGCCACTGCTGGATTAAGGCCTTCCCGATTCATCGCCATCCATCACCGTCTCCCGATGCAGCGATTAATCGAGTTCCTCCACATGGTCCGGTCGGTGCATTTCTGTCGGTGGGTCTCGACCTCGAGCGTCGTTCCGTTGTTCGCTTGCCGCTCCATCGCCTGTTTCAATCGTCATCGGCTGCCAACTCTTCTGGTGGTGGACGTTGTCCTGCCCAAGCCCACTAAACTTTTATTCACAGGCCGTATGAGGTCTCCGATTTGCGTAAATTTCCCGACTGCGAGTGTCTCGAGTGTAATCCCAAACAACCACTTCTCTCTCCACGCTTACTTTGCTTTTCTTTCATTTTCATTGTCAGTGTCCATGCGTCGAATCCATATGTCTTAGTCGTACACCCGACTGTTTAAAAAAAAAATCAGGACATCGCTCTGTTGTTCATCAATCTGTTTTACAAACAATGCCCCAACCTGTTCTCTCTCATCTCGTTGTTTCATTAGTTTTGATCCCGGTCCACCTTCAGTAATTTCCCCAGGTATATATATACATAGTATGATGCATTTTCTTCCGCAATCCTCGTCTCCTTTGGCTTCTGTTTCGCTCCTAATTTATCTTGAGCACAACTGCGCCGAATCTTCAATTCAGTACAATTGCTGTCGTCGGTAAATCTGAGACGGATGCCTGTTTTAGCCAATGAATGATTTGTTTTGTACGTCTTTATTTATCCTCCAAGACACCGATGTAACCATCAACTGTGTCGGAACATCAACAGCCGACCGATGCACGACATCGTCACCACGAACGGAGAATTAAAGACTCAAGCCGCAGTCTTGTGATTGTGACCATGCAACCCACGCTATTGATCATACAGTAAACCCATAGAGACGCGCAGAGACTCGTAGAGACTCAGAGAGAGAGAGACATAGTGATGCATCCGAGCCAAGCCACAGCAGTGCGATTGCGACGATGCAATTCAAACTATTGGACCATATCGTAAACCCACAGAGACGCATAGAGATAAATGGAGACTCGTAGAGAGCCATAGGGATACATTATAGGCAAATACATTATAGGAAAACCACTCGTCGAATTGCGACCATCCGAACCCAAACTATTGGACCGTGCAGTAAACCGCTGTAGCCTGCGTGCCTTCAACGGAGGAGGAGGAGGACAGGGAGCAGTAGAACGACACGAGCCTGAAGTCCTCTCGTGGCCAGCATACCTCCACATTGGGCTCGTGGCTCCCAAACGGGCCACCACCGCACGCAAATCATTGAAGAGCGGGCGGGCGGATCTCCCTGTCTGATGTATTCTCTTCCATTTGCTACTTCTCTCTCTTTGTTTGTTTGTTTGTTAACCCCCCCCCCGCCCCCCGGAATTTTCAACCCGATTTTCTCATCTCCCCCTGTTCGTTTTGTATTTCGCGGTTTCGGATCACTTGCTCTCTGCTTGTTTGTTTTTCTTTTTGACCTTGCTCTACAACACACACACACAAGACATATATATTCAAATATACCCAAATGTTAGAACCGAGGTTCATATCACTGCAATTGCATGGTGTTTAATTATATTCATCGTGTAGATTGAGGAGTATGTGTGCTTGTGCGTGTCCGATACGGCACTCTTCAAAATGCATATTTTATATATATATAAAAAAAAATTAGTGTACAGTGCTAATGGAGCGGCCCATTTTGACGATTTCATATCTGTTCCTGATTGTGTTTTTTTTCTCCTGGAATTTTTCCACTTCATTAACCCGACGCGTTTGCCAATTCTTGTAACCCACGCCGTTTCAGGCCTTCACTCACAAACGTTGCATTTCTTGTTTTTTGGGTCTTTCGGTAAAGTCACCTAGATAGTAAATAAAAAAATAAATGATAAATAAAAATAAAGTGAATGAAAAATAATAATGAAAAAGACTGCGAAATTCAACTATTTAGCTTTTCTTGTTAGCTTGCCATGCTACTGCAGCATGGCGTCACGCACGTATCCGACCGCCACGTGTTCTCCCCGACAAATTAACCGCCCGTACCCAGTGGGGCATATGCGTGCACGGCGTCACTCTAATTTTCTATGGATGCTCACAAATCTGACCTCTTCAACCCATCCCCCCGCACAAACCTCATCCGCCAACGGGTCGGATGTGTGACGTTGTTACTGTACCGCACACCAGGAGAATTCCCTTTGCGGGTGCAGCAGTGGCAACAAATCTTAATTCTTTTTTTTCATATCAGGGTCACATTCTCCCTCCCCGCAGAACGGTTAACACTTCACTTTAACGTTCTCTGTCGTTGGCCGCGGCGGTGAGGTCATTATCAAGGGGAGGTCACAGACGCTTCCACTGATGTCACGACACCTTGCCAATGCCTCCTTCATTCTGCCAGACATCACGCCGTCTGTGCAAGATGCAGCGGCTGTCCTCTATGTATATATGTATGTACGTACGTATGTTCTGAGCACGAGCCTCCCCTAAGTCGACTCAGCCTTAAATGGGTACCTGGGGCTGTGTTGTAAATGACAGCACTGGCGAGGCAAAGGTGGCCAGGCATGATGCTGGACACACCACCCACTGCGCCGATCTTCATAGGTCCTCGATAAACAGCACTTGCCCCGACAACCTGAAAAGGTTATAAGGGAGATCTTTGTCTTGTTGTGTGCGGGGTGTAGTGGCAGCGGTGGTTAGTGCGCTGCACTATCATTCCAATAACCTTTGTTCAATACCTGAACATAGTTGGCATATGTCGCAAGTGGTCAAATCAAGGTTACGATGTGAAATACAGAAAACTGTAAATATATGTTTTACGTATGTATGTTGAACTTCTTTAGCACCGTACGTAGCCAACCGCGCCAATCGGAGGTGCAGGGGAAGGACAACAAACGATGGGTCTCTGTGTGAGTCTATGTGTCACTGTGTGAGTCTATGTATCACTGTGAGAGTCTATGGGTCTCTGTGTGAATCTATGGTTCTCTGTGTGAGTCTATGGGTCTCTGTGTGAGTCTATGGGTCACTGTGTGAGTCTATGTGTCACTGTGTGAATCTATGTGTCACTGTGTGAATCTATGGGTCTCTGTGTAAGGCTATGGGTCACTGTGTGAGTCTATGGGTCACTGTGTGAGTATATGTGTCACTGAGTGAATCTATGGGTCTCTGTGTGAGTCTATGGGTCTCTGTGTGAGTCTATGGGTCTCTGTGTGAGTCTATGGGTCACTGTGTGAATCTATGGTTCTCTGTGTGAGTCTATGTGTCACTGTGTGAGTCTGTGTCACTGTGTGAGTCTATGGGTATCTGTGTGAGTCTATGGGTCTCTGTGTGAGTCTATGGGTATCTGTGTAAGGCTATGGGTCACTGTGTGAGTCTATGTGTCACTGTGTGAGTCTATGGTTCTCTGTGTGAGTCTGTGTCACTGTGTGAGTCTATGGGTCACTGTGTGAATCTATGTGTCACTGTGTGAATCTATGGGTCTCTGTGTAAGGCTATGGGTCTCTGTGTGAGTCTATGGGTCTCTGTGTGAGTCTATGTGTCACTGAGTGAATCTATGGGTCTCTGTGTGAGTATATGTGTCACTGAGTGAATCTATGGGTCTCTGTGTGAGTCTATGGGTCTCTGTGTGAGTCTATGGGTCTCTGTGTGAGTCTATGTGTCACTGAGTGAATCTATGGGTCTCTGTGTGAGTCTATGTGTCACTGAGTGAATCTATGGGTCTCTGTGTGAGTCTATGGGTCTCTGTGTGAGTCTATGGGTCTCTGTGTGAGTCTATGGGTCTCTGTGTGAGTCTATGGGTTTCTGTGTGAGTCTATGGGTCTCTGTGTGAGTTTATGGGTCTCTGTGTGAGTCTATGGGTCTCTGTATGAGTCTATGGATCTCTGTGTGAGTCTATGGTTCTCTGTGTGAGTCTATGGGTCACGGGTTCGGCGTTGGTTCATCTGTTCCTCGACCAACCGCAAGCAGGTCGCGGACAGAAAGCGAGTGGGTGTACGCTGAGATCAAAAGTCGCACGCTCGTCGCCGATATTGCACACACTTATTTATGTCCTCGCTCGCGAAAAGGTCAGCCTTTCCGAAAAGCACTACGAAAGATTATAGGGACCGAGTCGGAAAGAATCGTAGACGCCTTTAAGCGTCAAGCTTCATTTCTGGATTAATTTCAAGATCAGGAAATTGGGGTTTGTGCCATTCGTTGCCATTTATATATTTTTTTTCTTCTTCTCACGCTTCTTGTTATTACAGAAATATGAGGTGTCTTCGTGTTCCGGGAAGGGAGTGGGGCGGGCGGGGTGGGATGACTGTGCCTCCGGAATTCCAAAGGAGCACCACAACTCTTCTCTCCGTAGCCATAAATCTCCTTTTAATCTCAAAGTAACATTGCTAAAGGGTCATGATCGCCGGTATTTGTTAGGCCGTGGTGATGATTAGGCTCAGAAACGCGGTCGGGGTGGTGGTGGTGGTGGTTGGGGGGGGGGATATATAAAAAAAAAATGAAAGTTTTATTACTTTCACAACGACGTCCCTTGCGTTGGGTGTTATTGACTGGAGCGCTGGTGAGTGATATTAGATCGCAATTGCCGAAAATTGCCTCTGCACTAACTGAGCGTTGCAGGCCGCCACCGTGTGATAGATATGGACAGTTAAATTGCCACTCATTTTCCAGAACATTGGTTCAGGGGATAGCCGTGCGAATCGGTCTGGGACCTCTGTGAGAGCAATGGTAATGCACACTGAGCCAGGAATGCAACGCTATGTCCAGGAGAGCGGGAGACCACCGTGTAGACGGGTGGTCGCGACAAAGCGGCGCACTTATCTAGGCATAATTAATGTACGTACGTACGAATTTACGCTGAACTCTTTTTTTTGCACCGTACGTAGCCAACAGCGCTCATCGGAGATGCGGGCGATGGGAAACGAACTGAACACAAAAAGCATTAGTTTTCAATATATTATTAGACGTTCATTCGTAGCTCCAGTGGCTTTCTGATATTGGAAAGAAGAGCGTTCCAGACGGTTGCAGAAGCGCATCTGAAAGCGCTCGATGCGTTGACCGTCTTTGTTCGATGGCGAGCAGCCGAAAGGCGCTGGGTGCTGCGGCGAGGATGACCGGAGTTCGCGTGATGGTTTATCCTCGTTGACGAGGTCAGCGAGGCATTGTGGTTCATCTGTGGCCAAGCACTTTGTGCGTAATGAGTGCGAGCCCTTAGGTTAAAGTGTCCGTGCATAGCAAGGCACGGCGCGTACACGTGTGCTTGTTCAGACAAAGCGGGGCAGGTAGGTGGAACTCTGGGCGAGTCTTCTTGGTGCTTTCGGTAAAGTCGCGTAGAATGGAAGTAATAAAATGATAAAAATAAAACATAATAAAATATTATTATTATTTTATTACTTCCCTTCTACGTGACTTTACCGAAAGAACCAAGAAGACGAATCCCTGCAGTCACGAAAGCTTTACATCGAAATCTCTGGGCGAGTGTTTAGCTCACAATGGAATGGTTACAAAGTTCACGTGCCAAGACGGGGCTTTTACTTCCAAACGCGACTCGATGGGGTCGGTCAAATGAGCTTCGGTTTGTGGGACGTTGAAGATGCTTGTGTTTTGTAAAAGAGGGGTCCCCATCACAGCAATGTGGAGTTCACACCAGCGGTGATGAGCTTTTCCCCCAGATTTACTTGAGCAGGGAACACTTTGGGTTTGTTGTTATTTTTTTACGCTTATGGACAGAAACATTGCAATGAAAAAAAACGTTCGCATTTGGCACCGTATGAATGCGGAAATTACGATAAATATGATGAATACTGTTGATTCTGGACTTATGATGATGGTCATCATGAGGATGATTACAACAAATGTAAGTCTTTTGAATAAATAGTAATGATGGGCATCCTATTAAAAGCTTGCATTAATATCACATATTACATTTTAACGCTTGAAAACATGGGTGCAAAATATGGCGAAGATTGTCAATGATTATTTAATCATAAAGGAACACAACTTGTAATGAATTGTGTGCATAATAAATAATGCTTTTTCTAAGTGTATATATGTTGTAAGTAATGGGTTCACACGACCCCATCCAAACCACTAGTGGCCGCTACAATCAAATTAATGCGGGGAAAAAAACCCCCACTCTTGAATGGAACGGTGACCTTGAACCGTGACAATTCATTGAATTACGATGGAGGGGTTGGAGGTTTTTTTTTTGGGGTGGGGGGGTGGGTGGACGAATAATTTCACATCTACTTGAAAGCCAGGGGACAGGTCAGACGCTACACAAATTCCCATCTCTGACTTCACAGTTGTCTGATTTGGGACCTAATCTTGGGGCTTCATGCCTCTGAGCTCGGGCAATACATTGTGAGAAGCGAGAACCTTCCGGGATTTATTGAAGATTTCCGCATTGTCCGGACGTGCACGTTCACATTTACAGCAAATGTTTTCCTGTTGGTAATCACCTACCAACAGGAGCGAACTGGTCAATATCACAACGGCAATTCATTTCTCTAAAGAGCTTGCCTTGACAACATGAAACAATTCGCATGTTTACCCTGGGCTGAAATGAGCTCGTCTGCTGAAAACTCTTAACCGCAGACAAAAATCCGACAGTGAAACTGTGCACATTCTGGCGTGACAACTGGTCGGTACACATCTCCATTCGTGTGGCCTTTGCGCCAGTGGAATTACATTCTCATGGTGGAGGACAGTGCCTCCGTAGGACATCCATCCGCCGTGGATCGCTCTGCGCAATAAACGTAACACATTTTTTTTTATCCGTAGGCTGACAGTCGCCAAAACTTGAAATCGGGTCACGTGGGCCGCAACTTGGAGAGCTGAAGCTTTAAGGCCTCATTTGCTGAGCGAAAGCCTCCGGGGCTGCAGCCACGAGATCCGAGATGAAATGGTTCCCTGGGGGGGGGGGGGGGGGTTCACCGACAACGATGGCCGCTAACTCGGGCCGTAGAATGGAGCGTAATAATAAATATAGAAACGAGGCGAATTTCACAAAATCTGACCGCATGCCTGTATAAAATAAAAAAAGGCAAATCTGTTCGCCCCATTCTTTTCCAGCCCGCTCGGCCCCCACCTTCGCCCCCAAACGTGCTCTTTATTACTCGTAGGCGTGCAAAAGTGGTGAATGCGAACGCTCGCGCGCGCGCAAGCGTTTGCTCGCTAGCTCGGGGAAGAAGAAGTAGAAGGAGAGGATGAATCGTTTTTTTTTTAAATGCTAACGTGGCAGACACACGCGCGTACGCAAACGCACGCGCACCGGTCGTGATTTCCTCGGAGACGCGTAACACACACAAAAAAAGAGAGGAAACCGATCAATACCGGGCCGATAAGGACCAGTTGGTCTGCACTGATCCGTCGTAGTCCACCCGGCACTCGCATCCTCTCGGCTCCTGCGAACACCCGCGGGGTTATTTATTTATTTTTCACTACGGGCCATAAAGCGCCTTAAAACACCGCCGAGAATAATTGAATTTCAATTTGATAATTGATAAATACGAGCTCGGGGTTCACCCCTGTCTCGGGCTATGCCCAGGCGCGTATCTGCGCAGGAGGCTCACCTGTGCTGCCGTCATCCAGTGCCGCTGATGTATGTTGAACTTCTTTTGCACCGTGCTAATCGGAGGTGGAAGGACAACAGACGATGGGTCCATGTGTGAGTCTGCGGGTCTCTGTGCGAGTGTGTGGGTCTCTGTGTGAGTCGATATATACATACGGTTGTTTTCGTCACCGCGGAAGAACGGTCGGTTGAAACTCATTTCTTCTAAACTGCATTTTGTGTTTAGTATGTTGTCTCTTCCCCAGCGCCTCCGATTAGCACGTTTGGCTACATACAGCGTGAAAGAAGTTCAATATACATACAATCTAGCCCCGGAATGGGAATTGAAGCTACGCTTGCTCAGTCGAATGCTCTGTCACGTAACCCCTACCTATTAGTAGATAGCACAAAACAATCAAACTCCTCGTCGATCCACGACTGGACGAATGTCTCCCCATACGATAGCAGTCATGGAGGTTGTGTGAACATACTTCAGAATTTGAATACTCAGCACTGGTGATAGCTGGGGCTGGCAATCAAAGTCAGGCCGCTTGGTTCACAGGGCAGTGTGCTAACCACGGCTCCATGACCCTGCTCCAACAACAAAAGTAAATAGATATGTTTTTTTACCATGGAAAATCTTCACAAACCTGGATGAGTCCTGCATTGGGAATGTTTCACTCAACGCCCTTGATGAGCATTTGACTTGATAGCACTCTGTTCACAAAAAGTATAAAATGAAACTGCATCGTAAGAATCAGGCTTCACATGCAGTAAATTTCGAATGGTTGTAATTTAATTAATTTATTCCACCATTATTCTTGCAACTTGCCAATTTTTACACTCCTTCCAAATAGTTTTGATTGCACTAAGGAATCATCGGTTGACAGACGACTGCCAATAAAAGAAAAAAATTAAAACCCATCTGCTTCACGTCCTCTTTATATTCCCCCCGCAAGATTTCCATAAAAAAATAATTTCACCCACAACTAAACACCCACATTTGAGCCACATTCACGTTTCGATTCCCTCCCGGTGGTGCTTTGGCAGAGACGCTGACAAGAGCCTCCTGCACGCGAGACAAAGTGAGGAAAGAAACGACGGTTGTGATGAATATGCAAAATGAGTGTATTTTTAAAAAGCGATTACGGAAAGCGCGCGCATGAGCGTGTTGTGTTCGCTACCGCGTGCGCTGATTGCATTAGCAAGCTTGCGCGCAAAAATAATCTCAAGTGCACGGGGTGTAATGAATTAAACAGTGGGATGATTTCTTCGCATTGCACGTGCCTCGAGAAATAAGGGGTGGGGAGGGGGGTGGATTTGTGTGAAAGTCTCGTGGGTGAATTCTCGTTTCAATCTACCGTGAAGTTTATTTTAAGACGTTGCTGTTGCATTTAAAACGACGCACCGCACCGCTTGAACTTAAACAAAAACATTGTTTACAAAAAAATCATGAGAAAAATGTGCGCCCCTGTCTGGAACGCAAGCCACACTTGCAAATACATGTTTTGTTTTGCTTTTCATTAAAATTGTAACAGTCGCCAAAATTTAAAGTGAGCAGGTGAGTAAGGAGGGCAAACTGACATTGGAATTTGCAATAAAACTTTTCATACAGACTGTGCGCATTATTATTATTTATTTGGTTACTACACCCGCAGTGTTAATCAGGACGGCCGCTGGATTAGAACTGTGAACCTCTGCAATGAGCAGTGAATGTGTTACGTCATATCACTGCCAAATAAGCCCCCCCCCCCCCCCCAAAAAAAAGATTTAAAGGTCCTAACTTGATCTGATTCTCTTCTAGTTTGAAAACCTAGCTTAACCTTGCCCTGGTCGATATGAACATTTTAAATTAATTTTATTATTAAGAGATCACAACCTGAAATCGTAGCGACGTCATTGCCTCTCTCACCTCACAGCCAAAACTGCAGCGCCGGCAAGCAGGCGTTTAAAAAAGAAGTGTTCCAAGCATCACGCGGCAGACCGGGCAAATATTGTGCTTTTTGAACTCGTGAAATTAGAAAAAAAAAAACTGCCAAGCCACCACATTGTAATTTCATTTCACCCTCTTCGCTGGGGGATTTGCAGGTGCAGTGATTTTTAAAGCCGTTTTCTCGAAGGTCAACAGTGCCCCCCCCCACCCCCCTTGAAAGAAGGCGAGGCAACGTCCAGCCTGTGGCCCGTTACGAATGATATTCTGAAGCCAAAATAAGGAACCGCCGCTCCTCTTGTCTGCTTGTGTTAAAATCATATTTGGCAAGGAGGCTTTTTTATTCCCCCCCCCCCCCAGGCCACCCACCCACCCACCCACTCACCCTGCGACGGCTTTTGCTGTCGATTGGAGGTTCGCAAGTATCGGGGTTAGCTGGAGACGCCGTTCGTTTCTCGACAGCTGCCGCTGCTGCGGTTGTGTGCTGCTGCTGCTACCGCGTTTGCCGGAGTCCGGCTGCTTGCGACTGCGCCACCGTTTTGCGCCGATAAAGGGCCGTGTGAAACATGGGGGGCCGGGTTTAATGCTCCTTCCATACCCGCCGTCAGCCCCGCGCCCGCGCTCTTTGAAACGCCAAAAAACACCGCCAGCCTGGGCTCTGGTAAAGCCGCTCCGTTCTGTCGCGATGAAAGGATGAAAATAAAATAAATCAGATAACAAAAAAAATGCCCAGATTAGAATTAGCTTTTGCTTTCGTTTGTTGTCCGCCCCAATTGGGGTCGTTCCGTGGCATTAACAGTGCTCCGATGAACCGAATCGGAAAGTTTGCGAATTAAAAAATCCTGATCGTTTAAGGGGTTAAAAGTGGGCCTATCATCCATCGCGCATAAATGAAGATGGATTAAGTACGGTGCCACGTTGGTACCACTCTGTGGGAAGAAAGCAGTGACACTCCGATGGATGAACGTCGCATCGAATGAGGACGCATATATTACGCGCTCAGTTGAGGAAGGGCGATCTTCAGCTTGTCACGTAACTTCCTTGTTTTTTTTTCCTGGTCCAGCGCTTTCTTTAAAAAACATACAACAACAGTCTTCACAACTGTTCACTGTTCGCGGTGCCTCGTGTACCAGTCTCCTCCCTTCTAAGACACATCAGTCATCTACTGACGTGCTCGACTTCGCGGTGGACACATGCAAAACCGACACTTGAGTACCTCCAAAAGACGACTTGTCACGCGAGTCGCAATGTCTGCGCGCTTCCAATTGAGTCAAATTTTAATTGACCTTCTCCAAGCCCACTCGCAGTGTACTTGGGTTATCGATCGCAGTGTGAGACCCGTGTGTGCCGATACTGATTATAATCTACTTCAGGCTTGCTCAGTTGGCGTGCTCCAAAACGGCAGGCCAATCAGTGATGTCAATCACCGAACCCTTATTTTTTGCACAGAGTGGGTGATTTGGCCAATCAGGACCTGCCGCTAATATTCATCAAAGCCTCTGCGGGCGCGCGCATGTGTGTCCGCGCGCGTGCGTGCGTGCAGCGTGGCTCGAGGTGTAATAGCGTCGATATTATCGATTCGAGCCGCCCAATGTATCACGCTACACCGTGGATGACCGTGTTCCTTCCGAAACTATGGGTCCTCGTAACTGGTCGCTCGCAATACTTTTTTTTCCCCCAACGCGGGCGAACCGTGAATCTGCGAAAAAGTTTCTCCGCGCGCGGGTTAACGAGGCGGGCCCCGTCAGTCTGGCACAGCGCCGCACCACTGGATTTGACGAATGTGTCTCTAAAACACCATACGACTACTCGCTGGTGCCGTGGCGTGTTGGCGAGAAGAGCGAACTTCCAATGCGGAGGCCGCGGGTTCGAGCTCCCGGACCCGACAGTTAAAACGACGGTGGCAAGTTTCTTCAATTGTCCCACTGCCACCACCACCACCACCGGCACCACCACCTCCACCACCACCCCACCACCACCACCACCACCGCCACCGCCACCGTCACCGTCACCCCTCCCACCACCACCACCCCCACCACTACCACCTCCACCACCCCCACTACCACCCCCACCACCGTCACCGTCACCCCCACCACCACCACCGCCACCACCCCCACCGCCCCACCACCACCACCCCCACCACCACCGCCCCACTACCCCACCACCCCCACTCACCGCCACCACCACCACCCCATCACCGCTACCACGCCCACCACCACCGCCACCCCCACCACCACCGGCGGTGCATGCTTTTCGTTTAGCTGCGCAATTAACAAGTTTGATTTTTCGTCGAACTTATCAAATATCATGTTCAAAATGTAATCATGTAAACGGCGCACCGTCCCTGAGTAATGCTTTGTGCTCAGACAGTTTGTCTGTGTGTGTGTTTGTGTGCACGTGTGTGTGTGTGTGCGTGTGGGGAGCGGTAGTGAAGTGGTTTGCGCGCTGCGCTACGAACCAGGCGACCCGAGTTCGATTCCCGCTCGCGGCCAAAACCAATGACGATTATCTGAACTGGTCCTGGGCCTCATCTAGGTCGACTCAACCTCAAATGAGTACCTGGTGCGGTGTGTGAAACATCGCCACTGGGGAGACAAAGGCGGTTGGTTGTAGTGTTGGCCAACCCACCCCCTCTTCTACCGTGCCGGCCTTCATACGTGCTCGCTACCAGCACTTGCTCCAGCAGTCTGTTAAGGCTCTACTTGTGCATGCGTGTGCGTGGGGGAGCGGTGGCGGAGTGGTTCGCGCACTTTGCCACGAACCCAGCAACGTGAGTTCCAATTCCTGCCCATGGCTTTCGTCGGTGGCTATTGTCTGAACCGGGTCCTGGGCCATCAGTAAGTCGACTCAGCTTCAAATGAGTTATCTGCGCTGGCCACCAGTCACCTAACGAATCCAATTTAAATTCGCTGTAATTCCTTAGAAAGCTCAAAACGGCCCTGTTCCTCAGTGTACCTGCAGTTCCGTCTGCCCCCCCCCCCCCCCACCCACCCTAGACGTCTGGTAGATACATAACCTGGCGTACCTCATGCCAGGCCCTGTGAGCTCGACCTAGAATGTGTCATTTTCAGCTGGGCGGTAGTAGCAGTAGTAGGGGCCTTCTCGAGTGTGGCGCCTGAGATGTGGAACTCTCTTCCAGCAGTCCTCAGGTTGCCTCTCAGCACCGAACAGTTCAGGAAACTCTGCAAGACTCATTTTTTTCCTTTAGCTTTTCCTTGTGTATATCCCCTCATTTTCATGTGTTTTTACATATATTTAGACATATGTCTTTATTTTAAAAGCAGGACTTCCTTCATTGAATTCATACTGGGGGCGAGTTTTTTTTTACTGAAATAATAATTTCAATGAATTTGTTGTGCTCGTTTACAGCATTTGCCCCAACAGCCTGCGTAGGCTGTATGGGTGAGAGGGGGCGATGGGGGATCTTCGTCGTTATCTTCGTGCACATAAGCAGGCAAACGGAATGCTGGCAAAGTGCACAGGTCCAGCATGCGTTACACAAAAATGCAATCGGGCTTCGATGCTGGAGGGGGCATGGCAGGGAGATGTGGTGATGATGATGATGATTCAAAGCTGCTCAGAGGTAAAAAGTAAAAAAGAAAGGAAACGAAAATAAAACATTGGTGGCGGGAGAATAAAAAAAACCCAACTGCTGCAGTGCATTAGTGGGGCCGTGATGGATATGAGCGTCCTGATACCCTGGAGGGGAATTGAACTGGGCACAGTTTTTTTTCCGGTATCATTGGAAACAGTGGCGTTTCTAGGAATTAATAACTGTGTGTGTGGGGGGGGGGGGGGGGGGGAGTGTGTGTGGGGGGTGGGGGAGGTTTAGGGGTAGCGTGAGAGGGGCAGCACTTTAATCTGTAAGCGTTTTGCGTGAATGTTCTCAGACATATGCAGAGATTATGAATTAGTTGGGGGAAAAAAAAGTCACATTATCCTCTCGCTGCTCAAACAAGCAACGGGATGGTTGCTCATCTCCAGTGGCGGTCCTGGAGCCGGTGGTGGAAACTCCACGTTGCTCTGGAGGGGGCCAGCCTTTCCATATGATGATTACTCTGATCGGGCAAACACGATATTATCCAGACGTTGTATGGTGTGCTCATTCAACCTCTGGATGATATGAGCTGGATTTTTAACGCACTCTGAAATACTCGCACGGAACCTGATGGTGGTCGGTGGAAATTTGGGACACGTTTATAAATTTGGGAGTTCCAAGATGGTATAAATATAGGTAATATATTTTTTTAATCAACAGGACGTCGATCATGGGCGTATGGAAATTCCTCAACTGGTTCAGGGTCTGCTTATGGCGATAATCGCTGTCCCTCTACCGATTTGTAACAAGGGACAGAGTCGCATCACTTGACCCGTGCCTTGCGTGGACTCACGTCGTGAATTCTAACGCGTTTTCCATACGAGCAATAGCCAGTCATCGCCGTAACGTATCAATGATCTGCACTTGGAATGGATGCCGTGAACACGAGGGTCTCGAGCCGGGTGCGTCTTTGTTGTGTTGTTTATAAAAAAAAAAGTGCCGCGCGCAATGCAAAAAAATGCTAAGCCGGTTAAACTTGGAACATCTAATAACGCGGAGATTAGAGCAATGTTATGCGATGAAATCCTCATGTGCCGCGTTGTTTGCAGACGTTTTAAGCTCCGCAAGCCGGCGGCGGGTTTGTGCTGAAAGTGTGACACCGTCGTTTTTATATTTTATTTAATGCTTCGTTTGCGATGCTGCATGTGAGAAGATACGTATACATTCCACCCACCGATGGGTGAGCTTTGATCGGTGTACAGATCGTGTGTGCGCATTCACACAGCACGAGTCTGGCTTGTGCGGTTGTCCTTAGCACCGGTGAAAAGTAAAAAAAAAGATATTGAACGGTAAACATACGCGCAGACTCTGCTAATTTATTTTATAATTTGGAAGCACCTAACGTCAGCGAAGGGGGAGGAGAGGTGACGCAATGGTTAGGGCACTGCACCATAGATCCAGCAACGCGAAATAAATTCCCTCCGAGTCGCGGTTATCATC
Organism: Lethenteron reissneri; assembly: GCF_015708825.2. Lineage (NCBI taxonomy): Eukaryota > Metazoa > Chordata > Hyperoartia > Petromyzontiformes > Petromyzontidae > Lethenteron > Lethenteron reissneri. The sequence goes on along the minus strand of NC_083789.1, from coordinate 4,436,720 downwards.
AGTGGCAGGTGAAGCCTAAATCGGTCCGAGGCCAGTCTCGCACCACCCCCTCCCCCCCCGTTCACTAAAGCCAACAACATTCAATAGCAACGCGTGGTGAAGTATGGCCAAACAGCTCCCCCCGTAAGTGGCACGGCACGGAGGGGCCTTCATCCAGCAGTGGAATTACAAAAAGGTTGTTGAAAAAAACAAACAACGATACATATTCTTAGGTTTTTTCGGTAAAGTCACGTAGGTAAAACATTAAAATTAATAAAAGTAAAATAAAATAAAAATCACGACGTTTCGGAGGCAACACAAGCCTCCGTCTTAAGGTGGAACCGTCACAGCCTGCAATCTCTCATTTACTTGATGCAGCTGTCGTGGCTGTGACGGTTCCACCTGAAGACGGAGGCTTGTGTTGCCTCCGAAACGTCGTGATTTTTATTTTATTTTACTTTTATTAATTTTAATGTTTTACCTACGTGACTTTACCCAAAAAACCTAAGAATATGAATCCTTGCAGTCACGAAAGCTTCAAATCTAGAAACAACGATACACTCTTACCGTTTGGTGCATTTAATGAGCACTTAACAAGGATGATTTACAACACCAAGGCTGGGGAGAGGAGGCGTAAACTCACAATCCCGAGTTCGATTCATGGCCATGGTGAGTATTGTACGGTTCAACAGCTTCCACGACTGGCACCAGCCTTGGGAGTGACAAAGTGATGTAAGTAATATACATTTCTATAGTATTTTTATTATTATTATTAAAATTAATCATGACACAACAACGCTGTCATCCCTGATAGCAATCAGACTGAGCCGAAAGCTCACAGGAAATCATCAGAGAGTAAAGTGTTTAATCTCAGAAAACAAATGCGCTTCCTAAATTTGATCTTGCACAGGCATCTACATCAACAGTGTTATTTATTTGTTGGCTTGTTTATTCATGAATAATAAGGATTTGCATTTATCTGGCGATTAAACGTCAAGGCGCGTCGCAGTGCAATAGATAATTGGACAACATCGTGAGCCCACACATCTCTACGAGCCAGCAACCACTTGCGTCCAGCAACCATGGAATCCAAGGATAGGTCAGATAAATAAGATGGGATGAGAGGGCCAATCGATTCCAACATGAGCCGAGTCAACCACACCCACCGCATCAAACCACATCAATAACTCAAACACCACCAACCCCCACCAACCACATCAACCACACTCACCACACCAACCGCATCAATAACCGCAACCCAGCCAGTCACAGCCAACCACGTCACCACGGCCCCACTTCACCACACCAACCACGTCGACCTCACCGATCATAACCAACCCAACCACCACCGCAGCCGCATTAACCCCATCCACACCGCACCGACTGCATGCGTCAACCACATCAATCACCGGAATTCCACCCACCGCACCGGGGCGACGGGGTTATCCACCTCCAGAACACATCCTAGCGGCTGAGGCAAGGCAGGCCACACGCGCTGCACAGGAGAGGGCCCCAACGTCTTGCGGAGTGAACATGACATGGGCGTCAAACTCCGCGTGGTCGCGCGCGTGCGCCTGCAACACGGCGCGGATTTCGGCGGCGGTTGGCCCGTGTTCATTGCTGTACGCGTTCTTTTTTCTTACGCTGAATAAAAATAATAACGCCGCAGATAAGAAAAGGAAGACGTCTAAATAGTAGGAATATTTATTTATATACGTATTTTTTTAAACGGGATGGATTTTGAGGAAGAGCAAACGCCGAGGCACACGTGGGGATTCCACTTCATTTAGAGAAGGCACCAGTGGCGAATCCATTGATTTTTATTAAAAGGGGACAAGGACACTCAAGGAGGTTTTGGTATCCCCAAAGCACGATCCACGACGAGGTCACGGGAGGGGGGGGGGGTGAGGGTGGGGGGGTGCGAGGGGGGGCGAGGGGAGGGGCCGGCGGGGGGGGGGGGCTTGTCAGAGGTCGCAAACGGGTTTTGATTCCTTACCCGTACCCGGCCGCACCAGGGTCGCAAACGGGTACCCGTACCCGGCCGTACCCGTACCCTCGGTATCGGGTACCTGATTGCGACCTCTGGGATGAAGCCATGTTGCAGGCACGGGTGAGTTGGTTCTAGGAACTTGAATTATGAGAAGAGACAAGACGTTGGGAAATGAGTGACAAACAGTTAGTCACCAGTGACTCACGGTCTACCCGTACCCGTACCCGGCCGCACCAGGGTCGCAAACGGGTAGCCGGGTATCGGGTAGGGTACGGGTATCGGGTACCCGGTTGCGACCTCAGGGGCTTGTGTGTAAATGTACAACCCACTGCCTTATCATTTCTTGTAAGAGGACCTTGATAACAGCAGTGGGTCTTTTTTTTATCTGTTTGTGCCAAAGTTGAATTTAAGTGAAGAGGAGATGGCTGGGGGGGAGTGGAGTGGGGGTGATCTGGGAAGGGCAGCAGTATCAACGGCGGTAAATCATCACGCAACACAAAAAAAAAACAACCGGCCCATGTCTGAATGTCTCCTCGCTCAGGTGAGTGCGGAGCGATGCTCATCTCCTCTGCCGGTGGCCCTGAGACCGTCGTATAAATCCCCAATTTCCACGCGTCTCGCCACGGACTGACCCTTGCTGGCTTCTTCCGCGACAGCGGCGTGCGGCGTTGTAATCGACCCGACGGAGGGGATGATGGGACGAGATAAGCCCCCTTCCCCCCGCCGCTGCCCTCGCCCTGCTCGACCCACTCCAACAATGAACTCCCTGGTTTTTTGATCTGGCCAACCTCGTGATTGTGAGCCAACACGACTGGAGTGAGTGGCTGATTGAGCAACGTGGAAAGTGATAATTGTTTTTTTACCCTTTTATCTGGCAACAAAACTGACACCTTTTTTTACAAGGAGTCATGTTTGCATAGACCACAATACCTGCAGTCATAATGCAAACAAAAAACATAACTCTGATAATGTATGCACTGTCCTTGAAGTCATCTGGTCCAACAGCATGTGAGACTAGGCTCTAAGGAAAGCTGTCTCGGGTGTGGACCAATCAACTTCAAGGACAGTGCATACATTATCAGAATTATGTGTTTTTGTTTGCATTATGACTGCATGTATTGTGGTCTATGCAAACATGACTCCTTGTAAAAAAAAAGGTGTCAGTTTTGTTGCCAGATAAAAGGGTAAAAAACCAATTATCATATTTTTTACTGGCAAATGAGGTTCCAATGGTGTAAACGTGGAAAGTGTTTAGCATGGGAGCTCTCTCGCCCGCTCTGGGCACCAACCGATCTCTGCCGCACGCACGCTTAGACTTGAATAAAGACAAAGATCCCCCGTATAGCCGTAGCAGACTGTAGGGGACAAGTGCTGTTAAAGAACGCCTATGCCGGCCATGTTTGCACATTGCACCAAGTACTCATTTGAGGCCGAGTGGACCTAGGCGAGGCCAAGGAAGGGTTCCGATAATCATCGCTGGTGTTGGCCGTGAGCGGTAATCGAACTCGGGCCCGCCGGATACGCGCTAACCGCTCTACTACCGTTCTCCCTACACCCACCCACCCACCCACAACCAATGCAATAATAACATCCTTGATCGATTTGTGCCGTTTTCCCATCATCCTTAAGAAGCACTAGCGACGTATTGAGAGATTATTAGTTTAAGAAATGCGATCAATCTAAGCGCCGGTTTTAGCCTTAGCTGCGTGATCACATTAGGACGGTCCCAAGATGGAACTGCCAACATTGCTCCTAAATTCTAGATTTGAAGCTTTCGTGACTGCAAGGATTCATATTCTTAGGTTTTTTTCGGTGAAATCACGTAGGTAAAACATCAAAATAAAAAAAACCTAAGAATATTGCTCCTAAATTTTGTCGGATTTTAACGCGGTCCCCGTTGTTGCGTTTTGACGTTAACGATGTTTGCCAACGTTGTTTTGCATCATTGAGATTTAGCAAATGCGAAAGGACGCTTTGGCAGTCGGTGAAAATTACACGCATTACGATTAATACACATCCGTTGCAATGTTATAACAGACACACAGTTAACATGTTGAGAAATGACTATTGAATGAGATGCCGACCGGTTTACGGGGATGCTGAGTGGGTATGTAATACAGGGCAGAGACAGAGAGAGAGGACCCTTGCACTCATTACACACAACGTGATTTCCACGAACGGACCACAATACCTTGCTGATCTCGTCAAAGAGCATACAACCATCATCGCGTGGACTCCATCCTCGCGGCTTTTGGCTCGTCCATCGAGCAAAGGCGGTGGCCACCGCATCGCGCGGCGCTTTCTGCGGCCGTCTGGAACGCTCTTCCATTCGATATTAGGAAGCCACGGGAGCTAGGCGCTTTTAAATCATCATCATCATCAAGATTGAAAACTCACTTCTTCAGAACTGCTCATTGTGTTCAGTTTGTTGTCCTTTCCTCGCGCCTCCGATTATCACGGTCGGCTGCGTACGGCGCGAAAGAAGTTCAACATACATGCATGCTGACCGTGTGTGTGATACAGGTTGCATAAAGTATTGCGTCGTTATTTCACCACGGTAAATTACCTTCTTCCTCACCCACCCCCCCATCTCCTGCCCCACCCCCACCACCACCACCGCACTCATCTCAAAACGCCACCCGCCAGACTGTTATTCTGACGAATGTGGAGAGCCTTCTGAACCCACTCCTAACGTCTCGTCCCCACACGGTGCTGAGCGTGCGATTCCACGTGTCCGCATTAACTTGTCGCTAATGTCGCAGCGCTCTCTTCCAGCGAGCAGCCCTCGCTAAGACGTCGCCGGCGCTCAGCACCGATCTCTCGCGCGCGCGGCGCCACGAAACCTGGGCGACCCGAGTTCGATTACTAACCGTGATGGATGGTTGATATCGATAGAAAACGATGCACAACCCTCCGCCCGCCAGACACAGCCAGAGAAAGCGAGTTGTCACCCGGACAAATAGCGTCGATTGATTTTAGTTTTTTTTTTCTTTCAGCAAAAACAGGTTACATTGAAAAGAGCAGGCAGCATTTGACGATTACATAAGACGCTTCGCTGGAGATTACGTCCAGCAGAATCAGGAATTTCGAGCTCAAACACTTGAGGTGTGGAGCTCTCGCTGATTACCTGGTGATGTTTGGATGTGATCATCGGCGGAACAAACGTCGCGTGTTTGTGCTACGGATAGACGGGTGCTCTCCATGTGAATGTGGAATTTCCAATTCAACCATTGGCTCATGGCCCGCCGATGGTGATGGACACTGCTCGCTTGAGCACAACCACGTGCAAGTTTCAGAGTCGCACCCTCGTCGAATTGATCGGTGGTACTGCAACGCAAATACATTTGTGTGTTTAGGGGCCGTCCATAAATGACGTCACGCGATTTTGGGCGATTTTTGACCCCTCACCCCCACATCGTCACACGGCGTCACAAAAAGTCAAACCCCCCCTCAAATTTGACGTCACAAAACTCTGCCCCCCACCCCAAAATCATATTTCCATTTTTAAAATAAAACATGCTTCAAATCGCTTTAAACTATTGTCATTGTAGTGCGTATTTAATGTGGCGCTGCACTCTGATGTTGTAGGAGTGTTGTTATAACAATTCTATATTTATTAAAAGTTGCGCGTTTTTATGGGACGTCACATTTCTCAAACCCCCCCCCCCACCTCGTCACACATCGTCACAAATGTCTGACCACCCCCCCCCCCACTAGGTGCATGACGTCATTTATGGACGACCCATTAGCCTTCCTGATCATTGGGGGGCAAGGGTTGTTGATGAACGCCTACTGAGGCATGCCATGGGAAACAATTGGGAAGAACTCTGTCTGCCCACCTTTGTCTCCCCCATTGCTGATGTTTACAAACTATTCTCGGCACTTTTTATTTAAAGGATGAGTCAACCTTGGGGGAGGCCCATTTTATTTTATGATTTCCCTTCTACATGACTTTACCGAAAGAACCAAGAAGATGAATCCCTGCAGTCACGAAAGCTTTAAATCAAATTTAGAGGGCCATGAAGTTTTAAATTTTCTACTAGTCAAACTTGATTGTTCTCCTTAGCCTGTTGGGTGTGGATTTTTGATTCATAGTAGTTTCTTTTTGGGGTCAGATCATCATCATCATGATCATCACCATCCATGGGCAGAAAGCCCTTAGGAGGTGTCCACTGGACATTCCGTAATTAGTTTCCACTTTCCTCTGTCTCGTGCCAATACTCTCAAGTCGTGGCCACGTCTTTCTGGCACCAATCTCTTCATGTCATCGTCAGGCCACTCTCTGTTAGATCTTCCTCTATTTCCAGTTCCTTCCACTCTCCCAACAACGCACTGGGTGAGATCGCCAGAGTACAATTCGAATGTGTGTCGTGCACCCTCCTCCGTCTGACACGGGCCAAGTAAATGAAGTCACGTGAACAAACGGCACACCGGGCGTGTGCTCAAGAGAAATCCACAACGTTGAACGATTGTGCACGTGACGATTTCCTTCGCCGGCATCTCCATGCAGTGCTCTCTCCTCTCCCCTGTGTCCGTAGCTGCGTCTTGCAACTGAGAGAGCTTCCATCCTGTGCATCGTGTTCATGTTTGGCGTCCAGTCGGATTGTGGTCTTTCTCTTCTGCGAGCACCCTTCGAGTGGCCCCTCCATCGCCGTCCTGTGCAGTTGGTCAACCATTTATCCTGACCACGGATCGCACTTCCGATGAGTACTGTTGGCGACGCACGGTGCGAAAGAAGTTCAACATGCATACAAATATAGACACGTTTTCTGTATTTCACACCGTAGCCTATGAAGATCGGCAACAGCTGGTGGTGTATCCAGCACCGTGCTTAGCCACCTTTGTCTCACCAGTGCAGATATTTACAACGCGGCACCCATTTAAGGCTGAGTCAACTTAGGGGAGGCTCAGGACTGGTTCAAATAATTTCTGCTTACGTTAGCCGCGGCCGGGAATTGAACTCGGAACGCTGCGTTCGTAGCGTAGTGCGCTGACCACTTCGCTCCCACACAAAGATCAAAAATAAAGATCCCCCATATAGCCTTAACAGACTGTTGGGGCAAGTGCTGTTAGCGAGCACCTATAAAGGCCGGCACGGCACACGGGGGGTGGGTGGCCAACACCACGCCCGGCCGCCTTCATCTCCCCAGTGGCGATGATTACACACCGCACCAGGTACTCATTTGAGGGTGAGTCGACCTAGGGGAGGCCCAGGACCGGTTCAGACAATCGTCACTGGGTGTTGGCCGTGAGCGGGAATCGAACCCGGTTCGTCAGGTTCAGTAGCGCAGCGCGCGAACCGCTACACTACCGCTCCCCACACACCCACACACAGTCACACACACACAGTCACACACACACAGTCACACACACACACGCGCGTGTAGGCAGCCCACAACTTCGTGGCACAGATATATGTTGGCTTGCACTGGAGACTTGGGCGTTTGCTTGAGCGATTGCTGTGGCCAGCACAAACAGGCTGGATGGATGGGGCCACCGTGACCACTCCTTTCCCAGCGTCCACTCTCTCTACGTGCGATGAATCTGCAGCTCGTTTTGCGACACAGCGCACGTGTGGGTGTTGTGCTGGATGGGTGTGAATGTGTGTATGTATGTGTTTGTGTGTCTGTGCGTGTATGTGTGTGGGGAGCGGTAGTGTAGCGGTTAGCGCTACGCTGCGCTATGAACCCGGCGATCCGGATTCGATTCCCGCTCACGGCCAACACCGGTGACGATCATCTGAACCAATCCCGGGCCTCCCCTAGCTCGACTCGGCCTCAAATAAATACATGGTGCGGTGTGTAAACAATGCCACTAGGGAGACAAAGGCGGTTCGGCGTGGTGCTGGCCACCCACCCACTCGTGTACCTTTCTGGCCTTCATAGGTGCTCGCTAACAGCACTTTCCCCTACAGTCTATTGAGGCTATATGGGGGATATTTGTCTTTGTCTGGAGGCGGTAGTATAGCAGTTCGCGCGCTGCGCTACGAACTCGGCCACCCGAGTTCGATTCCTGCACGTGGCCCGGGCCTCCCCTAAGTCGACTCACCTGGTGCGGGATGTCTAACAATCAGCACTGGGGAGACAAAGGCGGCCGGGGTGGGTGGGTGGGTCGGGGGTGACCACCCACCCCCTCATGTGCCGTGCCCGCCCCTTCGTTCTCCAACAGACCATGTAGCATTTGCCCCAAGGGGTTTATAATGCTAAATAAGGGGGGTACCTTCATTTCTGTGTGTGTGTGAGAGTAGCTGCTGTGCAGTGATAATGTACTGCCCTGTCATCGCAGAGAGCCGAGTTTATTTCCTAACCATAATGCACAACCATTAGCAGTTGCGACAGCGAGCTTGGAGTGACGTTCGCCGCACCGACCCCTGTGTGTGCGCGAGCAGGCGGGAGGTGTTTTTTGACGCACGAGTTTATAATGTCCGCCAGAATGGTCAAACGAGCGCGACTTTGTGTGTTGTTAACGTTTTTAAATCCTTTATATTAAGTTCGCTTGCTTGCTTAGGACCGTGCAAATCTTTCGGTCGTTTTTTAACCCACTTCCCGTGATCCAATCGAGCTGACATTTTCCACACAGACTCGTTGTGCGTGACAATGAATGTTCGTGAAATTCTTTTTCCAAAATTTTACACTTTTTAGGACATAAATATTATTTTTAATTACCAATTGCTTAATGGTGCAATGCAATCATCTGACCCATAGGTGGCAGCCATCTCAAGCCAGAGGACGAGAGGACTCTAGCCGCCACGCATATAAAGGATTTATAGTGAAAAAATTAGTTTTTACGGGTTATACTTATTTTTCTTCTTCGTTCTGCAGATAGCCTGGCCTTGGTCGTGGGAACGTGGGATGTCCACCAGAAGCTCAGAACCACCAAGACGTACATGGCACGCTTGTTGTACCCCATGTATGCCTCCCAAGTGCAGTACAGGTATTTAGTTTTTTTGCGTAAGCCAGCACATATAAATGTGTGTGCGTAAGGTTTCAGTCTTTCGCGTGTCAAATAAGCAAACTCGCCGCTTGATGAATGATGAGGTAATCCCTAAACAAATGACGCTGTGCGCAAACAAGGGGCCCATGCGGGTCGATTAACGCTGGTTTGCGTTCACGCACACAAACGATACACGATCTAAAGTTGTAGGTGTGTTGGGGAGCGGTGGGGCAGCGATTAGTGCACCGCGTGACACGAGTTCGATTCCCGCTCACTGCCAACACCAGTGACGATTATCTGAACCGGTCCTGGGCGTCTCCCCCCCCCCCCCAGGTCGACTCAGACTATAATAATCATCGCCACTTGGGAGACAAAGGCGGCCGGGCGTGGTGCAGGCCACCCACACCCTCGTGTGCTGTTCTGGCCTTCATAGGTGCTCGCTGAGAGCACTTGCCCCAACAGTCTGTTCGGGCTACACGGGGGATCTGTGTCTGTTTTGGGGTTGCCATTTCTCTCAATTTGTCCCGTACAGTCCGGGTATTGGTATCGGTGTTCGGGTGGCAGGAGTTGATTTGCGCCGAGATCTGGAACCGATCTCACGCTGCGTTTTTTGCTGATTGACCAAGGGCTCACTGAGAACAACATTTGGCCCGTGGAAATGATGGCAAACCCGGTGTGCCTGTGTGCTCTTGTGAGCGGTGGCGCAGTGATTGGGCACGCTCGAGTCTGATTTCCCAGCCACTGCTAGAATTCGTGGCAAGTGTTACCGGAACATTTGCTGGCCCTGCCATCGATCAACTCAGCCTTAAATTGAATGCCTGGTGCGGCGTGTAAACATCCAGCACTGGCAAAAGACAAAGGCAACCAGGCGTGGCGTCGTCCGCACCGCCGCATCATTGTTCGTCAATCAGGCCTTAATAGGTGCTCACTCACAGCACTTGACTCACCGGTCTGTAACAGCCATACGCGGGATTATTGCCTTTGTGTGTGTGTGTGTGCGTGAGCCTGAGACACGTAAAAAGTCAAAACGCACACGCGTGTCACATGGTGGCTGTCGTGAGCCAAATACATTTAAGGGGTGTGTGTATGTGTGTTTTTTTTGCTTGGCTGTGTGCATATTAACCAACACTTTGTAACGCTGCAGTCAGAGGTCGGCCAGTGGAGCAGCTGTTGAGTGTGCAGGCTTTGCAATTGCAACCACGGGCTGAACGGGCCCAAATGACTGGCTATGAAGTCAGGGGGGGAGGGGGGTGGATTATACAGGGGCTCCTATTTAATCCTTTACACCAGGGCCTATGCAAAGCGTTCTGAGCTGAGTCTCCTATGGGCTGATTCCAACCATGTCAATCGCGCGTGAGGGTTAGTCTGGCAAGCATTAATGCGCAGCCCAATGCGCAGCATTTGTGCGTACATGTAGAGCAACGCGGAATGCAGCTGTGGAACTGGATTCATGTCGTTCAGACAATGCTTTGTGGGGTTTCGATTTTTTTAAAAATGTATTCATAATGACAATTGATCGTCATCATCGTGGCTATGCTACCAAAACATGTGGAATTTCCACGAAGAGGCGGTCAGTCAAGACGTCACACTCATGTTAAACAAGGAAACACTTTACATTTTTGACTCTGTGTGAGTTTACAGACACTGTCAAACATTCCTCAATTATTGCTATTATTTAAACGTTTTTAGCCTGTTGACCACACTGGTTTGTGTAACGTTGTCAAACACCGTGTTGAAGTGTAGCTGAGCCCCAAACTGTAACCTCCAATGATTTCTTATCCCGATAATTCTATCTTCTGTGGTAAGCCCCTAATACACTCTTTCCACCAGACCCATGCATTACAGCCACCACTGCTTGCAGCTCTATTACCAGGGTTGATAGCAGGGGCATTTTTATCGTACAATCTCTGTCGGTGATACGCTAGCATGCGGGCAATTTGACAAGAGACCCTATAAGCCAGGTATTAAAAATGGTTTACCAATCTAAGGGTGGAGCGGTGGCACAGTGGATAGCGCACTGCACTGTGATCCCGACCGGCTCGAGTTCGATTCCTGTCCGTGGCTAACATCGGTGACGAGTTGATATTTGAACCCCACTTGGTCCACCCAGTTGACCGCCGTGGTGAAGTATGGTCACGCCAACTGCGGTGACCGATAACAGCATGGGGAGGCCTTCATCCAGCCGTGGATTTAAAATGGGATGTACATTAATATTAGCAAACTTAAATCCATGAGTATGTTGGACAATGCTTTATTTCAGCGGCACTATAGCTTGTTTTCAAATATTGTAATTAGACGAAGCTTAGCATTCTGCTTTTAAAATGTGTATTCATTCTGTAATGTAATTGAAAAAAAAATTATGCATATACCAATAACTAATGCACAGCAATTTGTCGATCCACCACTGGATTATCAGTTATGGGGCGGGGCGGTCGTTTGACCATACTTCACCTTGCCGGTCAGTGCGGTTTGGTGAAAGGGGTGTCTAGGGCCAATTCAGATGTTGCTATTCTACTACTGACCTCACCGGGTGACCAGGAAATCGAACGTGGGTCGCTGGGTTTGTAATTGCAGGACACGAATCGCTTTGCCTCAACTCGACCCGTAATTAGACGCATGCTGGGGTCACACATAGAAATCAGAATCAGAACATTGATTCATACCAGAGGACACCGGTGAGCTCTAGAGCTCTTTTTCACTGATGTCCGATAGGGGCAGGTCAGAACGTTACAGCAACAAACAACACATCAACACGATAGCAGTGCAAAGGTATAGGACAGGTAAGAAAAATTATTTTGCTCAAAAAATAGCTCAAGGTTAAAAGCTCACACGTGTGCCTTCATTTTTCTTTCACCTTACAGGTTGTTCTCCTGCAACGCGGTAGTAGTTGCGTACTTGCAGAACACCGCGTCATGGAAAAAAGAAACGCGTTATAATGCTGGGTAAAGCCCAGTCGGCGATAACGTGTGAGATTTCTGCATACGCAGGCTGCACAGAGACCGAGGCGCGTGGTTTAAGTTCAAGTTCATGTATTAGGTATAGCCCTGTGAGCCATTCAGCTCTTAAATCGGGTGCAACCGCAACAAACAAAAAAACTAAAACATGAACAAGAAAACATCTTAAAGTGGTGGGTAGCGTCTAGAAGCAGCATCCAGTAGCATCCCAACGGCTCGCGCGACGATGACGTTACGCCGATGCAGCCGCCGCACGGCCGCTCATTCCGACGTAGCTCCGCTCACTCGAGCGCGTTATATCCCAATTTGCGTCCGCGTTATGAAAAAATAAAAATAATAATGCGTTGCTGCCCAACACATGCCCGTCGCGTCGCGTCCGATTGGCGTTGCGAAAAAGACACGCGGCGTTGTGTAGGTGAGACAAGACCCGCCACTTTGAGATGTTTTTGTTTGTTTGTTGTTCCTTTCACCGAGACGTCTCTGACACGCTTGCTTCTTTCGGCGCGACGCCGGCGATGGGAGAGCCCCCCGCCACCCCCCTCCGGAATTTGAGAAAAAGCGAAGGGAGGGCGTGGGGTGGGGTGGGTGCATTTCCTGGCGTGTTCGTCAAAACTCCCAGAGTGACAAACCCACGGCCAACCATAAATCTCGCCGCTCGCCCTCCAAACTCCCCGAGTGGGAGTTTGCGAAAACAGCTGCTTTGGGAATTTGGGGGAGCGGCGTGCGGGGTGGGGGGGGGGCGCGAGGGGGGTGGGGGGGGGGGGCACGTTCTGTTCCGTGTTTTTTTAGTTTGCTGCTCCTAGCGAGATAATTCTCAGCTAAATGAGTTTGCATCAGAAACCCTCGGCAGATCGACCGGACCGGAGCAGACACTGACAAAGCTCATCTTGCCATCCCCCCCCCACTTCCACCCCCACCCCCGCCAGCTCTGCTGCAGATCGTCGGGGTGAAATTCTCAAGAGAGCCCCAACAATAACAACAACAACAATAACAACAACAATAACAACAACAATAACAACAACAATAACAACAACAATTGTACTGTCGTTAACATTCTGAAGGCGCATCATCTCGGGACTTGCCTCGCTGCGGAAACGCGTGACATTGTTTAATGGGGGAAGGGGGACGGGGGGGCACAATGTGGTCAGTGTTAAACAAACTTGAGATAAATGTTCGGCGTTAAACTGAATGAGTAACGATGCGATCTGCTATTGTTTGTCGCGTGCGCTGCTTCAAATCTCTCTCCCCCCTCCCATGGATACAAGGAAAAGGCTGTAAAGTCCATCGGAGGAATTGTCCTTGGCTTGTTTTACTTTATTCTACCCAGCACGCTCCCGCTATTGCAGACAGTTTGAATTTCAATTGTGATTCTATACTCATATTTACTAATAAGTATAACCCGTAAAAACAAAGTTTTTCACTATAAATCCTTTATATGCGTGGCGGCTAGAGTCCTCTCGTCCTCTGGCTTGAGATGGCTGCCACCTATGGGTCAGATGATTGTCTGCCAGTATTAAGCAATTGGTAATTAAATATTTAATTTGTTTTCCCTAAACAATGTAAAATTTGTGAAAATAATTTTCACGAACATTAATTGTCTCGCACAACGAGTCTGTGTGGAAAATGTCAGCTCGATTGGATGACGGGAAGTGGGTTAAAAAACGACCGAAAGATTTGCACGGTCGTAAGCAAGCACGCAAGCAAGCAAGCAAGCATATATTCCACCAGGTTAGGTCCCACTGAGCTATATAGCTTATATTTTAGAAGAAACCTGACTGTCACAAATCATAGCTCAACGAAGTGGCTTATCACGTGGTACATTTATTGCGGCCAAATACTCTGAAAGCACGTTGATTCTACATGTGGAGGGGAAAACCTGAGCGCCGGGAGAAAAATCCACGCGACCGCGGGGAGACAGACACGCAAATACCAAATATACAGCAGGAGTGGAGAACAGGTCTGTCGAGAAGACAGACACCTGTTCTCCACCTGAGGACGGCTGCTTGCGTTGTGGCCGAAACGTCGTGAGAATTATTTTATTATGTTTTATTTTTATTATTTTATTATTTCCATTCTACGTGACTTTACCGAAAGAACCAAGACGATGAATCTCTGCAGTCACGAAAGCTTTAAATCGAAAGACAAAGATCCCCCATATAGCCTTAACAGACTGTTGGGGCAAGTGCTGTTAGCGAGCACCTATGAAGGCCGGCACGGCACACGAGGGGGTGGGTAGCCAATACCACGCACCAGGTACTCAATTGAGGCTGAATCGACCTAGGGGAGGCCCAGGACCGGTTCAGAGAATTGTCATTGGTGTTGACAGTAAGCGGGAATCGAACTCGGGTCATCGGACTCGCAGCGCTCACCGCTAAACTACCGCTCTGTGTGAATATATACATACAGTACACATGCTCCTGTGCGAAACGCCATCAGTGGGTAATGTTAGTTAATGGGCAGTGTTAGTCTATGGGCAGTATGTATGTGTATGTTGAACTTCTTTCGCGCCGTACGTGGCCAACCGTGCTAATCGGAGGTGCGGGAGGCTACTGTGTCACATGGAACAGCAAGTGTGAGAACTGACGTTCTATCAGCGTGTATATGATGTGTATAATCGGTTCGTGTCACCCCCACAGCTACTAGAGGTACCACCATTCACCACCACAATGAATATAATGCAACCCTGAATTGTGATCATTAGTTCACTGAATCGCCAGAGAAGTTGGGGTGCGAGGTGTCTTGTTTTGTTCCGCCCATACTGAGTAGAGGGATTGACTGTGACCTGCAATATGATTTGTATATATATATTGTGCATGGAAACACACCTAATTCATGTACGTGTGCATGTTGAACCTCTTTCACGCCGTATGTAGCCAACCGCGCTAATCAGATGTGCGGGGGAGGACAACACACTGAAACATAAAAATCAGTTCTAAAGAAATTCGTTTTCAATCTAGATTTAAAACGCATGGCTCCAGTGACTTCTTAACATCGGAAAGCGCGCGAGTTAAGGGACAAACCGTGAATTGCGATGGTATTTTTTTGCAGGAATATCCAAAAACGTGAGGTTTTAAATTACGATGCCTCCAAAAAACGTCGTGGCCGATAAACCCACGGTACATGGCAAGCATAGTGATGCATTTTTCATAGGACACATTACATCAAAGCCGCTTTTACCAAAATAATCATAATAATTGTAAAGGCTTTGTAGCTTGGGGCATTTTTAGTTGTAAAACGGAGGCATTAAATAAGCGATGCATGACGGAGGGAGGAGAGAGATGAACATAGCAATGGAATGTGAAAACCACTTATGTTTAAGCTTTTTTTTTTTTTTATTATCATTGAAGCGGCGCTATAGGGCAACACTGTCAGGATTATGGGAACGCTTCGTGGTCAACTCTTGCGTTGTGTGGCATTCTAAAGTCAGGCTGCATTAAGCGGGCATTGCGTGCACTCGCGTTAAGGAAGAAGAGCGATGCTTCTCGTTAATATGCGTGCAAGAATGCCAAAATAGTTGAAGGAGCCACTTATTTATCATTCCTATTTTATGGACGCCTGCGTTGTTCGCATTAAAGTTTTCGCGAACGCTCCAGTTCTGGCCACATCTGGCTTCATTGCGAATTTTTTAACAACCTGTTGCAGATCACTCCGCTCGCTCTAAATGGATTATAATAATGGCCCTGGTTGTACAATGCGGGCCAGATGTCCGTTAATCTTTCGGCGCATACCAGGGGTGTTGAATGGCACAGAGGTGCGGTGCGCGTGCAACACATTCTGGACGACTGGACACTCCGGGGGTGGGCCCCGTCACGAAACCAGCTCTTACCTAGGGACGAAAATTGTCCACATTTTCACGTCTCGAGCAATTTGTGTCAAGTTGGAACGTTCACAAAATCTCACAGGAAGTGAATATTTTTATTTTTTATTTTTAGAAATCCCCCCCCCCCACCACCACCACTATCCCCTTGGCAGCGTCAAGGTGATGGCCTTAATTTTATTTGCGTTAATTTAATACCTCTCTGTACAACCTCCCCATCCCCCCCTCCCCACTCTCTGGGCTCCAAAGCGAGCAAGGCACTCAATCACGTGTGGACTCACAACATTATTATTCGCCTGTCGCAGAAAATTAACGGGTCATTTTCCACTTATTTGACCTGACGTGTAATTTCGTTTGTTGCGTCATATTTATTTACTGCACGTAGGAATATAAATAATACGTGTGTTGTTGTTGTTGTTGTTGTTTTTGTGGTTAGTGTTCAGTGATTCGGAGCACTTTACTCACAATCAGAAGCGTGTAGGTTCCACTCCCAGGTGATGATACAAACATAGCCCCATCATCAACCCCACGATAGAACAAACAACTCTGGATTCACTGAAACAGGATCAGCATCTGTGTTTAGACTGCAGGAGGAATCCGATGAGCTATGAAGCTCTTTTCCCACAGATGTCCAGTATGAGTGGCTCAGCAAGTTGCAACAGCCAACAATGCGAACAAACCATGGGAGTGCAAAATATAGAAAAATGTAAGTAAGTCGCTGAGTTTAAAACAAACAATAAATGCATTTTATTATATAAGTCCATCATCATTAGACCTCCTTTGCCAGTACCAAAATATAATAATAGGGTTTTCCCCATTTTTTCTGGCAACAAAGCTGAAACCTTTAAACTTTGATAGTGCATTGCCTTTGAGCTGTACGCCTCTTGGCGTCCTCTGGTCTAGCACCAATTGAGACGAGGCTCAAAAGAAAGCCGTCTCTGGTGTGGACCAATCAGTTTCAAGGACAATGCATATATTATCAGAGTGTTTTTTTTTTTTGCATTTGACCACAAGTATTGTGGTTAATGCACACATGATTCCTCGTATAAAGGTTTGAGTTTTGTTGCCAGAAAAAAGGGGGAAAACCCCTATTATTATATAAGTCCAGTTTATAAAGCTTGGGCAAGGCAACACAAACAACGAAACAGTCCCAGACCACGCCAAGATAACGCCACGCAGCGGTAGTCCCTCAATAAAGTGGCACATGAACAATGAACTATCGGCGCACAGGTAAGGATCGAACTTCCAAATCACATTCGTAAAATAAACGTGACCGTATCCAGCACTAATCTTCTGCAATGTTATTATATTTTATTTTTTCGCACTCACTGGACTGGGGCGGTCGTCTCGCCAACGCTTGAAATCCACGTTCAATCTCAGAAGCCGCCGCCCAAATATAAATACAGATCCCAGGACCTCAGTGGTGTCGGCTCAGAGCCCTGACGTCTGAGCCAACAGTCTCTCCTTCTTCTCCCCCGCCAAGACTTTCTGCAGCGTCTCATTTGCGGCCGCCGCTGCCTGTCGCAGCAGCCCTGCCCTGCTTCGCGTCGCGTTCTCCACACCCCCATTGACACCAGCTAACGACGATGACGACGATGATGATCACGACCGTAATGTGCACAGCACGCCAATAAACGAGGACCAAGATTAAGTAGGGACCCGATGCTGCTGATGACGAGTCCGCTGATAACAGATCAATAATTAATATCCATCAATATGTCGCTGCAGCTCTCTAACCACGCGCGTGTAAGCATCGGTTGTTGTTTTTTTAACCAGCATTACAGCAACACCAGTCATTTGATCTCAATCATTTGTACCTTCATAGGCCTCGTCGCACCGACTGAAGCGACTCAATCAGTGAAACCTCTTCATCTGGCCCGCTATAGAGTGGCGTCCTTTATTTTTGTTTGATAGCTGTACTTGAATTTCGATTTAAAGCTTTCGTGACTGCAGGGATTCATCTTCTTGGTTCTTTCGGTAAAGTCACGTAGAAGGGAAAAAAAAAACAAATAAAATAAAAAACATAATTATTTTATTATGTTATATTTTTATTATTTATTATTTCCCTTCTACGTGACTTTACCGAAAGAACCAAGAAGAGCTTTACTTGATTTCATTTTCAGGGTGACGTTTCATCTCCTCGGTTATTTTCATCGTTTTTTTGTTGTTGCTGCTGCTGCTGCTGCAAGCGTAGTTTATAAACTACTTTTTTGACTCCACGTGGTAAATTACCTTATTTTTTTACGGTTGAACTCTGTCTCGTGTTAAATTGCCGGGTGTACGTCACGTCTCCGTGCTATATCGAGCGTGACCGAGGGGTCAGGCTGGGCCGCGGACTGGAGGTTATACTTGCCACTTACGTGTCCCCAACACCCTTGCTTTGCGCGCCCGTTCGCTTGAAAACAAATCGCGATTCGTCCGGCAGAGCCACGTACGTTTCCAAACTTTGACGCATCGTCAGTGGATGGTGTTATTATTCTAGCCACTCGTTTTTCACCAGAGGACGGGTGGGTGAGGGGGGAGGGGGAGACTGACAATTTAGTGCAATGAACGTTATTAAAATGCGCATGTTCTGTGAAATAAATTAGTAACTAAATTAGTAAGTGAATAAATAACGTTTGTACTTTTTTGTTGTTGCAAATATCGCACGAGCAGCAGTTACCGCAATGTGCACGTTGTGTTTTCTCGCGGATTTATTTGACTGGCATCGAAACGTTCAAAATACGGATCATGTACGCAAATACATTTTTTAAAAATAATTTACTTTGCCTCAATTTGAACAGAAAATGATTTAATCTGAGAAGAAACTTTGGGAATTAAAAAAATTACCCTGCATACCGTGATTTATGGAGCGGGAGCAGAACATAAAACGTTCGGCTTTATCACCAATACATTTTGGCTTTTATTTAATAATGCACATACAATATGCAAACACATCATCCTTTGAAGATGACAATGCTTTTCTCTTGGCTTCGGCGCACTTTGCGTGCTGCACAAAAGTTGTACACGTACAAGTTTTACGACTAATCTCTTTACTCTCCGTCTGAATTGCTTAAACCCCAGCCCGTAAACCCCGCCGGTTTGAAAATCCTCATCTGTGAGCAATCATTGCCGAGTCTCTCTAAGTGGTCCTGAAGTTCACAACCTAGAATTACAGCGACATTTGGATGGCGATGTTTACATATTTATGGGACAATTACATTTCATAGAGCACAGAGCTGTGTGCCGCACTTTTGTATAAACTTAAACTATTTAAAATTGTATCAGATGAAGCCCCACTGAGCCATGTAGCTTTTTTCAGAAGCGACCTGGCCATTTCAAGTTATATCTCGACGAAGTGGCTTATCATGCGGATACATTTATAGCAGCCAACTACTCTAAACGCATGTTTCTAAATCTAGAGGGAAAACCCGTAGGAGCTTGAGAAAAATCCACGTGACCACGTGTAGAACACGCAAACTCCAAAAAATACAGGCGTCAGGGTCGGGATCGAACGCACGACTTCCCGTATACCAGGCGAGGTAGTTAACATCTCACCACCGTGGCAAGCACCATGATGTTTGGAATGTCAGTTGAACTTTAACGAGTGCATTTTTGGATACTTCATCGGGAAAAACGCCTCACTGTGTTCGTCGAATGTCTGGCATCATGGGTCCGTGCCATCACGATCAATTTCAAAAGGCCGCCCTGGAAAAAGAGATTCTTAGCTCAGTGGGCTTTACCCGGGGCATTAACTTTCTGATTCCTTCGCAGGTGGAACGGAGTCTCAACTCCCCCCCCGGGCAGTGCTCGCTGTACACAAATCCGCGACCCCAAGCGCAATCGACGTCATTCTGCACGACGGGTTTTCTTTTCTTTTTTTGCGCGACATACCGAGCGGAACGTTTTCACCACCGCTGTCTCCGACACAATCACCGCTCTGACCCTGCCCGCGGCGGGTCAATCTGGCTGCAGGGAAAGTGTCGCCGCAGGGCGAATTGGCCCAAGCGAATTGGCCCAGGCGAATTGGCCCAAGCGAATTGGCCCAAGCGAATTGGCCCAGGCGAATTGGCCCAGGCGAATTGGCCCAGGCGAATTGGCCCAAGCGAATTGGCCCAGGCGAATTGGCCCAGGCGAATTGGCCCAGGCGTTGACTTACTTACTCCATTCAAAGCTTTCGTGACTGCAGGGATTCATCTTCTTGGTTCTTTCGGTAAAGTCACGTAGAAGGGAAATAATAAAATAATAAAAATAAAACATAATCGAATAATTCTCACGACGTTTCGGCCACAACGCAAGCAGCCTCAGGTGAAGAACAGGTCTGTCGGGAAGACTTTACCGAAAGAACCAAGAAGATTACTTACTCCACTGTATGCGAAATGGGGCAGATTTTGTTTTTGTTTTTTATTTTTGCCCCGCCGTGAAAACGGCCATCAAGTCCGCAAGCTTGTGGGGCTCAACGACGGCCCAGAGAGTTGCAAGAATTGGAACGGGGCGGCATTTTAGACCGTTGAGGCCAGCGTTGTGTAGAGAGCACACGTTCGAGCGGATGGTGTGACCTGCAAAGTGATGAAGGCAAGCACTATGCCTGTGGTCGGTTGCCTTGTCATCCGAAGTGCCGGTGTTGACTACACTGCATTCAGGCATTAGTTGAGGCTGAGTCTACCTCGGATAAGCCGAGTCAGCCTTTGCAAACATACACACAAAATCTACTCGCCTTGGATGGACCAAAAATCACAACGCCTTTTATCCCATGATACACCGGCTAAAAACTGATCCATCTCTGAGTGGGTGGAGGGGGTAGGTACAGTGGTGTGTTATGAAAGCAAGCCACGGAATCAATTAATGCGGGGCAAATTGGCCCAGGGAAATCTCATGGATTTTACGAGGCTCTCCTATCGTCTCTGCGCCTGCTTTAACCGTGGCGGTTATGTGCGAGTGAGTGATCTGCAGAATCGTAGTTGATGCAACGTAATACAATTTGGATTTGTATAGCGTCTTGAGATATTTGGTTTGCGCTGCACAGCGACAGTGGGACGTGGATAGTGATGCAGAATTGGTCTCCTTCTGCAATTCATTGCTGTCTGCTAATGAGAGGAAGGGCCTTGCTTTGTAACCCGAAGTGAGCGTAAAGGTTTTGTCATTATCAATTAGTGGCCGTTCGACTGAAATGTCAACAGGGATCTTACGCTAATTAATTAAACCTGGCTAAGCTAGTCTTCACTCCATTGGAGGTATCCAGTGGAACGAACGCAAGTCGTCTACATTTCAATTCATATTTACCCAAAGCATTATGGATCTGAACTTCAATTTAAAGCTTTCGTGACTGCAGGGATTCATCTTCTTGGTTCTTTCGGTAAAGTCATCACGTAGAAGGGAAGTAATTAAATAATAAAAATAAAACAATAAAATAATTCTCACGACGTTTCGGCTACAACGCAAGCAGCCGTCTTCAGGTAAAGAATGAGACACTGCCAAGCTTGGAGCGCCTTAACAAAAGAATGTGCATATCTTCATATGCACATTCTTTTGCAGTATGGCAGTGCTATTTTTGTATTTGAAGATATGCACATTCTTTTGTTAAGGCGCTCTTCTTCCACCTCCAACCCAGCTTATATATAAGCTCCAAGCTTGGCAGTGTCTCATTCTTCACCTGAAGACGGCTGCTTGCGTTGTAGCCGAAACGTCGTGAGAATTATTTGTATTATGTTTTATTTGTATTATTTTATTACTTCCCTTCTACGTGATGACTTTACCGAAAGAACCAAGAAGAAGAACATTATGGATCTGGATTATCAACGAAGCATGCAGATGACAACTGGCGTTATTTTGTTCACATTTGCACCTCCGAGTTGGTTAATTCATCACTCACGTGGAAACATTTGCACGGTTATTCGAAATGTCACCACACAAAGGTTATGAATTTTGTAGTCCCAAGCAACTAATTTTAATGCGTGTTGTGTACGCTATGCATCATGGTGTAAAAACCTACTGGCTGGCAGATAGTGATGATTCATTAAAACGCGTTCCCGCTCAAACGAGCAACGGATGCTGCTCATATATGTTCGTCGCCCTGAACCAGTGTGGGAAATCTTCTTGGTTCTATCGGTAAAAGTCACGTAGAATGGAAATAATAAAATAATAAAAATAAAACATAATAAAATAATTCTCACGACGTTTCGGCCACAACGCAAGCAGCCGTCCTCAGGTGAAGCACATGTCTGTCGGAAAGACAGCGTCTGCACGTTGTGGCCGAAAAGTCGTGAGAATTGTATTTTATAATGTTTTATTTTTATTATTTTATTATTTCCATTCTACGTGACTTTACCGAAAGAACCAAGAAGATGAATCCCTGCAGTCACCAAAGCTTTAAATCGAAATCAGTGTGAGAAATTCAACATTTTTAAAGTTGAAATGAAGTTGCAAATCAATGTGCATTACTCCCTCCTATTATGTCTAGAATAGACACATGGATACTGACAAAGTGGTTAAAAAAATGTGAAATGTGTTCAAAAGAAGCGTAGCGAGATGCACGGTCGGAATTGCACTCAAAGCCACAGAGAGAGAGAGAGAGAGTAAGACAATTATTTGGGAAATCACGCGAATCAGCAACATCATAAAGACAGGGCGTTTCAGTGGTGAGATGTTAACTACCTCGCCCGGTATACAGGAGGCCGTGAGTTCGATCCCGACCCTGAGGCATGTATGTTTGGAATTTGCAGGTTCTCCCCGTGGTTACGTAGATTTTTCTCCGGGTCTTCTAGTTTTTCCCTCTATATTTAGAATCAACATCACTCGTTTAGAGTAATTGTCTGCTATAAATGTCCACGCGATGAGCCGCTTCGTCGAGCTATCATTTGTGGCCAGGTCGCATCTGAAAAAAAAGAGCTGTACTGTTCAGAGGGCCTTATCTGTTAAAATAAAAAAGAATAGTTCCATAGTTTGGCTCGGGCAGAAATTCATTGCTGCCTATGATGACGGTCACGGGACGAGACTGGTGACCGATTGGTGGCCGAAGGAGGGAACATTCCCGAAACAATACCACGGAGCTATAGACATGTGACCGGTTCACGTGAAGAATTGTGAAGGCGTGGGGTAGCCGCCATCCAGCAGTGGATAGACCAAGGCTGAAGATGATGACGTTGTGGTGGTTGTGGACCAATATCTCCACGGGTAAAACTTACAAGCGGACCTGGTATACATATCTCAACATGAAAAGAAAAACCTTCCACACTTTTAGTGCTCACAATTAATGTATTTGTCCATAAAAACACAACCAACAACCCGAGTAACATCCCCCTGCGGAATACTATTCCACAATAGGCTCTGTGTGTCTGCTGCTGCTGCTTTCATTACCGTTTACCTCGTGTTAAACACCACCAAGATGTACCACACGTAGGCCTCGGCAAGGTAAGGTAAAAGTGTAAAAACAACGAGCCTACCTTTACCCTACATTTTACCTTACACACAATACAATCACTCTACCCTACCTTTTACCCTTTAGCAGGTAAGGTAAAAGGTCACAAGTAAACCCGTAAAAACAAAGTTTTTCACTATAAATCCTTTATATGCGTGGCGGCTAGAGTCCTCTCGTCCTCTGGCTTGAGATGGCTGCCACCTATGGGTCAGATGATTGCATGGCAGCATTAAGCAATTGGTAATTAAATATAATATTTTTGTCCTAAGTGTAAAATTTTGGAAAAAATTTTCACGAACATTAATTGTCTCGCACAACGAGTCTGTGTGCAAAATGTCCGCTCGATTGGATCACGGGAAGTGTGTTAAAAAACGACCGAAATATTTGCACGGTCCTAAGCAAGCAAGCACGCAAGCAAGCAAGCAAGCACGCGAACTTAATATAAAGGATTTAAAAAGCAACGAGCCTACCTTTTACCCTACCCTTTACCCTTACCCCTTGGCATGTCGACACCTTCACCTTTATCCTTTTACCCCGTAAAAACGGTACAATTACCTTACCTTGCCGAGGCCTAACCACGTGCTCGGTGGCTTCATCCGGCTTGGCTTGAGCTGCTGTTACCGCTCTCGTGTGAGATCGACATCATCTTTTTTTTTTCTTCACACCGGCCCGTCCATAACGGGCATTCCTCTGTGATCGCGGCTTTGCGTGCTTCACTTTTGTTTATCGATAGTGGCGTCGTAGGTTTGGATTTCACTGACCTTGCTGGGGCATTAATCACGTTGGGGCATGGGGGGTGGGGAGCAACAGCATTAAAACAACATGTTCAAAGTTAGGCGAGCGTATTGACGAATCCATTATAGTCTCATTAAGTTACAGCGCATTTTTCGAGCGCACAACTTGGGCCAATTTGATTGCTCCAAACGAGAGTTGACATCGAAAACCCACTAAAAAAAGAGCACATTCTCACTCCAGAAATATGTGCTATGATGGGGATAATGTTTTCAAGCCATTGTTACGCGTGTTATATATTTATATAATATACACATTTTTTAACAAACTGCTTCAAAGCCAAGGCGTTTTTAATCAATGCTGCCTAAACTATTCACTCCCAGAAGGCGATGTGGCTGATGGTTGTGTAAGAAAATGTTTTTTTATGTGTAGAGACATATATATGAACGAAACATTGTTTGCGTATCTATTTTGTTATTTATACTCTCAACAATGCTGCAAATAATTATTATTTGTTATTTTACATTTTTACATATCGTTGGAAAGAGGGTACGTTGAACTTCTTTCGCACCACCGTACGTAGCCAACCGTGATGATCGGAGTTGCGATTTGGCATGGTTGGCTACGCAATAGTCGCACGCCTCTGTCGCGGTTCGGCGTGTACGATGAGTAGTGGACACGAGAGGTTCGTGCGAGTAGTGGAGGTTCGTATGGTGAGTAGTGGACACAAGAGGTTTGTACGAGTAGTGGAGGTTGGTACGGTGAGTAGTGGACACAAGAGGTGCGTGCGAGTAGTGGAGGTTCGTACGATGAGTAGTGGACACAAGAGGTTCGTGCGAGTAGTGGAGGTTCGTACGATGAGCAGTGGACACAATAGGTCCGTGCGAGTAGTGGAGGTTTGTACGGTGAGTAGTGGACACAAGAGGTTCGTGGGAGTAGTGGAGGTTCGTGCGGTGAGTAGTGGACACAAGAGGTTCGTGCGAGTAGTGGAGGTTCGTACGATGAGTAGTGGACACAAGAGTTTCGTGCGAGTAGTGGAGATTCGTACGGTGAGTAGTGGACACGAGAGGTTCATGCGAGTAGTGGAGGTTCGTACGGTGAGTAGTGGACACAAGAGGTTCGTACGAGTAGTGGAGGTTCGTACGACGAGTAGTGGACACAAGAGGTTCGAACGAGTAGTGGAGGTTCGTACGGTGAGTAGTGGACACAAGAGGTGCGTGCGAGTAGTGGAGGTTCGTACGATGAGCAGTGGACAGAAGAGGTTCGTACGAGTAGTGGAGGTTCATACGATGAGTAGTGGACACAAGAGGTTCGTACGAGTAGTGAACGTTCGTACGATGAGTAGTGGACACAAGAGGTGCGTACGAGTAGTGGAGGTTCGTACGATGAGTAGTGGACACAAGAGGTTCATGCGAGTAGTGGAGGTTCGTACGATGAGTAGTGGACACAAGAGGTGCGTACGAGTAGTGGAGGTTCGTACGATGAGCAGTGGACAGAAGAGGTTCGTGCGAGTAGTGGAGGTTCGTACGATGAGTAGTGGACACAAGAGGTGCGTGCGAGTAGTGGAGGTTCGTACGGTGAGTAGTGGACACAAGAGGTGCGTGCGAGTAGTGGAGGTTCGTACGACGAGTAGTGGACACAAGAGGTTCGTACGAGTAGTGGAGGTTCGTACGACGAGGAGTGGACACAAGAGGTGCGTGCGAGTAGTGGAGGTTCGTATGGTGAGTAGTGGACACAAGAGGTGCGTGCGAGTAGTGGAGGTTCGTACGGTGAGTAGTGGACACAAGAGGTTTGTACGAGTAGTGGAGGTTGGTACGATGAGTAGTGGACACAAGAGGTTTGTACGAGTAGTGGAGGTTCGTACGATGAGTAGTGGACACAAGAGGTTTGTACGAGTAGTGGAGGTTCGTACGGTGAGTAGTGGACACAAGAGGTTTGTGCGAGTAGTGGAGGTTCGTACGATGAGTAGTGGACACAAGAGGTGCGTGCGAGTAGTGGAGGTTCGTACGGTGAGTAGTGGACACAAGATGTTCGTGCGAGTAGTAGTGGAGGTTCGTACGGTGAGTAGTGGACACAAGAGGTGCGTGCGAGTAGTGGAGGTTCGTACGGTGAGTAGTGGACACGAGAGGTGCGTGCGAGTAGTGGAGGTTCGTACGGTGAGTAGTGGACACAAGATGTTCGTACACTCTTACACAATCCCAGTGGCCCCGGGGTTTTTTTGTTTGTTTGATTCCAGGACCGATTGAGATGTTCGTAAAAAATCTGGTGTCTGAAAACGGCCCCGGAAGCCCATTGTCCTCGTACGGCTCGATCAGCATCACTATTGGGGGAGAGAAATGCGGGCCGGGTGTGAGTGGAGCTGGCCTCCTCCTCAGTATGTGCTTGGTGCCTCTGCACTCCTTCATGGGAGAGATCTTTGTCCCTTTTTGTTGGTTTGTGTGCGGGGTCGCGCGGCGTTGCACGATGCAATTTGCACTTGAATTGCAAACTTTGTTTGCCGAGTGCAACAATTTATGCAAAACGTCGTCTGGTGCATCCCAAGGTCATATTGGAAGTTTGCCCATTGCTAATGTCACAGCAAAGATGATTACATTTGTAGAGCATTGTAGCGGACAACCGAATGCGCACATAATTCGCATTTCATATCAAGTCTTTTTGTGATCTGTATTGTTTTTCAAATATCCTCCTTTAGAGTAAATGTCTCATTTTGTTGTCCCCTATCGTATACTACATACAACGTTTGTAGAATAACTGCGGTGAGTCTGCAAACAGTGAAGACGGAAGACTTCATTGCGTCTAATTGCCACCGCATTGCAATAAAACTCAGTAAAAATTGCCTGGCTTCACGAAAAGAGAGTTCACGTCTAAGCTGGATGGCATTCTGCGAAATTGCCTCACCCAAATCCATTTTGATACAGTTGAATAATGTTTACTTTGAGGCTTTTTGAACACATTCGCAGAAAATGGATGGCGATTTCCATTCGTCAGCTCTCTTCCCTCTGTTCCATGGGAAAGTGATGTTATTACGGTGTCTCTGCGCTGTACAATGCTGCTGTGTAGCAGTGAGTCGAGCACACATAGATGGTCATTGTAGCATGCAGTTCTAACCATCGCCATCATTGCCATCATCATCATCATCGTCGTCGTTGCCCTGCAAGTGCATCGTGGCATTTATCCCCAACGGCCGTCAGGAAGGGACTCTTTAGAAGTTCATAAATTGCAGGTAATTGACAACATTGGCCCATTACGTTGTTGTACAATGGTCTCTTCTCAATATCGCAAGAGACCCACCGCATTCACACAAATCGTCTACGCCGTGCACGGACTCAACGGATCACGTTACCTCCCTAGCGCGTTACGCAAGATCCCGTCCATCATTTTGATTGCAATGCTCACTGCATTAGATTCAAATGCATCATCGGCATCAGAGTATGTATTTATTACTGGAGAAATCCGATGAGCTACGAAGCCCATTTTCAGCTTCGTATATAGAGCGCGCGTATTCGCACGATCGGATTCGCGTTTTAATACACTTCTGCTACGACAGATGCACTCCTTGAAATATTCCGTGGGGGTGGGTGCTGCGGTTAGAGCACTTTTTTTCCCATTCAGAAATGCCGCAACAACAAAAAAACAATCTCCACAAGTCAAAATCGTAATACATTAATTTATTTTTGGCGACTCGGTCCCACCGCGCACATAAACGCCGCGACCCGCCTGCCATGTCGTCCAAGCGCAGCGAGGCCGAATGCGCGGAAGAAAGAAAACTTTGAAACTTTGATTAGCGCATCGTGCAGAGCTCGTTCAAAGAAATAGATCGCCGTGTCGTTCGCCTTCGACAGACAAAACATGACGTCGCAACGCAAGTTTATGCGAGAGCCGGGGGCTTGTGGGAACCCGGCGTCACGCCATGAAGTTCAGTTGTCCGCCATCCACGCCACGTGTTGAAGCTGCCAACGGTCTTGACGACCTCATGGGCCCCTTCGTTGGCGACGCTTGGCAACAAAGGATGAGGCCACGAGAAGATGTGCGCACGCATCATGCGAATTCTGCCCTTCGCTTCGTGCACAACCCTCGGAGTTTTGTGTGGTTTCCTGTGTTTAGGGACACGTTGTTGAGCACATTGGCTTAACTCGGAGGACCACACTTGCATTAAACCATCACGCGAACTCTGGTCAGAAACTTTTGATTCACCATCGAACAAAGACGGTGGTAAACCGCATCGCGCGCTTTCAAGTGCGCTTCTGCGGCCGTCTGGAACGCTCTTCCTTCCGATGTTAGGAAGCCACTAGAGCTATGCACTTTCACATAATCGAGATTGAAAACGTATTTCTTTAGAACAGTTTTTTGTGTTTAGTTTGCTGTTATTATCCCGCACCTCCGATTAGCACCGTTGATTCTGTACGGTGCTAAAAAAATTCAAGACATATACATATAACATGACACAATGAATTACTTTCAGTGCAAATGTGTCTCACATTTTTCATCATTGCTCAATTCACCAACCCCAACTCCTCGCTGCTGACTTTCACGAACGCACTCAGTGGGTGAGCACAGCTGCTCCAACGCACCTTTGCCGTCTGAGTTCAATTCCCCGGCTGTGGGCCACATCGGCGGTGATTGGTATCTGAACCGGTCCTATTGGCCTTTCTCTTCCACCCACACTGGCTGGTGTGGAGTGAGGCCCGATCACACAACATCCCCCCCCCCCTACCGCCCCCATGACCGACCCAGCAAGGGGAGTTCGTCATCCAGCAGTGGATTGACAAAAGACTCTAAATTATTATTACTGTTATCATCCATCACACACTGTTAGCACTTAAACAGGTACTGGAGGTGGCACCTTCATAATGAATATAAAATGTATTTGATACTGATGTTTCAAAAACACGTAAACTATTCCCGGTCCGGTGTCATTGCAAATGCGCTAGAATGCGTTTGAAGATCGCGTCATCATCGGCCAGGTGTTCCGTTGTTGAATTCCCGAGTTGCGGCGAAGATTTTTTTTTTGGTTTTGTTTAATCCCCCCCCCCCCCCCCCACCAAAAAAAAATCCATGCTTACTTTGTGTCACTTGATATCCCAGGCTAAGTCTTAATGTTGGTGTATTGGGCCAGAGCCCTTGAAAATGGGTCTCTTCTCACAACTGAGAGACGCCACCAACACACGTGAACTTGTAACCGCACTGTCAGTCCATTTCTGCGCTGGTATAAAAGACGCCAATGAAATCGCTTGGCTGCAATCCAAGCTTGCACTATATATATTAAAAAAAATATCTTTTCAGGATTTCTCTTTGTCGACAACTTCGCATTGCACGTAACAACAACAAAAACCAAACTCACGCCATCAAGTCAGACAGTCTCATCCGGGACGGAATGCTGCTCTTCTCCTCTGCTGGTGGTCCTGAGCCAGCGGTGGACATTCCACATTGCCAAGGCAGGGCCCAAGGCTCTGTAGGACGGTCAATGTTGGCTCTTCTCCACTGTTGAGCTCCATCTTTGAGGCATGCTGGGCTCAGTCTGTCCTCCAACTTGCTAAACCGTCAATACTGGACATGTGTGAAAAAAGAGCTGCATAGCTCATCGGATTCCTCCTCCTGCAGCCTTAAATAAAGATTCTGATTCTGAACCAGGGTGTGGACTTTTTGCAACCTGCCGATTGTGAATCGAGCACTTTGATAACAAGATGTGAAGGAGATAAAGGATGCAGCGCTGCAAATTACTCGCTCACGCACTAGAAGGAGCTCTCGAGAGATGCTAGAGGGTGTTTGGTCTTCTCTTCCACAATGGCCATTTGTCTTTGAAGCGATGGGAGTACCCACACTTTACGCCACCACGCGCAACCTGTGAATCAAGCTGCGTTGATAAAGGCGGGGGCATGTAAGAAACCTGCACCATTGTTTCAACCGCCCAGCTGGGAAATCCAATTACATTGGCGATGTATGTACTCTATGTTTGTTGAACTTCTTTCACACCGTACATCGTCAACCCTGCGATCACTGGACATGAAGTCCAATGCGGTGAGCAGTACACTACGGCTGATGCGTTTAATAATAATTTATTTATCCAGGTAATTCTGAGTATTTAATTTTTAAGACAGTGCTGCTTATGATGTTTATCCAGTTGCTCTATTCCTTTGTGAGCCTGCCTGTGTATGGAAACGAAGAATAAAATAGAAACATTCTTTATTTTACCAGGTAAGGCTGAGCTTTCTAGCTATCTTTCAGAAGCGACGTGGCCACAATCGATAGCTCAACAAAGTGGCTTAACATGTGGAAATGTATAGCGACTAAATACTGTAAACGCGTGTTTTTAAACGTGGAGGGAAAAACCGGAGGACCTGGAGAAAAATCTACGCAACCGTGGAGAGAGAGAGAGACGCAAACTCCAAATATAGAGTATGCGTCAGAGTTGGGATCGAACCCACGACCTCCTGCATACCAAGCGAGGTAGTTAACATCATCACTGTGAGAGAGACACACAAACTCCAAATACACAGCAGGCGTCAGAGTTGGGATCGAACCCACGACCTCCTGCATACCAGGCGAGGAAGTTAACATCTCACCGCTGTGAGAGAGAGAGACACACAAACTCCAACTACACAGCAGGCGTCAGAGTTTGGATCGAACCCACGACCTGCATACCAGGCGAGGAAGTTAACATCTCACCACTGTGAGAGAGAGAGAGAAAGAGACACAAACTCCAATACACAGCAGGCATCAGAGTTGGGATCGAACCCACGACCTCCTGCATACCAGGCGAGGTAGTTAACATTTCGCCGCCGTGATGTCAAAATAAACCAGAGTAAACCGAGGGGGGGGGGTGACACACACAAGGCCAACACAAAGTGATCGAGTCAGCGGCCTACTTGCCATGCTGCCTCGTCGCCTTGCGCGTGCAATGTTCCATGTGCAACGTCTCCATCCTCTCAGTGGCCGACCGACCATGCCCAAAGACAAAGATCCCCCCTCTCCCCGTATAGCATTGACAGACTGTTGGGGCAAGTGCTGTTTAAAGATCCGCACACAAACGCGCGCGCCGTCATCACAGACCGTATTTCTGCGTTAAGTGCCTAACTTTTTCCTTCTTATAAAGGCTGTAGGTGCAATTAGTTTTCTTCCAATTTCGGGGCTCTTTTGATAAATTATTCATGAGAGATGAGCTGCAAGAGTATATTTAAAAAAAATCTCTGACATGAGAATGAGGTGTTTTTTTTAGTCCTCTTCTCCTGTGTTCTGGTTAATACATCTGTCCTCGGAGACATTCCTTGTGCAAGCACGTTTTAATGAAAAGCATAAGAGCAGGAGGGGGGAAGAAAATGTACCAGAGGAATCAATTTTCTCGTGACCTATGTATGGCGTCTGACTTTCACTTCATAGAGTAATCTTGCACTTTTGACTGAATGCTACTTTTAACAAAGGCAACTTTTTTTTTTACAAATCTCCCACGTTGAATTTCGATTTAAAGCTTTCGTGACTGCAGGGATTCATCTTCTTGGTTCTTTCGGTAAAGTCACGTAGAAGGGAAGTAATTTAATAATAAAAATAAAACATAATAAAATCATTCTCACGACGTTTCGGCTACAACGCAAGCAGCCGTCTTCAGGTGAAGAATGAGACACTGCCAAGCTTGGAGCGCCTTAACTAAAGAATGTGCATATCTTGATATGCACATTCTTTTGTTAAGGCGCTCTTCTTCCACCTCCAACCCAGCTTATATATAAACTCCAAGCTTGGCAGTGTCTCATTCTTCACCTGAAGACGGCTGCTTGCGTTGTAGCCGAAACGTCGTGAGAATTATTTTATTATGTTTTATTTTTCTTATTTTATTACTTCCCTTCTACGTGACTTTACCGAAAGAACCAAGAAGATAACTCCCACGTTGAGTTGAAGCTGTGTTGGATCGCTGTCTCAACGCATGTCATTGCCGTCGCAATCGATGACCGCGCCATTATTTCTCATTGTTAACGTCTCGCTACGGACACGTTGAACTCCGTATTGTTGTTAATTGTTTTTTTACCCTTCTATCTGGCAACAAAACTGACACCTTTTTTACTGGCAAATGAGGTTCCAATGGTCTCCGTATTGTTGTTTATTCACGGTAAGACGAGAAAACACGCCCCAGTTTTTTCGAATTCGTTTAACATTCATTACATGTGCACGTGACATACCGGTGTGCTGTACTAGTGACGAATTGGCATGTTCCGTTTACGTGACAACCCTTAATTGTTGGCTGTGTCGTGTGGTGGCGGGTTTAATGACACATTTATATATTTACGCGATCTAACCCAGAACAACCTCTGTTATTGGTGATTAATACACTATGCAGCATGGCAGTGCTATTTTTGTATATGAAGAAATATTATGTCACATTATATGCAGTAAATCAAATCATAAATGCAATGTTTCATAGATATATAATCAGAGAATCGGATAATTTGACTGTTGGCTAAATTCAAGGACTGCCAAGCTGACAAACGCTCCTTTTAAAGACATTTCCTTTTGTCTGCGCAAGTGCTGCATGTAGTATGGCGGGATGAAGGCAATGATAAGCCAGATAACATACATTATTATTCTTCTGTTGGAAAGCAAATGCCAGTGCTGCCGTGTGTGCTGTCTTTTGTGTGCCTAGGCGTGCATTCACAAGCCTGTTGGAATTGTTATCGGTCTGCTTTCAGCGCATGTTCCTTTTCACTTTCCCAGAGGTCACGCTGCCTTTTGAGATATCTCATGACCAGTTACCTTCACACTTTGCACATCTTAAACCCACCTCCCCCCCCCCACCACCCTCAGTTCCACCTCTGGCCCTGCTGCTTGAGTTGTCCTCCTGTTTCTTTGCTCAAGTCCACGTTTGCTCGTTCGTTCGTACGGTTGATTTACAAGAACCACATTGGACCCATCGCGGATTGCTCCGCAGAGTTACTGGATCACGGCTGCTGGATGCTGAATTATTTTTCGACGCGGCTCCGGGCTTGCGTTAACCCAGCTCGCGTGTCTTTTTTTTTTGTTCGGCGCAACGTCCGACGTTTCGCTCCGCGTGCCGAGAGATTCTTCAGGAACGTGGCGCGGAACGTCGGACATCGCTGCGTCTCAACACGCGACACACCCTGACGCACGCGACGTTTACCCGCTGCTTAAATAAGCGTCCTCCGGCAATTGTGGCGACGGGAAGCCTTCAAGCCAGAAGATGTGGATTCCACACTTCCTGTTGTTATGGTGGTGGTGGTCAATAGAATGTATGTACTAATGCAATTTATACTTGACTTGAAGCTTTTGTGACTGCAGGAATTAATATTATTTGCGTCTTTCGGTAGAGTCACGTACAGAGGTTAAACATTAATTAAAAATAAACAAAAAAACCACGAGGTTTCGATCACAACACAAGCGAACGTCTTATTTTTATTATTATTAATTTTGAACCTATCTACGTGACTTTACCGAATGACCTAAATAATAGCAATTAATACTGATGTACTTTGTTTATTTATTTTTTTGTTTTTAGTGACTTGCTTAGCTCTCCTATACTTTGCACTCCTGTGGGTTTTTGTTTTGCCTGTTGTAACTTTCTGTGCAAAGGAGCTACACAACTCATCGGGTTTTTCCAGTCTAAGTTCAGTTCCGTTTATTTTGAAGTACCCTGTGAGCCCAGAAGCTTTTAAATCGTGTTTCATCAACAACAACAACAACATACTCTTAGTTCTTTCGGTAAAGTCACGTAGGTAAAAAAATCTAATTAATAATTATTTTATTTTATTTTTATTAATTTAAATTTCATTTTTTTACCTACGTGACTTTACCAAAAGAACTAAGAGTATAAATCATTGCAGTCACGAAAGCTTCAAATCTAGAAACAACAACAACAACTACTACACCGCCGCTTCTCCGACAAATGCAACAGGTGACGGTAAAATACATACAACAACAAACAATGACAGATAAGAGAAATTAAAAGAATGCTCACAAATGATAATCGCAATATGAAAATTTTATATGTATTTTAAAATAAAACTGTAGTTAAATATAAGTGATATTCAGTAAATCCAGAGTATGAGCACTGTTGACTCCCCACAGATTGCTCCTTGTTTAAATCGTGGGATTGATGATGGAGCTGGATTTGTATCATCACCTGGGAGTGGAACCGACACGTTTCTCATCGTGAGTGAAGCGCTCCGAATCACGACGACATCCAGCCACGTCAAACAACTGCTCATCAACAACAACAAGAACAACAACATCATATATCTATTATTTATATTCCTACCGCAACCGACTAAATGACACGTCAGGTCAAATGAGTGGCGAGTCGCCCGTTAATTGTCTACGACAAGCGAATTACAATAATAATATTAACAACGTTGCAAGTCTGCACATGATCGAGGACTTTCGCTCGCGACGGTGCTAGTCGAGTGACGGTGGGTGGGGGAGAGGCAGGAAATGAACGCAAATAAAATGAAGGCAATTCCCTTGGCACTGCCACCTCGGTCTAAAGTGTGTGGGGCTTCCTTCATTTTGATTCATTGCCGCGTGGTTCTGAAGAGAGGGCAAGGGGTGTGGGGTGGGGGGTACTCCTCAATTTTCTATGTCAAGAATTAAAGTCAATTTACATAAATGTCCTACATTTGTGTAATGCGTTTCATGATTAAAGGGGAGATCTTTTTTCTTCTTCTTCTACATTCCATTTCTTTAGAAGTGCTTTTTATTTATTTTAATGACGGTGACTTGAAGGTTAGATAGTGATGCATTACTCTCTCTCTCTCTCTGCTACGTGAGGACATTTGGAAATATTGCATTGGTTGATGAACAGTGGTAAAAAAAATGATTTAGGAATAGAAATTACGGTATAACCGCACTTTGGATTTGGTACCTAATTTTCCAACATTAATGCGCGTAACATCAACGCTCTTGGTGCTACGGTGTGCCGCCGTTATCTTAAATGTTCGACAGTCTTAACAATATTGGCCGTGCGAATTTTGAAGTCTGTCATTCCCAAACTTTCTCAACCACCCCCTCATAATTACGCAAATATTTCGGCGCAATAGGCTTGACGAAATCGCCCGCAATGCGCCCCCTCATGTCATATCTCCCAAGCTAAGCAGGTTTGAGCCTGGATAGCGTTTGGATGGGTGACCACCATGTGAACCATGTGAAACAGATGCTACAGGGACGATGCACGGTGCAGGAAAAATGCTTTGTTGTACTGTACTTCTACGCTATGCTTCCCCCACCTGCACCCAATGAGAAGTCTAAAGTGGCTTCTTTGTCGCATCTCGAGTTTGCAAATGAGGGATCATGGGAGGTCGAGGAGTGAGCTCGAGTAGTCGACTCAGGATGTGATGATGATGGCAAATAGTTACCCGATGAACATGAGAAACACAAACATGTACAAACACATATATAGCACACGCGTGTAGAAATAAAACCGTGCCCTTCATAGTTGTTGCACCTTGTGTGGTGCTGTGGTCACGGTACTTGACTTGGAGGTCAACTTTGCTCGCTGTCTCTCTGTGGACAGCAACGTTTGCAACACCTTGGAAGAAAGTCAAGTGATCATCATCATCATTGTAACAAATATATGGCCTCTGCGGAACTTACACTGCGGCGGTCGTGGGTGTCGAGACAACGGCGACATTACGAAGCAATGCCGGAGAGACGTCCACAACATTTTGGGGAAATATTTCCCAGAGCTCAGCTCCCGAACATCTCTGACTGAAATTCAGGCCTGGGCTCAATGGAGGCCGTGAGCTCTGTGGTCTTACCGCAGAGGTCATTTCTTATCCAGAGGATGGCCACTGTTGCAGACTCATTTCTCTAATTGCGGAATGGCATTGGACTCTGAGGCTACGCGATGCACAGCGATGATTTTTGCTTTGTCAATAAAGGCCAATTAAGCAATTAATCTGGTGCATCTGGCATTTCAGCCCGCGGGGTTATTACGGCCGCAGAGAGAGGGCATGCCACGCTCAGCAGCCGAGCGTGGATTAGTCCCCCGGTAAGAGTGATCTGGAAGCTCGGTGTGTAAATATTGTTGAGGTCAATAGGATTTCAAGAGCGGAGTGACTGAAAAATGTACACGGGGTATTCTAAATCGGTCCCGGTACGCAGCAACAAAAAATAAAGAATTTAATTTGCACGCGCTATTTAATTAAATACACAACGTACATCTGCTATGACATTAACTTTTTTTTTACCACACCAAAAAATATACAGAAGGTCATTTGGTTTATGGAATTATAATGAGCGATGCGGCGGTACATAACCCCTCGTTTTTAAATGCAGCCATAAGCCAGAAAAAAAGAGGCTAAATTGTTTTATTTAGCTTTTATTTCTCTCACTCTCTCCCACTCTCTCTCTCTCGCGAGAGGGAAATGCTCCTTTTTGGTCGCTGGCAAAATATACAGTTCGACTCCCCGGAGACATTGTGAAGGTTTGTGATGCTGTTACATCTTGCATCCCCCTCTGCCGAGGCAGCAGACGGCCAGAGTGGCGCTTATGGAGGCGATAAAGTCACGACGCGAAGACAATGCATGCTTCTGTGGATCTCTATCATGCACGATGCCCAAAATGAAATGCAAACAATTCAACGATTTACTTTTAAGGAGTGGACAGTTTTTTGGTTTTCACGTTCAATTATCAGAACGTTCAGCGAGGCATTAAAATAACGTTTGGCAATGTCTGCAGGTTTTGAAATTTGTTTTAAATGAGGAGATTAAATATAGAAGCATCGTTGAGCTCAGGGTTAGAGGTCTTGCGCTTAAGGTGGGAGTGGACACGGGTAGAGTTATTGGGGTTGGATTTAACTGGCTTAGCCAATTTAATGCGTTCTGCTAACAGCAAAGTAATTTCCCTATTTGGCCAACCAAATTTGGTTAGACGTGTAAAATATTTAATGCATACAAAAAAAAACATAGTAGCACTGCATTCATTAATAAATAAACACCAATTACAGAGATGTCCAATTATTAGCCATCGACTAACACATACTAATAGGGTTTTTTTCTTTTTTCTGGCAACAAAACTGACACCTTTTGCAAGGAATCATGCTTACAATAACCACAATACTTGCAGTGAAATGCAAACAAAAAACAATACTCTGATAATTTATGCATTGTCTTTGAAACGGATTGGTCCACACCAGAGATAGCTTTCTTTAGAGCCTAGTCTCATATGGTGTTCGACCAGATGACGCCAAAAAGACCACCAACGTCTCGCTTCTTTTGAACGTAACAGCTCCAGTTGTCGTGTTGTGGAATTATTATTGCAGCGGTGTAATCATTTCCTCAGCTTGCCCAGTTTAGGTGACACCGCGGTTGGTTGTGGAACTCAAACTCGGCAAAGGCTGCAAGTCGAAATCCCACTGTGGCAAATCGACTTGGCGCATCATCGCATTATGCGACCGATAAGTCAACATTCATTGTCAAATGCATAAACTGGCCCTCAACCATGAAAATTAGGGATTACCACCACTGGCGCTGGGACACCGCCAAAGATGAGCAGGGAGACACTTGACAAGTTTTTTGTTTACGTTGACTACAGTAATGAAAAAAATATTTCATAATAAATTAAGACCTTTGCGTCTATGTGTGATGTGCTAATTCACAGACACTAGTAGGAGGTACTCTTTATTTATTTTATTCCGGCCTTCACAGCCTTAGGGGATAACCACACACCGGGTCTGGACAGCCAACACGCTGCCAGACCCACAGCCTGCAGAGGGTGACGATCACGACGACGACGGTAGCACGACGAGTTCCACTCCAGATCGCAGCAGCCGCGACTGTGAGTCGGAGCTCGCCTTCCACCCTGCCCAGCGTGGCCAGGCTCCGCCCTCAGCCCCCCCCCGCACCCCCCCCCCGCACCCCCCCGCACCCCCCCGCACCCCCCCCCCTCGCACCCCTCTGGATCCCCCAGGTGGCTCCGTGCTTTGCCCACAGGTGTAACTGGTAGAACGGGCTGCTACCCAAAATTATATTGTCTACCAATCTCCCAGCGGCACGCGCTCCAGTGACTCGTTCCATGTCACTACATGTGTATGTTGGACTTCTTTCGCACCGTACGTAGCCAACCGCGCCAATAGGAGGTGCAGGGGAAGGACAACAAACTATGTGTCACTGTGTGAATCTATGGGTCTCTCTGTGAGTCTATGGGTCTCTGTGTGAGTCTATGGGTCTCTGTGTGAGTCTATGGGTATCTGTGTGAGTCTATGGGTCTCTGTGCGAGTCTATGGGTCTCTGTGTGAGTTTATGGGTCTCTGAGTGAGTCTACGTGTCACTGAGTGAATCTATGGGTCTCTGTGTGAGTCTATGGATCTCTGTGTGAGTCTATGGGTCTCTGTGTGAGTCTATGTACATGTGTATGTTCGATTTCTTTCGCACCGTACGCAGCCAACCGTACCAATCAGAGGTGCGGGGGGAAGGACAACAAACTGATCACAAACAGCAGTTCTAAAGAAATGAGTTTTCAATCTCGATTTAAAAGTGCATAGCTCCAGTGGCTTCCTACTTTCGGAGGGAAGAGCGTTTTCATCCACTGCTGGATGAAGACCTCCTCCATATGCCGTGTCAGTCCATGAGCGCTGTTGGACCAAACTAACTTAACCTTGCTCGTCAATATGGGTTTGCGAAAGGGGGACCCCCGCACCCCCCCCCCCCAGAACTGGTTCAGAACTCACTCGCCGACGATGTGAGCAGAAGCCGGAAACTAAAATTTAAAATTGGCTCTCTGTGCGCTGACCTCTGCACTACGGGAGGGATCCCAGCAAGACCGCAGTGCATGCAACAAAAGTAATTCATTATACCCAGAGTCTCAGGACTTTTATGAACGCGGACCTGTTTGGGGTGTCAGGTAAATTCATTATTGCTCACCGCCCACTGCTGCTGCTGTTGTTGCTGCTGCTGCTGCTGCTGTTAACGGTAAATAATGACATGACGTTACGACGCAAGAATGTAACCCGATCTCCTCCCTCTGCTTTGTAAAGAGAGAGAGCGAGAACGACTTTGGTCTCGGTTTCAAACTTCAACATGACCGCAGCAGTTTCTTTTTTAAATTGGCAATGTCTCGGGGCATCGGTGGGGAGGGTCGGGGTGAGGGTCAGGGTGAAGGGGTGGACGGGGCCCCCTTATCAGTTGGGTTTTACAGCTTGATGGCTCAAGTGCAGAGGGTCCTTTTTTCTCCCCCAGAGGGTCTTCCTCAAGGGCAAATAACTG
This sequence comes from Lethenteron reissneri, assembly GCF_015708825.2. Lineage (NCBI taxonomy): Eukaryota > Metazoa > Chordata > Hyperoartia > Petromyzontiformes > Petromyzontidae > Lethenteron > Lethenteron reissneri. The sequence goes on along the minus strand of NC_083789.1, from coordinate 4,397,719 downwards.
CAACCAGACGACCCGGGGCCTTGCGTGTAAGTCAAATCTCGTGGTATCTACGACGACGAAGACGCGTGTCCTCGTTAAACAGACACCAGCGTGTGTACACGTTGTCTCGAGTGGCCTGTCTAAGCCTCGGACGAGGGTTTATGGAACACCAATGGAGTGCAGAGGAAAGCACTCAGTGGGAGTGAACAATTCACAAAGTTGTCCAAATTCAGTCAAGCGGAGGGTTTGGCAGGACACGTTTTCGTTGGCAAGGTGTGGAAATTCCACATTCCTGGCACGGTTACTCGTGTAATTGAGGGATGATGGACTGAATGGGCTCCATACCGCATCGATTAGCGCGGTTGGCTACGTACGGTGCGAAAGAAGTTCAACATACTTGCGTACGTACGTACGTATGCATACATTCCCGGATTTGAACTCTTCGCTAACTGATTGTGAGTCGAGCACTCTGCCAAAATACCACCTGGGCAATGTTATATATCGATAACATTAATTCAAATGTGGTTTCATTTTCAAATCAGCAGAGCACATGGACTATCACTGGAACTTTGTCCTGTTTTACAATACATTTGCCATTTAATGCTGGCCCAATTGTCCATTTACCTTGATAACATTTTAATTATACTGGTAGGAACCACCTGCTTCCACCAGCCCACAGGGGATTAATGTGTCCGTCCGTCCGTCGTGAATCATCCAAAAATGGGAGGGGTGGGGCTGGGGTGCAGAGGGGAAGGTGGGGAGACGCTGGGTGGGGAGGGGCTGGGTGATGGGTGGGGAGAATGGGGCTGGGTGGGGGGTGGGAGGGGTGGGGCTGGGTGGGGAGGGGCTGGTCACCCCGTGGTGCCCTTATACAACTCAACGTTTCACCTACTCACGCCGACTTGTGCCCGCCCTCACAGTCGGCCATATTTGCGGAATACACCACGTCGCCGTTGACCCTGGCCATTGACCGAGCAACCCAACGTTCCTACCAGCTCCCTCCGCAGGAATGTGTTTCACGCGGCATAAATCGCCCAATATAGGACCACAGAGCTTTGGCAATTGTTGGCCTCAGATCTGGTTGCCTTCCTGCGTCTCCCTGTGATAAGTGCGCGTTACAAATTCCACAGCGGTTTGGATGCAATTTTCGTGAACGACGCCGCCATATTAAACGAATATCACATTGACATATTCATTAAAAAATAAAAAAAATATTTAAACACGTTTTTTTTTCTTTAGGTGTAATAATATGAAAGGCCGTAGCACCTACCCATTTGGACTTCGAATAATTATATTCTGTGGTCCCTCTAGGCTTCTTCGTTCAGTGCCTCTTCCAAACTTTAGCAGTCCCCTAATACGCCGTGTGAACCTCCGACACGACACAGTCAAGCAATGCATGCACGGCGCATGTAATTGCAACGTGCACACGTATTTTATTTTCTTATTGAACAAGTCCCGACGACGACGATGATGATCATGATGATGCCCCATTTACTTGTGTTGTTTCCACGTATTTCCATAATTATTAGGATTTTTTTATGCTGACATCACGACATCCTTCCATTTCAATGTTCGAACTACGGTTTAACAACGCGCGTTGCATCCGAGACCATTAGTGTAAACACGCAGCCGGTGTCCTAATACACATTTTATGAGCTGCAACCCCACCGGCTAATCAAAATTAATTGCATTGATCTTAATGTCAAGGTTGCAATGACATAGTTGAGCAGCCCGGCAAATTGATTGTCTGTTGGAGATAATGCGCCAAACACTTGCCGCTTAATGCTTTTTACAAGGTAATAATTAGTTCAGGGCAAAAAATTTCATATTTCAGCGGCACCTATTTTGAATTCGTAATTTCGACCGCTCGCACAGCCGTGAGCGGGGCCACGCACTTTGGCGGACTTGAAATGTCGCGTGAATCCGGTCGACCAAGCCACCCCCACTCCCCCCCTCGTCTCCAAGATATCTTATCGCGGGGCGCACGAGGCTTGCACACCCGGGCAATGGCTCTCGATCAAATAACAAAAAAAACGTTGAACCGCGCTCTCGGGAGTCGAACGAAACGCGGAACACGGGATTCTGGTCAGGTGTGTCGTACGTGGAATAATACGAGAACAATTTAATTGCGTGTTGGAATAAAAAAAAACTAAAACAACTATCAGCATGATTAATTCAAATGACTCAATGAGTTTCGATTTAAAGCTTTCGTGACTGCAGGGATTCATCTTCTTGGTTCTTTCGGTAAAGTCACGTAGAAGGGAAATAATAAAATATTTTATTATGTTTTCTCTTTATTATTTTATTATTTCCCTTCTACGTGACTTTGACCGAAAGAACCAAGAAGACTCCATGAGTGTCTGAATATGAAGCTTTGCGCAGTGTTTAAATGTGTACACACGCGTGCGCTTTCCAGCGTGGCGTTGACCACACAACCCTTTGTGCGCCGTGCTGGCCTTAATAGGTGCTAGCTAACAGCACTTGCCACAATGGTCCGTTAAAGGCGATATGGGGCATCTTTGTCTGTGTATGTGTGCATGTTTATATATACTTGGAAAGTGGTGGTGCAGTGGTTAGCGCACTGCACCACAATTTCCAGCTACTGCGAACATCACTTGCAAATGATATGTGAACCAGTCATGGGCCTTGCCCTGAGTCCACTCCGTCTTAACTGACCACCTGGTGTGGTGTGTAAACATTCTCATTACACACAAAGTGCTTGCGACAAATGAACCACGATACCTTGCTGATCTCGTAAAGAAGCACAAACCATCACACGAAATCTGTTACCGAATCGCGCGCTTTCAGACGTCCTTCTGCAGCCGTCTGGAACGCTCTTACTTCCGAAATTAGGAAGCCACTGGCAGCTATGCACTATTAAATCATCTACATTGAAAAATAATTTCTTTAGAACTGCTTTGTGTGTCTAGTTTGTTGTCCATCCCCTGCACCTCCGATTAGCACGGTTGGCTACGAACGGTGCAAAAGAAGTTCAACAAACGTACAATACATACAACATCAAAACTTGGGAGACAAAAGTGGGGAGATGTATTGCCGTGCTGGCCTTTGTAGGTACCCTCTGCAACCTACATTTGTTAAACAGGGTAGAATCTCTTCAAGTGGTGCATTGGTTAGTGCACTGTGGCTACAAACCCTTCAACCTCAGTTAGATTCCTGGCCACAGGTATCATCAGTGCTAAACGATATCTGAAGGTGTCATGGGCCTCCCTTAGGTCGACTCAGCCTTAGGTAAGTATCTGGTGCGGTGGGTGAACATCAGCACCCTTGGTGCGACAAACGAGGGCATGATGCTCGCACGTGCCAGTCCCTCCGTGCACCGTGCAGGCCTTAATAGGTGCTCGCTAACAGCGCTCGTGCGAACATTTCTACATGGGCTACGTTCGAGACGATTGTGTTGTGTGTGTGTGTTTGTAATTCGGCCTTCTAGAGAAGGAACTGCTTTCCACGCAGAGTCGCAGCGGTGACAGCTGATTTGGCCGTAGCTGTTGACCCAATTGCGGTGATTTTCAAGGGACCCAATTACCGGGCCATTTTATTGAACACGTTAAATTAAGAATCACCGCGCGGACCCAGCTGCGGTGCGACGGCCTTTGTCTGCGCAGAGGCAGCATCTGCCAAGCAGAAGCCATTTCTGGTGTTCTTACCACTCCCAGTAGGAAACGTTTATCTTTGTCCCTCCCATGTACACACACATACAGAGACTCCTCTATTTACGAACCAGTTAGGTTGCAAAGGTCTGTTCGTAAGTCCAACTTTACGCATGTCGATTCCAAACGTGTTGTACAGCATGTAGAGTAAACACGGGGAGTGACTTTAAAGGTCGTATCATCTTCTGTAGATGTCGATGCCACAGGTTCTTCGTGTTCTGTCGATGTAGATGCCATCACCGCAATATTTTGTGCTGCGGTTGAACTTACGACTCGTGGTCTGTACCGGCAACTGGACATACGGACCAGGTTTGTTCGTATGTCTGAAAGTTAAGTTCAGAAGTCGAATATTCGTAAGTAGAAGAGTCACTGTACGTATATACACACACACACAACAGGTTAACTTGGTACGTCCACCAGTCAACGCGCCAGCCCGTGGGAGAACTGTGATGCCCACACTTTGCTCACCGCTCAATGTCCCCGCAGCGTCTGGAGATGCTGGGCATTATTAGCCGCAGTGGCCAAACATAGACCAAAGGGGTGTTGTGAGCTTCGACAGAAGGAACGATGGTGTCGTCATCGGCAAAACCCAAATATAAGCACTCGTTAAAAAGAATTATGATGAAACTATAACGTATATATATTGACATCCCTGTGTCAATCAACTGCCCAACGATGGCTCCCACTTGCTGTGGAAGTCATCGGGGTTGTTTGACCATACCTCACCACACTGGTGTTATCAAGGAGCATAAACCATCATCACGCAAGCTCCGGCTATCCTTGCAGCAGCAGTAGCAGCGGCTTTTGGTTAACCATCGAGCATCGCGTGGCGATTTCAGACGAGCTTTTTGCGGCCGTCTGGAACGCTCTTCCTTCCGATATTCGGAAGCCACTGGAGCTATGCACTTTTCAAACTAGATGGAAAAGTCATTTTTCTTGAACTGCTTTTTTGTGTTTAGTTGTTGTCCTTCACCCGCACCTCCTATTAGCACGGTTGGCTACGTACGATGCGAAAGAAGTTCAACATACGTACATACTACCTAAATCGTTTTTCATGGTGAAGGTTTTGCATTCAGTTTTACAGACTTTTTGGACAAGTCCTGTTCATGACTTCCTATAATGGACACCACGGCACACGAGATGATGCTGGGTCCAGGGCTATATCCAGTCGCATGTCTTCTTCCCAATATTCATCACACCACACGAGATAACAATTTTACTATGAGCTCATCTAGACGTGGGCCAAGCCATGCTAAGACACATGATTCTACTGGTGTTGCCCGTGGCCAGGAAATGAAAACTCATTTATGAGGTCTTAGTACGTAAATCGAGGGTATATGAATAAATAATATACACATTAATATATATACACACACCCACTTTGGTACGAAAATATGCTGCTACACAATGCAATATTCACATCTATTTACACGCTATGAATATATGACATGTCCATACAGGATGGTGCATGCAAGTATACAGACCACATTTTAAAACCAGATGCCATGTATACAAACCAGCCTTATAGGGCAATGAATTGGAGCCAGGGTGGTTTTCTGTGGATGAGACATGGGTGGTGGTGGTGGAGGGGGTATGGGAGCGGTAGCTCACTGCTGCTAATAAATACCGCTGACATGGGGTCATGACTCTGGTCAGTTCGGGAGCTGTGCGCATGTGCGTGCGTGTGTGTGTGTAGTGGGGAGCGATAGTGTAGCGGTGTAGCGGTTAGCGCGCAGCGCTATGAACCCGGCGACCCGAGTTCGATTCCCGCTCACGGCCAACACCAGTGACGATTATCTGAACCGGTCCCGGGCCTCCCCTAGGTCGACTCAGCCTAAAATGAGTACCTGGTGCGGTGTGTAAAACATCGCCAGGCGGTTGAGCGTGTTGCTGGTCACTAACCGCCCTCGTGTGCTGTGCCGGCCTTCATAGGTGCTCGCTAACAGCACTTGCCCCTACAGTCTGTTCAAGGCTATACGAGGGATCTTGATTTGAAGCTTTCGTGACTGCAGGAATCCATACTCTCTGATTCTTTCGGTAAAGTCACGTAGATATAAAAAATAATAAAAGAACACGACGTTTCGGTCGCAACACAAGCGTCCGTCATCAGGTGAGCGCTCACGTGATGTCGTCCGTCATGAAGGAGAGCTCACCTGATGACGGACGCAACGAAACGTCGTGTTCTTTCATGATTTTTTCTATCTACTTGACTTTACCGAAAGAACCAGAGAGTATATGGGGGATCTTTGTCTTTGCGTGTGTGTGTCTGTGCAGGCTGCTCAGGGCTGGGCTTGTGGATTGTGAGAGCTTAAGGGTTGGTGGGCGGTATATGGCTTCCAATCTGGGAATCCTAATCAGACCAAGTGCACACCAGGGAATGTCCAGCCCGCTACAGAACTAATGACGCCTTCAGGGTTATGGGCCACAAAGGGCCTCGCTATCGGCAAGGCCAGAACGAGACTTGGGTTACATTACGACCTCACCTCTTAAGTTTCGAGGAGTGCTGTGCGATGTCTGCTCGCCTCTCGTTGTCTGCGTCACAATGCCGAGCTTATTAAGCGTTCAGCTTTAAGATGCCTTGAGCTATGCCCTCTGCCGTACGGTTCCATTGGCACGCATTTCCACGTAATTGCGTCGATGGCTGGGGCAGCGATTTTCTGTGCGAGTTCAGACATCTGCCGTGAGATGTTGCCACGGTGTGGCATTTAGCACGCAGGGCATGCAAACCGACTCTGATGATTTATTTGCCCCCCCCCCCCATGACAATTAAAACGCGAGCATCCTGCCGTAATAATTGACGCGAACAAAGTTGACGTCGTTTGCATCTGCAGCGGGCGTTGTTTTTTTTTCTCCGGGCCGCATCGTCAATCGCGGCGTCGTGTCGTGTTCGTGGAATCGCTGTAACATCCGTGACGGCGGTGGGTCATGCGCACGCTGTCAACAAGGCCGCGTCCCCTTCATGAAGCGATGACTCTGAGGTGTTCATTCCAGCGTTACACGTTTTTCACGTTGAAATAAACGAGTCACTTTTTTAAAGGAGAAATAACGCACGGCCACGAGCTGTCTCTTGTCAAAACGCATTTCTAAAATGTTTTTGCTGGTTTATACATATTTATTGATACATCGTTAATTCTTCGGGAAGTTTTTTTTTTAATGCGTCCTCGTTCATTTCAGCACCTCCTAAATATGAATGATTTACCACCGTCTCAAATTAAACACAAAAAGCAGTTCTAAGAAAATGCATTTTCAGTCTCGATTATTTCAACGTGCATAGCTCCAGTGGCGTCCTAACAACGGAAGGAAGAGCGTTCCAGACGGCCGCAGAAGCGCATCTGAAAGCGCCACGCGATGCGGTGGCCGCCGTCTTTGTTCGATGGCGAGCAGCCAAAAGCTTCTTGCGAGGATGACCGGAGTTCGCTTGATGGGTTTATGCTCCCTGACCAAATAAACGAGGAATTGTGGTTCATTTGTGGCAAGCCCTTTGTGTGCAGTAAGTGCAGCCTAAACATGTACTCGTCATAGTAATAGGTTTTTACCCTTTCAACTGGTACAAAAACTGACACCTTTATACAAGGCATCATGTTTGCAATAACCACAATACAAGCAGTCAAAATGCAAACAATAAGAAACAACTCTGATAATGATAATGATATGCATTGTCCTTGAAGTTGATTGGTCCACACTCGAGACAGCTTTTTATTGGTGTTGGACCAGATGACGCCAAAAGGCGTACAACTCAAAAACAGCACACTATCAGAGTATTGAGAGCTCGGGGTAAACATTTACACCATGAGACCTCATATCGTTAATGTACTCGTCAGTTCATTACCTTTAGCTCATTACCCGATGAAGCTCAAAGCATTTTAAGTGAAATTTCATCTTCCGTTAACATTCACTTAAGTGGCGAAAAGTCTTAAGTTACCGGTTGATGAGCTTTAAATCGGTCAAAATGTGATCGGCACATGGGACACGTCTAAATAATATCTTTGTAAACGTGACAATCTTGTCGGGTGCTGGAGGGTTCAAGGCAAGAATTTTGGCCATAAAACCACAACCACGTGGCCCAGCCCACGGAGCACATTTGTATCACTGTATCGGCTACGAAAACACACGTCTTAAGTTTTAGTCTCGATGGAGTTGCCCGGCTAACTTTATGGCAGTAAGGAGCGCTGCAAGCCAAAGATGAATCGTGCTTATGCTCCGACGATGAGCCGCTCACGGTCTAGAAGTCGAACAATCGTGTGAATAATTGAGCCAACGTCTAAAAACGAGGCGAAACACAAGACGACAACATCATAATGGGCGACTCCGAATGTGTCTAGTCAGCGCCTAATGATGCGTTGATACCCTAATTAAAATGAATTCATGCGCCCAAGATGCCCGCAATGGATTGCGCCTGCGAGGATTGATTGTTCACCGGCTTATGCAAATCAATCACAAATGATACGCCGGCATTACCTATTTTAGGCAAACACAAGTCAACAAAATTATAAGAACGGAGGCAGGAAAACAGTAGAGACAATGGGAGCGAAATGGATAACATAAGCCCTTTAAAATATTTAAAATCTAATCAAATCAAGACTCCGGATTATGATAAGTCCATGAGTTGTTGGAGTAGGGGATGCATATTGAAATGCCTAATGTGTGGCACGTACATATATGTGTATATGCAATGTGGAATAAACATATGTAGGATTTAAATAAATAGAACGCAACCTGATATAACATCGCTGTAATGTTTGTATCAAGTTAAATGGTGTATTGGCTTCCATGGCCTACAGCTGGTCAGCGTCTAGACTAGGCTTTGTCCTAACTCGAGGTGCCTGGATGAGAAGCATAGAACTCGTAATAAACTGTTTAAACAGAGGCCAGCTGACTGACTCACTGAGTTAAAGCCCCGTATCACTGAGCTATGTATGGCACCTCTGGGGCTTTGAGTTGAACCCCAGCCCCGTAATGAATGAATGAAACTCATACCACCAAGGGGTCTGTTTGTTCAAGGGCTCCGAGCTGAACATATTTGATGGTATCTATCTTTAGCTGTGGTTGTCTGATGGAAAAAAACGACTCCTGTCATGGGAATGTGGAATTTTACATTTAAGGCTGGCAGTGGAGGTGATCACCCCAGTCACGGTTGTCTGAGCAGCGAGAAACTAAAAATGTTTGACTTTTCGACTAAGACTGCAAGAAATATATGGAAATAATAATAATTAAATCCAACCAGGGCGGGCGGTGGTCTTCAACCCATCGTCCTTGCCGAGTTGATATGAGTGAGCGCGACTGTGGAGGCAGTCAACAGTTGAGAAACTGTCTTCTCGACAGACCTGTTCTTCACCTGAGGACGGCTGCTTGCGTTGTGGCCGAAACGTCGTGAGAATTGTTTTATTATGTTTTATTATGACTTTACCGAAAGAACCAAGAAGATGAATCCCTTGCAGTCACGAAAGAAGCTTTAAATCGAAATTTAAGTCAACAGTTGTTGTCCCGTGGCTTTTCTGCCATTGGAATGTGAAACGGCCAATCATTGGCTCTGGGCCACCGAGAGAAGTGAGCCCAGGCTTGGCCCCTGAGCGGTGGGTCATCGGCGCGACCATTCTGAGCGCACGCCTGGAAGGGCCATTGAAGATGAATGAGGGCCGCCAGCATGTCAGAGGCAGGGGACGACGGAGAGACACCGATGCACGGGGAGACACAGAGAGAGAGAGACAGGCAGAGAGACGGAGACCTATCACCACCCCTTCATATACATCGTAGCAGAGAAATAGAATGGATTTGTGCTTGGTCTCAAAGCAATTGGACAGGAGTTTGAACCACACAATATAAAATAAAATAAAAAACTTGACAAGAGTTTGGATCAAGACGTCCCAACACAATGGCCTACTCTTGTGAATCGCGTCACGAGATCTTTAACGTCCACAGTGAAGCAGATGTCGTGGAGTGTTTGTTACCGTTAATACACCCTCTGTATTAACCAGGGTGGCCGCTCGATCCGAACCGCGAACCTCTGCAACAAGTGGCGATTGCGTCACTGCTAGGCGACGTCATCGCCTCCATCACCGCCGCCATCTATATATACAACAAAAGACAAAGATCCCCTGTATAGCATTTGACACACTGTTAGAGCAAGGGCTGTTAGCGAGCACCTATTAAGGCCGGCATGGCGCACGAGGGGGTGAGTGGCCAACACCTCCCGAGTGGCAATATTTACAGACTACACCAGGAACTCGTTTGAGGCTGAGTCGCCCAAGAGGAGGCCCAGGAACAGTTCAGATAATCGTCACTGGTGTTGGCTGTGAGCAGGACTCGAACTCGGGGTCGCCGGGTTCATAGCGCAACGCGCTACTCACCACTCCTACACCTGGCACCTGCATCGCGAGGATTAGGATTGAATATTCATTCAAGAACTGATGCATCGTTTCACTTCCTAATGAGTATAGGATGGCAAAATACTCGCATTGACAACGCAGCATGTCTCTACTTTTGCCCGGTGAGACTTTCCACTAGGAGAGAAACTCGGCACAAGGGAGAGCAGTCGCTAGTTTTTTTTAATTTCCAAATTTGAAACAGGAACTTCAACGGCATCATGTTACTCCACACACCGTCACGTCAACGTGATATTCCTAACATTACAACAACGACAAAAAAAATATCGGCGAACCGTTTCGAAAAATATTTGCAGGGCGGCAATCTGCGGGCCTCGGGAAAAACAGGTGGCCCACACACAGAAACGATCCACAGCAAAACATCAATTAAACGTATTTATTCTTAAAGCTAAGCGAGAGCCCCATTGATACCTTCAAGGGAGACCTTGGCAACAAGAATTGTTTTTTTTTCGCCCGGGCGGTAATATGAGCAGAGCCCGTGGTCCCAAGACAATGGGAATTTGCCACTCAAAGAAAAATGCATCTTGCCAATCCCTGCTCCTGTCAACTCAGCCAAGCCCCCGAGCTCTGGACAGCTGAGCCACCGACTTTCTTTCTAATCCTCCTCACGACACAGCTTGGGTGCGGAAGCAGACGGGCTCGCTGCGTCTGCAGAGTCCACGAGAGAATAAACCCTCGCGCAACCTCCCTGGGTCCACCCTTCCTTCCCCTCGCTCGCCCAGGGGACAGGAGAAATGTAAAATGAGGGCAAATTATGCATCGCATTGCTACCGGCATGAAAAATTCCAGCCAGCAATTTATAATCCATTGCCCCTATGCATTGTTAAAGCGTGTCTTGAATAAGGATTTATTTTCTGTTAATATTGACTAACCTCAATTCGCCCCTCTCCTCTGCTGAATTTGGAGAACTATTACCGCTTGTTGTGCTTAGAGAGATTGGATTGTCGACATTGTCATTTAGAGGGTGGCTCAAAATTCAGAATATACCGGGTTATTGCATTTAGTTCAACAAATCATATCTCGTTATTTGTATGTACTGTATCTATATTGAACTTCTTTCGGACCGTACGTAGCCAACCGCGCTAATCGGAGGTTCGTTAGGACAACAAACTAAACACAAAAAGCAGTTCTAAAGAAATTAGTTTTGAATCTAGATTTAAAGTGCATAGCTCCAGTGGCTTCCTGATATCGGAAGCAAGAGCGTTCCAGACGGCCGCAGAAGCGCATCTGAAAGGGCGCTATGCGGTGACCGTCTTTTCTCGATGGCAATTTTTTTCTCGGTTTGGTGGAGTAACTAAAACGAGCAACAGAAGTAGTATTGTTGACGAGTTTTGTTGTTGTTGGCAATTGCGCTTGTCCACCACTGCCAATGCAGCAGCAGCATCACCAGACGGCCTCAGAAGCACATCTGAAAGCGCACGATGCAGTGATCGTCTTTTATAATAATAATACATGTTTAAACTGACTTTCCATTAACATTAATGGACGCATGAATTATCGTTATGAATAAAATGTAGGACTTCTTTTTAAAGATTACAGCTGTGTAATATTTGAACACTCATCTGTTATGTTTTGTTGTCTCAACTCGTTCAGGGTTTAAGGTGACCTCACAGGAAGACGAGAAATAGATATTCATAATGACAATGGAGAAAAGATTAACTTGAAAAATAAACAATTAACATTTGTGTTAATGCCAGTGTTAAAATAAAATAAAAATCCCGATGTGTCCTCACTTTTGGGTCACCCTGTATTAAATGCCTTGAGAACTAAAAAAAATGTAGAAATATATACTATACGGCCGTGCAGAAAAACTGGTCATTATTTTCAATTGTAAGGAAATAAAGTGTTCGTCTGGCAATTTCTGGAGCGCATTATTGAAAGGCTTGCCACTCGTACACACGAGAAATTTAACACGGACGTTAAGACGCCGCTGTAATTGCAACCAAATTATTGACATGCTCTGTATCTCACAGGTCTCGGTTACACTCATTTTCTTCGGTGAACTCCATGTGTACTCTCAATAAAAACAATACAATGTTTAGATTGCTCGGGCCAACCAAACAATTGTATTTTTATACAGCCTTCTGACAGCCATTCTTGTTGCACTCGCGAAGTCCTTTCGTTTTATTTTTGCTCATTCCGTTGCAACAGAAGCCACGTTGCGGTGAAGAATGAGCTCGCCTCAACCCAGCATTCCTTCGGGGGGTCGAGAAACAAAGTACCACTTAGTGGTACATCATCAGCAGCAGTTGTCCTCTTGAGGGACTGACCTCCCCTCTACGGTAATGTGGAATGTTCACCACTGGCCCAGGTTCATCACCCAGTGCACATTTAGCAAAGGAGACCCCCTACAATTTCAAACAGAGCTCACAACCTGGCCACATTGTCACTGTGGTCACAGCAACAACCGGAACGAAGGTTGCCACTTCAAATCCTGGTCAGAGGTCACACAAAACCATCCATCCCTCCAGGGTGGATACAATGAATACCACTTTGTGGCATGTCAAAGGTGGTCATCCTGTGGAGTTACTCGCCCCCATCATAATAACAATTGTTTACAGCCGCTTGTCAATCCAGCGCAGGCAGAATGAAGGCCTCCCCGTGCCCGGAGTTGTTTGACAATGCAGGGTGCTTAAAATGTGTTCTAACACTTATATGGGACAATCGTTTTTACCGGAGAAAGAACGGATAATACACTGTAACATGATAACAAATGTATGTTAGTAGATTCAAAAAGTCTCTACTTGTTCGCCACCATTGTCAAGGCGTGCCTGGAATCTTCTCCAGGTGGTCTCCAGTGGCCGGAGGCACATTTCTCGTGGTATTGTTGAAAATTCTTAGAAGAGTTGACATTTTTTTGAAGCACCCTATACATCCCCATGTTGGTCGTTGTGGATTGATGAAGGGGGGTATTTATTAACCCTCCCTCCCCCCCCCCCCCACACACACACACACTGTTATATTGAGGAATTTCCACCTCTGACTCAGCACTGTGAACAGGCGATGACAACCGTCCCGTGCTCATCAGAATTAGAAACCGCTTTGAATTTGACTTCTCCATCCACTCTCTCCCCTTCATCTCCCTCTCCCCTAAATTGTCTCCCTCTCCTCCCCTCCCATGACCCCATCTCTCCCACAAGAGCCCACTCCTCCCCACCCACTCCCAAGCGCAGCGCTGAGCCCAGGCTATCGTTGGCCCATTTGCAGAGTGCAAGGACCCTGTGGATTAGCCCCAGATCTGGGGGATCGCCCTGTTTACTTAACATTCCCGCCCCTCTGCTCTGCCCTGCGACCATGAAATTTATGTGGAGAGACGACCCCTAATCCTCTGTCAAGGTGCCCTCAGTTTGCTCATCTCCCATCCTCTCCTAATCCCCTTACTGCCTGTCCTAAACCCGGTATCACTCTGTCACGTCCAGGGCTATTGTCAACGCGAAATAAAATTGCGTTATTTCGCGAATTATATTTCCCATCGTTAGACAGAACAACCCTCAGCATGGGGCCGCAGTGTGTCACGCTGCTCAAACGAGCACTGAGCATCACGCAGTGTTCATCTGCATTGGGTAGCCCTGAGTCAGCGGTGGAAAAATCCACGTCCTCACCCCCCCCCACCACCTTGCGTCAGGACGTGAGTATTCCTGTGCGTGTCTTGGAGTTCTTCAATCAAATTGCGAGACGTGGTTCTTCCCAATACGACGAAGGGGCACCGGTTTGCTCAAGAGGTGGGGGGGAGGGTGAGGGACGGGGGTTGTAGGGGGGCTTCATTCGAGAGAGCGAGAGAGAGAGAAAATGACAACAGCAGGTTCTGAGATTGCGATAATGCACAACGCAAGCCCCCTCCGCAGCTGTGACATCTGTTCTCCTGCGCACTGATTTAACTCGCCATTAACCAAAGTCCATCATAATCTCCCTTTAACAAATTGCTCCGCTGCACGCCAAGAGATCATTGCATTACGTGGCAGCGTTGCGTTACAAGTGCCCTGCACCGCGGACTGTACGGTCGCATCACAATTACAGCTGCTGCCACAATGAGAAAGCTGCGATTTTTAAAACCCGGCTTGGGATCCACTGGGCCCATCATCTTTTCTCAGTAGTAGTTAAACATCACCACCCCCCGTGTTGGAGACAACAGCGCTTGCCTTGTATGGATTGGCATATCAATCGCCGTGGTGTGATGGCGTCACGTGTGTATGTTTAATAATTTGTTTTAGAACTGCTTTTTGCGTTGAGTTGTGTTGTCTTCGCCCCCCCCCACCCAGCACCTTCGACGTAGCACGGTTGGCTACGTACGGTGCACATTGGACTTACATTCCTACCATAGCAGGTGATCGAGTTTATTCAATCCCTCCCCTTTTGTCCACCCATTGTGGAAGAGAGGGCAAGTACCCTCTAAAGAGGGCCTCTCTAGAGCTTCTTCTAGTGGAGGCCCTTCCACCAGCAGTGACGCGAGCAGGTAGCCGCAGGGCTGCACTGATTTCCATCTTCACCCGACCACTGCCATAGGAATGTGGAATGTCCACCGCTGGGTTCAGAGCCTCAGGCGGGCATGAACAGTGGTCCCATGCCCACTTCAGGATGGGGACAGCCTTCCTCAAGAGCGGCCCACTTAGGCCCACCTTCGTTCTCCCGTTGTCATCAGCGCAAGGATGCCCGCGCACAGGCGACGGGCCCGTGCGAGCGTAGGAGAGGCGTTGATTGTTTTGGGCTGCTGCTGCTGCTGGAGTGTTACTGCCGTAGACGCGCGTCGTTCGCAAAGGGGTCAAAAGGCCCAAGCCGGCACGAGGGGGCGTTCAGAGAAGACGTCACGCGACGGCACGGTTCTCCACCGAAGACGAATGCCACCACCCACCGCCCGCACACCGCTGCCTGCGGATGCCTAGGGCATGGAGCGCATGGCATGTGCATTATAGTGAAAGCCGTGCAGCCATCACTTGCGTTATGGGAAAATCACATTGTAATGAAGAATATATAATATGGGGGGGGGGGGGGGTAAAGCACAGTCCACGATAACTCGTGAGATGCGTACGCAGGCTGAACAGAGACCGAAACGCGTGGGTAGCATTTACAAGCATCCAGCAGCATCCCGCATTGTGTGACGCTACGTCGAGGCAGCCATACAATCGCGTATTTCGACTCGCGCAACGTCGTTCCCTTCACTCGATCGCGTTATATCCAATTCGCATCCGCGTTGTAAAAAGAAAACCGTGTTCCCTAATATATTCATCGCGTTATATTTCATTTGCGTTATGGAAAGAGAACAGACTGTGCTTGATCTGCACGTGTGCACGTTGAACTTTTTTCGCATCGTACGTAGCCAACCGTGCTAATCGGATGTGGGGTGGAAGTACGACAAACTAAACACAAAAAGCAGTTCTAAAGAAATTAGTTTTGAATCTAGATTTAAAAGTGCATCATAGCTCCAGTGGCTTCCTGATATCGGAAGCAAGAGCGTTCCAGACGGCCGCAGAAGCGTATTTGAAAGGGCGCGATGCGGTGACCGTCTTTTCTCGATGGCAAATTTTTTCTCGGTTTGGTGGAGTAACTAAAACGAGCTGGCCACAGGGAAAATGATATTGCACTTAGGGATATATATATAGAAAAATAATAAAAACGTCGTATAAAGCGCACAAATATTTCACAGACACAAGCAACCGCGGTCGCTCTGAGGCGCGCAGCCAAGATGAGCGTCGCCTGAGAGCTCAGGGCGAGGCAGGCGGTGGGGGTCCTTTTAAAGTGTCTCTCCCCAAAAAAATATGAAAAGTAGAAAAAAACATAAAGCCGACGTAAATTGAACGCTGCTGCGAATTCACAGCTGTGCGGAGGATGGCGCGCTCCAGACGGTGGCGGGTGGTGGGGGGGCATAGACCGAGTTTGACTTCTATACTTTGGGGGGTTGGAGGGGTTCGCTTTGGCACCTCATGTTAGGAATCGCGGGTGCACATGATTAATTCATTAAGGAAACAGTAAGAATAGGTTTCGATTTAAAGCTTTCGTGACTGCAGGGATTCATCTTATTGGTTCTTTCGGTAAAGTCACGTAGAAGGGAAATAATAAAGTAATAAAAATAAAACATAATAAAATAATTCTCACGACGTTTCGGCCACAACGCAAGCAGCAGTCCTCAGGTGAAGACAGCGTCTTCCCGACAGACCTATTCTTCACCTGAGGACGGCTGCTTGCGTCGTGAGAATTATTTTATTATGTTTTATTTTTATTATTTTATTATTTGCTTTCTACGTGACTTTACCGAAAGAACAAAGAAAATAACAATAGGTTTTACCCATTGCTGGCAATGAAACGGGTGGTGCTAAGATTTTCAGTCACTGCAATAGATACCTTTTTGCAAGGGATCAAGTCTGCGTTGACCGCACACGGTGCTTGTGGTGAACACGCAAACAAACTCTGATGATGATGATATCATAATCTATGGGCATTGCCTTTGAAACCGATTGGCCTTCACTCGAGGCAGTCGCAGAAGCCTTCTTTATGGGCCCTGTCTCTGCACCACCACCAGTGCCAGACCAGAGAACGATGCCAAAAGGCGAACACGTATCAGAGCATTTTTTTTATTTTAATCTTAATTGTAAACTAATGAAGATATATTAATAAAGGTGCCTAGTTTTTGGGTGGGGCATTGCCCCTCCCCTCCCACCGCGTGTCCCTCGTTCGTCCGTCCAGTGATGTGCACCGAGCTGTAACAGAATACAAAAAGTATGAAAAACAAGAATATGGCAATAAATCAGGTGGTGTTAAGATGTTTAAACACCAAATAGAAACCTTTTGCAAAGAATCAAGTACTGCATTAACCACATACGCGGGTACTTGTGGTGAACATCTTAAGGGTAAAACCCATTCTTATTTTTCATACTTTGATGCTGGCCATAAGGTGACAGAATACAAAAATCACGAATTCGCGACAAAATGAATGACGCTTCATGTTAATGCGCAAAGCAACGCCCAATGACTCCACACACAGGCCTAATACACTAACATAATGTATCGTTCATTCTGTCGCGAATTCATTACATCCTGTTACAACCCTGTGTCGTCCGCTTGTCAACAACAACATTTGTGCAGATCAGTGAACTCGTGTAACCGACGCTTTAAATAGCGTCGTCAAATGTCTCTCAAAGCTGAAAACGAACAAACGCCGAGCCAGCTGGTGGAAATTCCACATTACCGTGGCCAGGAGGCAGTGTTTCAACGGGACGACGGCTCGCTGTGGCACGCCATCTCATTGACTCGAGTGTGGGCTCGTTGTAATCAATCAGTACGTCTGAAAGAAAAGTCAAACGAAGGAAAGCCGTATCCTACTGCGCGTTGCCTGCAGACAGATGCCATTCCAGCATTGCATGGCATGCAAGTGAGCTGGCGAGAAGCAAACGGACGAGTGGCTGAATGCCACGGAGCCGCGTGGCTACATGCAGCGTTGCGTTTGGACGTTTTGTAAACATTATGCGACCGATTTAAAGCTTTCGTGACTGCAGGGATTCATCTTCTTGGTTCTTTCGGTAAAGTCACGTAGAAGGGAAGTAATAAAATAATAAAAATAAAACATAATAAAACAATTCTCACGACGTTTCGGCCACAACGCAAGCAGCCGTCCTCAGGTGAAAACCAGGTCCGTCGAGGCGACAGAGTCTGAATGAAACAGCACACGGGCTTGGAGCATATATATAAGCTGGGCGCATTGACAAAGGAATTTGCATATCAACAGGAATTTAGCATATTTATGGGAAATGCAGGAATGTAATTAGTACTGCATATGCATGTGCATTATGCAGGATTAACAGCATCAAAGGGAGCTGTAGTTACTGCTGCTGCAGTAGTTGCTGCTGCTTCTGCAGTTTCTGCTGCTGCTGCAGTTGCTGCTGCTGCTGCTGCAGTTGCTGCTGCTGCTGCAGTTGCTGCTGCTGCACTTGCTGCTGCTGCTGCACTTGCTGCTGCTGCTGCACTTGCTGCTGCTGCTGCACTTGCTGCTGCTGCTGCAGTTGCTGCCTTATCCATTTTAATATAACACTATGTATTATTCTACCCACCCTAATGTGTATCATACTGCTATATGTTTACTGTACAATTACGACACCATACATTACTCTGCACACTGCACCATGCCAGTGAGTGGAACGCGGTCTGAAAGTCACCGTTAACGTGAACACAATCAGTTAAGATCCGAAATGGTTTATTACGTCCTTCCAATGATTGCTAAGCCAGAATCCATCTTCTCGGTTGAAATTGTCTCTGTGTTTGTATATGTGGATCGCCTCATGAACGAATCTCTCATGATAGCCAGATGGCTTGCAGAGAACCTCTGTCTTGGAGAAGTCAATGTCATGTGAGCCCACTGAATTGTAACAGTGATCTGCCACGGCTGAGGTGTTTGTCCTACCGTGTTTCAGGTCTGCCTTATGTTCACGGATGCGGTCCGAGACATGTCGTTTGGTTTCTCCAATGTAACTGCTACCACAGAGGCAACTTAGTTTGTAGACGCCAGGGTACTGTATGTCTGGAACCACATCTTTTACAGACGGGACCAGATCACGGATTTTATGTACTGTGTTGAATCGGACCTGGATCTTGTGTTTAATCAGGATTTTGGAGATCTTTTTTTTTTTGTGACCCCAGCAATGTAGGGTAAGGTGATGGTCTTGAAAGGCTCCTCAACAGGATCATTCTTGATGGTTGGAGTGATGGCTTTGCGGATTGTGTAGTCGGAGTAACCATTAGCCTTAAGAGCTTGGCGTACGTGTTTGAGTTCACTGGAAATGTGTTCATGGTCGGAGATGCATTGGGCATTACACAATCCGCAAAGCCATCACTCCAACCATCAAGAAGGATCCTGTTGAGGAGCCTTTCAAGACCATCACCTTACCCTACATTGCTGGGGTCACAAAAAAGATCTCCAAAATCCTGATTAAACACAAGATCCAGGTCCGATTCAACACAGTACATAAAATCCGTGATCTGGTCCCGTCTGTAAAAGATGTGGTTCCAGACATACAGTACCCTGGCGTCTACAAACTAAGTTTCCTCTGTGGTAGCAGTTACATTGGAGAAACCAAACGACATGTCTCGGACCGCATCCGTGAACATAAGGCAGACCTGAAACACGGTAGGACAAACACCTCAGCCGTGGCAGATCACTGTTACAATTCAGTGGGCTCACATGACATTGACTTCTCCAAGACAGAGGTTCTCTGCAAGCCATCTGGCTATCATGAGAGATTCGTTCATGAGGCGATCCACATATACAAACACAGAGACAATTTCAACCGAGAAGATGGATTCTGGCTTAGCAATCATTGGAAGGACGTAATAAACCATTTCGGATCTTAACTGATTGTGTTCACGTTAACGGTGACTTTCAGACCGCGTTCCACTCACTGGCATGGTGCAGTGTGCAGAGTAATGTATGGTGTCGTAATTGTACAGTAAACATATAGCAGTATGATACACATTAGGGTGGGTAGAATAATACATAGTGTTATATTAAAATGGATAAGGCAGCAACTGCAGCAGCAGCAGCAAGTGCAGCAGCAGCAGCAAGTGCAGCAGCAGCAGCAAGTGCAGCAGCAGCAGCAAGTGCAGCAGCAGCAGCAAGTGCAGCAGCAGCAGCAACTGCAGCAGCAGCAGAAACTGCAGCAGCAGCAGCAACTACTGCAGCAGCAGTAACTACAGCTCCCTTTGATGCTGTTAATCCTGCATAATGCACATGCATATGCAGTACTAATTACATTCCTGCATTTCCCATAAATATGCTAAATTCCTGTTGATATGCAAATTCCTTTGTCAATGCGCCCAGCTTATATATATGCTCCAAGCCCGTGTGCTGTTTCATTCAGACTCTGTCGCCTCGACGGACCTGGTTTTCACCTGAGGACGGCTGCTTGCGTTGTGGCCGAAACGTCGTGAGAATTGTTTTATTATGTTTTATTTTTATTATTTTATTACTTCCCTTCTACGTGACTTTACCGAAAGAACCAAGAAGATTATGCGACCGATTATTGGACCAGCCACGTAATGTGGACGGTAACGTTCGCGTGCGTTCTGTCCAATTACTGCACGTGCGTAATCGGGGCGTGTGTGAGACGTATTGCCAAAGTGTCATTCAGCAAACGCCGCTCGTGGTGTCTGACGTGGATGCAGTCTACACCTGACGACGGTTGCTTGTGTTGCTTCTGAAACGTCGTGATTAAATGTATTTGTTTTCATTTTAATTTATTTTATATTTTTTACCTACGTGGCTTTACCGAAAAATAACAAAGAGGACCTCTCTATGCTATCAGCATGGGTGTTGTTTGTCAGTACAGTAATTCACCACCCCTTGTCAGCGTGAGTTGGTGAGGGCGACTACCACTGATAGATGGATATTTTTTTTTACTATTTTTTATTTTACCAGGTAAAGGTCCACTGAGCCTATATCGCTCTCTTCTTTTGTTCAAAGAAGCGACCTGGCCACAAATGATAGCTCAACGAAGTGGCTTACCGTGTTGAAATTTGGAGCAACTAAAATACTGTAAACGCTTGATGTTGATTCTAAATGTGACCACGGAGAGAACATGCAAAACTCCAAATACACAGCGGGCGTCAGGGTCGGGATGGAACCCACGGCCTCCTGTATACCAGGCGAGGTAGTTAACATCTCACCACCGCGGCGCTCATATCACTTGCGACTAATGTTGGCCGTGTACAGCAATCTAAATCAGATTTGCTGGGTTCACAGCGATGTGCACCAAACACTGCAACGATCACTCTGCCGCCTCTGAAATTTTGAGACGTGATTTTAATTGAAATCATCTTTGAATCTACTCGCGGCCATGTAAGAATTTCCAAGGCAATATCAGAAAAATTGAAAATCTGTTCGTATGTCAATTCTAAACTGTTCACCTGTCAGCGTTCATTGAATGTCCCAGTGTTATTAAGGCCGCACACTGTATCGTGTGGTTTTTAGCTGTCAGTCAAGCCTCCTGCCCTCTGTTTGCTCTGAAGGAAGGTGATTGCGTGACATGTAAGCTGACTAATGCAAGACTGTGTTCATGACAAAGGTGGTGGTGAGGTTTGTTTTTTTAATGATTTGTGCTTTACTTATGACCAGATAGGGATTCACGGAGACGGCCTCTTCCGCTAGAGCGATTTGAATGAAACACAAATGGACGAAGGGAGAGGGTTCAAACTTGAAGTAAAATAATGTCTGATGGATAGGCGGGCGGAAAGAGGTATTCAAACATTATTTGCCTCCTACGCAGCAGGAACTGATTATACAATGTAACACATGTTTGACCCTGTGTAGTGTTATTTTTTAATTGCTTATGCCTAAAAAGTATAGACAATTGCTATTATTCCCCACAAATGCACACGTTTTCTCATTGAAAATATGTACATTTCAAAATATCACTGTCGTGGTCACAAAAGCAAAGTTTGTGGGGAATAATGGTAATTTTCTGTACTTTTTAGGCGTAAGCAATTAGGAAGTAACACTTACTACCCAGGAACACATTTGTTTTTGTTACACAGTGTTATTTGGCGATCCTGCGGTGGCAGTGGTGCACATGCACAAACATACGTAACACATGTATTCATAACGCTGTCGAATTACAAACATAAGAGTATGTAATAGACAATATTTTGGGTAATGGCTCTTCCTCGTAGCACAAAAGTAGGAACTAGCTCAGAAAGATTACATTTACTATTTTATTTGGCCTTTTAAACGAAGAAAAGTGTGCAAATGCAAACATATAATTCCCAACACCGAGAGAAATACAAACATAAATAATCATATATTACGTACAGGCCTTTGTAAATCCACTGCTAGATGAAGACGACTCAATGCCGTGCTGATTTTTTTGGGTTGTTTGACCAGACTTCCCCGCGTAGGTCAATGCAGGTTGGTGCAGGAGAGGTTCCCCAGGACGAGATCTGATATCAGAAGCCACTAATTTTAGCCGCGGCTGAAAATTGGACCCAGGCCCTCCTGGTTCACGGGGGGCAATGGGCTTCCCCCTGTGCCTCAACAGCAGTGGTGATACTTTAATATACAGTAATTCAATTTAAATTTAAATGCGTTTTGCCGGGGTCTCGCTTGAAAACCAGATGCGTATCTCAATGAGGATCATATTTGGTTAAATAAGTCAATAAATACGATGTGCATACATATTGCCACGATGATAACTTGCTCGCCCGATGCCTCCTGCGCCGATCAGATTGTGAACGATTTACAATTTCTGCGGCCTTGCAAATCAGCGGTTCAGTCACGGCGGCTCTGAGTTGACATCATTAATACACTCACGACTGCCGTTTTATGCTAATGCGTGTGCGTGCGTGCGGAGTGCCTAATAATGATAATGATGGAGACCTCATAGGTCAAGTTGCCGAAGGTGAGTTTTAAACGTGTGGTGGGGTTTACACGTGTCCCCCGGAGTTGGCATCCACCTGATTAGCACTTTACTCTCCAGCAGAGGGCACATCAATGCTGCTCTCTGATAGGTGTTTGGGGCTACACTCACTCGCAGACGGACCCCCAAGAGAAGTGAAATGTTACTGCCTCGTTCACCGAGTCTCAAAGGCCATTGATTCGGGAAGCCAGATCACGGTTGTAAAATCACCCAGCCCACGCGTCTGTGTGTGTGTATTGCACAGTGTAGTTTAGTGGTAATGATTTGAATGTGGAGGGGTTACTAGCCTTTCGCAACCGTTCAGAGCCCCTAGGTGACACAGTAGGGGGTACAGGTGGTGCATCGGCCAGTCATCTCCGTCAGTCAACCCATGGGACCTGAGTCTGCCCCGTGACCTCCTGCCAGCGGGCGTTAGACACTTCACGTGGCCTTAAAGTGCACGTAGCCTGTCACAAGCGCCGTGGTGACGTCACCACTATTTAGTGGCGAATGGCGGCTTTTGTTGTGTTACACAGCTACCGAACCCAGCGTCCCGAGATCGATTCCCGCTCACGGCCAACACCAGTGACGATTATCTGAACCGGTCCTGGGCCTCCCCTAGGTCGACTCAGCCTCAAATGAGTACCTGGTGCGGTGTGTAAACATCGCCACTTTTGGAGACAAAGGCGGCCGAGCGTGGTTGCTGGCCGCTCACCCACTCGTGTGCCGTGCCGGCCTTTGCAGGTGCTCGCTAGCAGCCCTTGCCCCAATAGCCTATCAAGGTTATACGGGGGATCTTTGTTTTTGCACAGCATCGCCGAGCACCATAAACTCCTGGACGAATGTTAGATAAGGGACACACTCGTTGGCACACTGCGTGTCGGTGATTTGCAAACCACTGCAACACAGGCAAACTCGAGCCAAGGTTGTTCAGGTTACTGTATTTATGTTTAGTATTTGACACTTTTGTCTGGAGTTGTGGCGCTTCGAGATATATTGCAGGCGGGCACGGTCGGAATAATAAATGATGATGATGAAGTGTCCATGCATGAGTGAGAATCAAAGTCCAAGCCAAGGTGTCTCGGTCCTCAAAGGAGCGTGCTGTTGAGTCTTCAAAGCTAAGCAAGAAACGGTGGAAATTCTACATTCCTATGACGGGAGCCCAGTCTGTCCATAGGCCAATCACTGTTGTCTTCTCACAACGTGCAACTCCTTTTATCCACTCCAGAGGGATGACAAGCATGACTAGAAACAAAACATGTATACATGTGAAGGAAATACAGTGATATATATTTATTCTATAATACTAAATATGATAGGATTTGGATTTAGATAGCATATGAAAGCAACCACATCTCAATACTTGCCAGTGAAGTGTGCATCATCGGGATGAATGAGGCATTAATGTGACTTTATTTTTTTAAAGAGAAAGACAATCGGAAGCAGAGTAGAAGGGGGGTGGTCATCAGCCTGGATTAGAACAGGGCCAGGGGTTGATAGCACGGACGTCTGGGGGAAGGGAGTTGCAGACAGTGGGGGCAGCAGAGGAGAAGATTTTCAAGTTTAATATCACGTTGTATCACGCCCAGTATATTTTAAAGTAAAATCATTATCAATGGCTATTATGAATGATCCATTATCTGGGTGGGTGACATTATGGTTCGAGTGCTCAACTCTCACTTGTAAGCTTGGGTCCACTCAGCCTAGAATTTTTTTCGGATCAATACAATTGGTACTACTTTTGGGGAAAGCCAATGGTTGTTGTCCTATGGATAGACCCCGCCCCTACCAACGGAATGAAGAATTTCCACCACTGCAAACATAGACCATTCCTATGCTCATTCGATGATAGGACACTTGAATTTTTACATGTCGAGTAGACAGTTTTATATTGCTCTGAAACACATACAGTGAATGCCAGTGGCCTATTACCTGGTTAACCCTTTACCGTTCCGAGACGTGTGCAAGTTGCGGGGTGGGTTCCGTACGCCACTGAATCTCGGAACATGCAAGCATCTCAGCGTTCATTTTATTTAGAGAGGCGTAGCGCCGCTGTTTTTAAAGACATTGTCACCCACCGCTGAGACCTGCAGCGACACGACCGCACTCTGCGATAGCTGGCGCCAAACTGTGCCAAACGCCCCCCCCCCCCCCCGCATGGCCTTGTGGGAGCCTCGGTATGTCTTCAGGCCGGAAGACGTTATATTATTTTAGTGCTTCTTCCGATTTAGTTCCGATGATGTACACACACACGTACACGTCATCGGGACGGAATCGGAAAGACAACTGATGACGTGCAGGTACGTCATCGGGATGGTAAAGGGTTAAATAAAGGACACCGAATGGAACTCAAGAGAAACTGACTGGTCAACATGAACACGTACTTGCAGACTCTCTGAGATCGAGCTGCCCAACATACAGCATTAGCATTCTGCGGCACAGAGTGACAAGCATGAGTGCTTCTTCAAATGAAACGTTCAAGTCATTTCTCCCCGAAAGCTTCTTCAGCTCCTGCATCCACACAGCAAGTGGCCACATTTGTGCTGTTGCTGTGTTCGAACGCATTTTGTTTACCGGGCCACTTTAAAACAAATGTATACGCAGCGGGGCCAACCCTCCATGAAATGAGAAGCTGGTTGCAGCGAACCCCGCTCACGGAATGGATAAACGTGATCGACTCAGCAGTGCTCAGCCATGCCAAGAAATAATTGCGGACCCATAGCGCAAAACAGCCGAGTGGCATCGTGGTTAGAAAATAAACTGAAAACACACTCGGCAAAAGAAGTAGTATTGTTGACGAGTTTTGTTGTTGTTGGCAATTGCGCTTGACCACCACTGCCAACACAGCACCGGCATCACCAAACCATTTGTGGTGAGGCAGCTCGACTCACGAGAAGGTTTGCGAGTTCGAATCACGGCCGAGGGCTGACCCACCCCACCATTCATTCGTCGACGGTTTACAAAGTGAGTTCCGCTTTTTTTTCAGCAGTCGCTCGTGGTGGATTGTAAAACAAAACAAAATTCTCCTCGGCTCAAAGGAACGATTCAGTTCTACTGCTGAGCGCGGCGGAGACACGCGAATGGTCAACGCACCCGCAGCATGAACCAATGGTGGCCTCTTGGGGCTCGAGCCAAACGGCAAACACGTGACTCCCATGGCGGCCGTTCGTGTCGCCACAATTGAAAACGAGAAGCTGATGTCATTGCGACAAAATAAGAACGCCACAGTTGACAAACAACCTAACGCAGCTCCTTACTATTAAAATGTTTTCCCTCTATTACTGATAACCCTACTCCCTCCCTTTGATGCTGCTAATCCTGCATACTGCATAATGCATGGGCATAATATGACTTTGAACCCCCCACCTCCTACGCATTCCACAAGTAGTGACTAATCCCATATCTGCATTTCCCATAAATATGCTAAATTCCTCTTGATGTGCAAGTTCCTTTGTCAAGGCGCCCCTTCCAACCCAGCTTAAATATACGCTGCCAAGCCTGGTGGTGCCCATTCAGACGCTGTCTTTCCAACAGACCTGTTCTTCACCTGAGGACGTCTGCTTGCGTTGTGGCCGAAACGTCGTGAGAATTATTTTATTATTTTTATTTGCATTATTTTATTATTTCTCTTCTACGTGACTTTACCGAAAGAACCAAGAAGATGAACCTAACGGGGGTTCTGTAAGCCAATCATTTTTGATCGAATGCCTCCATCGAACTGAATCCAGTTCTCGCATTGAGAAAAATGCATTGCGATTATTTAGATGATTTTGGTGCTATGATTGTCCAAATGATGGTGCCACTTTGTTGAGCCATCATTTGTGGCCAGGTCGCTTCTGAAAAATAAGTTAATACCTAAGTGGGCTTTGCCTGGCAGGTTTAGTTGTATTTGTACGTATTCGGATTATTCGTGTACCTTTCTTGTATTACTATCACGTTTTTGTACTGTGTGTTGTTGTAACGTTGTTACCCGCCCCTACTGGACATCTGTGAAAAAGAGCTTCATAGCTCATCGGATTCCTCCGGTATAAATATTCTGATTCTGGAACAACAGCAGACTTTGTAAGGCACACACTAGGCTTTGTGCGGTCCAATCGGTCATACTTGATGACACCTGTGGTGTTTATTTTCTAACCAAGTTACGAGCCACTTCATTGTACCCGCGTGGTATAGATTCACGCCACCAAATGACAAATAATTGATTTTGTGATCTTCGAAAGTGCCGAGTAAATGATTTATGTTTCCCTGGCCGCACATGCCCGCCACTTCGCGGAACCAACTCGCAGTATTTTGCGCTAAAGTGTGATGGAGTGTGACGCGTGGACATTCTTGCACTGCAACGGCACGCCACGCTCTCGCTGCTGATGAAGAGTAACTTATCTCTTTTAGCGTACAGGCCATTCCACTTACGTGACCTAAAGTTAGTTGTAAACACAGTTTACGCATTTTACAAAAGCGCATATTTTTTAAACTCCCACATGCATTCCGATTTGTGCCATCGGCATCGTGTGACGAGACGAAGAAACGTCCGGTTTGAAGCTCGCAGAGAAGTGCGTCCACCCGTCTTAGAGAACAGGCCTGTGGAAGGTGACATTATAGAACTACTTCTGAGATTCCTTCAAGTGACCGCTTTGCCAAACAAAGGGGAAAATGTACTTGGATACATTTAACTGTGATGGAGATGTTGATTTTGATGGTTGGTTTGCTTTATTTTGGTTGTTTTTGCGTCTGTCATTGTAGGTGGCCACGGTCACTCTTGTAAATGAGATTCATCCGGTCACTTTAGCTCTCACCTGGTTTAAAACAAAATGAACTTGACTTGACTTGTTGACCGCCTGGCAGTCAAATTTAAATGTTCCATTCTCAAAACGGGAATTATTTACAATCGAGCGCAAATGCCGAATTCGTATTAGGTATAATTTATTTTTTTGATGCATTTATTAGTGAGTGAGCAGAGACCATCAGCTTTGTACAGGAGTGAAGGGCCAAGTTTACTTTAAAGTGGCTGAAACCCAGATTTGAACCCAGGCGATCAACAAGTCAAGTCAAGTTCATTTTGTTTTAAACCACGTGCTCTGACCGCTGACCCACGTGATCCAACCATGAAACCACACTGCATTGAAACAATCTGCCCAATGCATTATCTTAGTTGTAGCCCCCCGGACCCAGTCTACCACTTAAGACCAACACATGGATAAAGCAAATTTCTTCGCGTCTCAACGCCATTGGCCGCGAAGGCACGGGTAAGATTACGTCGTGGTTTTCGAGACTCGTCGTACTCACACTTGCACAACAAATTATCTGTCTCTAGAGTCCACACAGATAGCAGTGTGGTGGAGAATGTTCGACTCGCAATCAGAACGTTACGACTCCATATCCTGGCTTATCTTCCCCATGGGGTCAAGAAAATGAACGCCGCTTTGTGGGAAATGAACGGTTGCCGTGCTGCGCAGTGACTAACCCCTGTCATGGTAATGTGGAATATCCACCACTGGCTCAGGGCAGCCAGCGGAGTTGAACAGGACTGCCTTGGAAAAGTGGCATTCACACTGCTGTACTATAGGGCCATCTGGAATGTGAGGTGGTCAGCTGATGGAAGTACAGCAATTCTAGATTTGAAGCTTTCGTGACTGCAAGGATTCATACTCGTGCTCTCTTTTAGCCCCCCCCCCCTCCCGATACGTTCTATTCATTGGCTACCACATTCTGATAAGCTCCCCCCCTCTCCTCCCCCTTAACTTGTATTCAAGAACTTGCATCTTGAATCCCTGCCTCACTTGATGCAGCAAATCTGGCTGTGACGGTCCCACCTGATGACGGAGACTTGTGTTGCCTCCGAAACGTCGTGATTTTATTATTATTTTATTTTTATTAATTTTAATTTCATTTTTTACCTACGTGACTTTACCGAAAAAACTAAGAGAATATAGTACAGCAATTGATTATTTTAGCTGTTTAGAGCTACTCGTATACTAATGGACGTCTGTCAAACTACTGGAGATCTGTGAAAAGGAAGCTCATCGGATTCATCTTCTTGGTTCTTTCGGTAAAGTCACGTAGAAGGGAAATAATAAAATAATAAAAATTAAACATAATAATAAAATAATTATCACGACGTTTCGGCCACAACGCAAGCAGCCGTCCTCAGGTGAAGACCAGGTCTGTCGGGGAGACAGCGTCTGAATGACGCTGACGCAGACGCTGTCTCCCCGACAGACCTGGTCTTCACCTGAGGACGGCTGCTTGTGTTGTGGCCGAAACGTCGTGAGAATTGTATTTTATTATGTTAAATTTTTATTATTTTATTATTTGTCTTCTTCGTTACTTTACCGAAAGAACCAAGAGGATGAATCCCTGCAGTCGCGAAAGCTTTAAATCGAAATTCATCGGATTCCTCCAGTCTAAATAAAGATTCTGATTCTGACGTAGGCCGTACCTGGGGACTTCAATGTTCTCCCACGTGCCAAACATTCTTAAAATACCCGAATGAAAGAAGTGTGGAGACTTGGTAAGGCTTCTCTGGATATTATTATAGCTACTACAAGCAGACACTTTGACTTACCTTAAAGTATAGTCCAGTCATCGTCGATATGTATGAATACAAGAGATCAATCTCAGTATTGTCAGCAATTATATCACTTCATCTAACGCGTGCAGCCTTTGTCGACCAGTGTTATGATGCAAAAAAGAAGTGTTTTCGTTGTTGGTCAGATGGCGTAAATGAAATGTGTGTCCTAAACACCACTCCTGCACCCGACACAAGCCAGCCGATAAAGTTGTCCTGACCACCTCACGTTCCTTTTGTGCTGAAGCAGTCAAACACTCGCGCATTTGTTCATCACTCTAACAACTTTATTCATTGGCTGTGTCGGGTGGAGGAGGGTTTTACGACACACGCATTACGTACGCTATCTGAGCCCCACCCCCTCCTCCCCCCTTAAAAAAAACAATTATGAATCATGACCTCACGCATTTTATTTGAGATGGAGAACTGTGCGGAGATACGACGCTTTCGAGCTCAAGAATAGTTCGTTTGCACCACGCACGTATTCATGTTTGTTGAACTTCTTTCACACCGTACGTAGCATACCGTCCTGCTCGGAGGTGCGGGCGGGGGGGGGCGATGAGAACAACAACAACAACACCAACTAAACACGAAAAACACCACGGCGCTTACGCAGAGGCCATCGCCGCCTTGTGTCTTGCCGCGTGACAACGCGATGACGGCGGCGCTCGGTCTTGAAGCGGTGCCGTTGAGAACCCCACTGGTGCAAGCAGATGCTGCCACATGGCACCGCGCTTGTGATTAACCGCGCACGTGGTGTCTGCGGCGGGCGAACACTTGACGCAGCCCCAAGGTCGACACGAGTAGTGCGATCGATTTCGTGCGCATTTTCTTTTCCGAGAAAACAAAGGGGTGGTGGGATGGGGTGGTGGGGGGGTGGGTGTCAGTTTTCTCACCAAACGAGTGGGGCTCTCGTAAAAAAAGAAAACGTGTGCGGTGCTCGTCAATGAAATGGCGCATCGAATGGATATGCGTGGGGTGCAATGAAACGACACGCGGTTCAAAAGCCGAAGATCGCAAAGGCGATGACGAAGCGATGTAGACGTGCCTGGTGCTCTGGTGAACATTCACACGCAGAGCTGCTCAAGATTGGTAAAGGTTTGCAGAATTGCCTTTACAGCGCGGAAACACATTTCCAGGGACTTCTCGACTTACAAACATTCGACTTACGAACTTTCAGAGATATGAAAAAACCTGGTCCGTATGTCCAGTTGCATGTTGGGACCGAGAGTCGTAAGTTCCACCGCCGCGCAATAGATGGCCGTGGTGGCATCTACATCTGCGGAACGTGAAGAACCAGTGGCATCTACATCTGCAGAACGTGAAGAACCGGTGGCATCTACATCTGCAGAAGGTGAAGAACCAGTGGCATCTACATCTATAGAAATGTGAAGAACCAGTGTCATCTACATCTGCGGAACGTGAAGAACCGGTGGCATCTACATCTGCGGAACGTGAAGAACCAGTGGCATCTACATCTATAGAACGTGAAGAACCAGTGGCATCTACATCTGCAGAACGCGAAGAACCAGTGGCATCTACATCTGCAGAACTTGAAGAACCAGTGGCATCTACATCTGCGGAACGTGAATAACCAGTGGCATCTACATCTATAGAACGTGAAGAACCAGTGGCATCTACATCTGCAGAACGTGAAGAACCAGTGGCATCTACATCTACAAAAGGTGAAGAACCAGTGGCATCTACATCTGCAGAACGTGAAGAACCAGTGGCATCTACATCTACAGAACGTGAAGAATCAGTGGCATCTACATCTATAGAAAGTGAAGAACCAGTGGCATCTACATCTGCAGAACGTGAAGAACCAGTGGCATCTACATCTATAGAACGTGAAGAACCAATGGCATACACATCTACAGGAGATTGTACAACTTTTAAGGCCAGTGTTTAATGTACACGCCGTACAACACGTTTGTAATCGACAGGAGTCAAGTTGGACTTACGAACAAATCGACTTACTGAAAAACTCTGGAATAGAACTCGTTCGTAAGTAGAGGAGTCCCTGTAGAAATGGCAATGTAGCTCACCTGTCACTCAGTGTTCACGGGCCTTGAATTAGTGTGAACGCCTTTGTTAATACGCTGCACCCGATCTGCCTTCATGGAATTAGCTTTAAAATATATATATATTTTTTA
Organism: Lethenteron reissneri; assembly: GCF_015708825.2. Taxonomy (NCBI): domain Eukaryota; kingdom Metazoa; phylum Chordata; class Hyperoartia; order Petromyzontiformes; family Petromyzontidae; genus Lethenteron; species Lethenteron reissneri. The sequence goes on along the minus strand of NC_083789.1, from coordinate 4,366,597 downwards.
TATGGCAGATTTAACAAGCGACATCCGACGTGGCATACCAGCACTAATGAAAACTAAGCAAGGATGAAGAACCATGCATATGCATGGCTTTTATCATTCCGACCAATTTGCGTTCGTCCTCGGAAATATTTCATGAGCGGTGATAATTTCACCCTTTTAATGTTTGAATATGAGATTACGTCCCGCATAATGACGTGATCGGGGGTGGGCAAAAGCACGCGTGTGGATAGTGTGATGTTATTTCCTGGGTTGAAAAAGGCTTAACCCATTTTGCGTAGCACAACATCCACAGATCATCGTGTTGTAATCGATCTATGAAAACCCAATGAAGGGATCGAACAGAGGAGTTGGCAAGATGGCACGGTGGTCAGAGCGCTGAGCCAATCACCGCTGAGACCCCTTGGTTTGAATGTGCGGAGCTGCTGATGATGAAACAGGATTCTCAGGCAGAGCAAATTGATGGTCTTGGTCCAGTCACCAATGATACAAAAAAAACTCATCCTATTAAATTTGGTGTAGAACTTAATTTGCATGAAATCAATCTCTGAGAATTGTATAAATCACTTTTGCCTGTCACGTGACAATCTCAAAGCGGAGTGCATAGCAAGGTGCAGACCCCATGCTATGTATGGAATACAAAGCCACTCTAAAGGATTTTTCTGGAGAAGATAATGTGAGCATCCCTCCTGCGTCCATTCTCTAACACGTGGGGTGCACTGCCATGCAGGATTTCTCGGTGGGGGTTTTCTTCACCTTATGCCAACGCAGGCCCCGATGTAGGTTCTTGTAGGCCCAAGGAACATCTGTTTCGTAGGCCTCAAGCGACAACTCCCTGCAGTTGGTGCTGCCAGTGCTGCCCCATGTCACTACCGCTGCCACCGTCACAAGCTAAAGCTGATAAAAAAACTGTCTCCGATCAACCAAAGGACGCTTCTCTTCCCTTGCACTGCTAGCTATTGAGAATGAGATTGTGCGAAAAACACCGTTTGAAGATGTTATTCTGCAAATTTTTGCAATGAAAAATATCTTGAAAAGTCCATCTCCGGTGTTTATTTTCTTTCTCACCTTATGGAAAAATTTGGACATGACCCTGCCTCTTTGTATCTACACTGTGCCTGTCCTTGTTATATAAATATTTTTTTTCAAGAGGATATCTTTTGATTTAAAGCTTTCGTGACTGCAGGGATTTATATTCTTGGTTCTTTTGGTAAAGTCACGTAGAAGGGAAACAATAAAATAATAAAACATATATTTTTTCTTTTTATTATATTTTCATATTCTTGGTTCTTTCGGTAAAGTCACGTAGAAGGGAAACAATAAAATAATAAAATATATGTTTCATATTTTTATAATATTTTTTGAAATTATTTTATCGTTTCCCTTTAACGTCACTTTACCGAAAGAACCAAGAATAGGATATATTTTATCATACAAACATAAAAAACACAATTTTTTTCATAGCCCTTTAGTTTTCCCAGGCCTAGGTACAGATGCCTCTTGTGTCTATTGGGTGATACGGCCCTGTGTCAGCAGTACATTCGGAAATAATTTGAGGATAGACTTGATTGTTATAATCGCATTTGCTCATCTGCGCTATTAATGATCTGTTAACGTTTGCACGTGTAAAGCTGTGAACTGTTATTTTCCATACAAAGGTTTTCAACTCTTTAATTTTACCCATCGGCTAATATGTCCGTGTGCGTGCGCATGTGTGTGTTTGTGTGCGCACATGTGCTGCGATGTTCATCTAGTACAATGCACATAATCATTCATGTATGCGTGCTCAGAAGCGAAGGTCTGATAAGGAACCCCATTTATTTCGGCTTCATGGCCACAATGCAAAGAATTTCAATTACAAATATGACTTCAAAGCCATTGTGTTATTGTTTTAGCCATAGGTTTACGATCCATGATTTAAGACTGCGCCGAGGGGAGTGCTTATTTAAATTTCATTCGTACGAATGAAATTTATATTTCACCACGTACAATAACCGTGGGGATGGAGCGAAGGAACGGTGGTTAGCACGCTGTGCCACCGCGAGCATCAGCGGTGAGTGGCATGTGAATGTGTCCTGGCTAGTGCGGTGAAATATGGTCAAACAAAACCCACCATTGGCACGGCGTTCGGAGGCCTTCATCCAGCAGTAAATTGACAGCAAGGCGATCGTGTGCAGTATCACTCCACAATAACATTGCACCATCTATACAAGCTCACGATTTGCCCAGCGGTGTCATTCACGATAAGGTTAACAGATAATGCATTCTTGATGTGATAATGCATTGTCATTTTATTTTGTCACCATCGAAGCTGTCGATTACTGGGCTGCCAAGCGTTCGTCAAACGTTCTGACAAATAGCAGCAACGCCCCTGTTCTGAATGTATAACGATGACCCAGTCAAAGCGTCTCCCTCTGCTCGAATGGGCAATGGGGTTGTGCGCGGCTCACTCCTCAGTTTGGATGGCCCTGAATCACTGGCGGTCAGTCCGCATTCCGTACAACGATCTCTGTTGACTTTACATGAAAAAATGTTACAAAATGTTACACAAATTTGAGCGGTGCCAAGGGGTTTAAACTCACTCCCCTATCCAGGGTCCGCATTCTCACTGCGGATGAGGGAGGCTTTTCGGCACAACGACCGCTCTTGACTTTCCACAGCGAAATATTACGCGAATTTTAGCGGTGCCAAGGGGTTTAAACTCATCACCCCGCCCCCCTCTCTAGCTTTGTCGAGTGACCGTGCCTGGTAACCGCATCACGACATCTGAAGTTACACACGGTGCACGCTTCTTCGCCTGCAAATTGAATAGGCGGGTTTAAAACAATGCGACTGCCTGCTGCTGCTGGTGCTGCTGGTGCTGCTGATGCTGGTGCTGCTTCTGGTGCTGCTGCTGTTGGTGCTGCTGGTGCTGATGTTGGTGCTGCTGGTGCTGTTGGTGTTGCTGGTGCTGCTGGTGCTGCTGCTGCTGGTGCTGCTGCTGGTGCTGGTGCTGCTGCTGGTGCTACTGCTGCTGGTGCTGCTGCTGGTGCTGCTGGTGCTGATGTTGGTGCTGATGTTGGTGCTGCTGGTGCTGTTGGTGCTGCTGGTGCTGGTGGTGCTGCTGTTAGTGCTGCTGCTGCAACTGTTGCTGCTGTTGTTGCTGGTGCTGTTGGTGCTGGTGCTGTTGGTGCTGTTGCTGATGCTGCTGCTGGTTCTGTTGATGCTGCTGTTGCTGGTGCTGTTGGTGCTGCTGGTACTGCTGATGCTGCTGCTGCTGGTTCTGCTGATGCTGCTGTTACTGGTGCTGCTGCTGCCAGAACTCCGGAGGACAAAGATACATTGTTGCCACTTCTTTACGTGAACACGCCACAGTATCCTTGAGACGCAGCGATTGCAGCCAGCGCGTGAATGCAAAGCGGCTGCGGTCTACCTCCATCACTGTGTGCACAGGTGCCAAATCTTGGGTTGGACACAGGTGCAGCAGCGTCCCTTTAAAGGTGTAATTCCGTCCTCGAAGGCTTGCGGGTAAAGGGGGAGCGTATCCCTGCAACAGACGGATAGTAAAACCGTGTTACGCAAGCTCACGTTTGCTCGTTTATGCTGCAATTTGCTGATCGCGTTATAAGAATCATGCATGCCTGTGCATACATACATACATTGATGTACTGCGTGAAATGTATGCCTGCCTGTCGTACACTAAATATGGATGACTTGAAGCGTTGTTAGGCTGACTGGGTCGCGCGCTTTGTGTGCGTGCACAGTTCAGGGTTCACCGATGTACACACCCAATGGGAGTTTAGCTCCTTGGCAATGCGATGCGGGGACAGTCACTCTCCGGCGATGTTTTGTGGACACGGAAACGAAATCCCGTGACATTGCCGCGTCAAGGGCCAGTTGCTCCCGCTTTGTTTATTGCCAAATGTGTATAGTTGTGCAAAAATATGGATAACCAGCAGATTCCTCCCTTCCCCCCCACCTCCCGTTTGGATATCTTCCGAGAAGAAATATATTTGCTGGCTTATTATACAACTAGGCTGACCAATTACAGTATTTTCTAAATATATATATCTATCTACCTATGAGACATTTTTGCCAGGATCAAAAATTACGAAAAAAATTAATAGGTTGAGTCATTTTGGATACTGGCAAAAAAGCTCCCATAGATGTAACTGCTCGACCCGACCTCGACGCGTTCAGAGAGTGGCATTGCCCTTGTACTGTTCACCATTTGGCGTTCTCTGGTCTGGCATCGGTGAGACAAGGCCATGGAGAAGGACAGTCAGTCGTGGGCAGAGTATACAAAGAAGCGTCTTGAGTCTGCACTTGAACAGTAGAAGGGGCAGTCGACAGCACGGGCTGTGATGCTTTGATACAAAGCCGTAGTTTGCTGAAAAAGATAGATGAGCGCACAGAGGTATGGAGGGGCGAGCCCGTGTGAGTGGGGAACGTGGAAATGGAGCCACGATTTGATTCGGAGCGATGGGCTATGCGATCTCACTCGCCGGTGTGGGGCAGAAACCGCGTGGCGGCTGCTTTTCGGAGCTTGGAGATGAGGCTTTGGCAGAGGCCGCAGGAGAGAGGAAGGCTCACGGTTGCCGGGAGTCCAGTCAGCATGTGACCAAGGCACGGATGTAGCAGGGCTCGGCATGCAATGACGGTGGATTTGAGGTGAGATGTTGCAGAGTTGTAGGCGCGAGTCGAGGTGTGTGCGGGGTTAGAGAACGCGGCGACCTCGAAAAGGTTTCGCGCATTCTTCGACAGCGCAGATGCCTGCGCACTGAAACTCACGATGCTGTAATTGTGACGATGACGAAATTGTCACGCCAGAGGCAGCGCAAAGGTTAACAACGTGTCTTGAAACGGGAGAGAGGGAGCACTTTTTTTGTTGTACTGAACAGGTAAAAAATCAAACGTATTTCTCGAGGCGTGCGCCGCAGGTTACGCACACGAGAGCTCAATCAACGTTGATACGGCATCGCTCCCTAAAGGGCAATCTCACCGCAGTGGGCGAAAAATCAGGGATGAATAGCGGAGATAATTTGAATGAAACGGCGAGTTAGGGCGACAAGGAAATATATCGAGCCTGGCCCCGCGCCGGCAGGGTTCTCTGCTCACGTGTTGCGACTGTGCACACTTCTAAATTGCCCCCGTAATGTCTCGTTTATGATCTTTGAACATTTGGCTCGGTACCCGATGCACTTTTAAGTGATGTAGGCAGAAAGAAAAAAATACCGCGCGGAGGCTGATATTTTATTTTTTGTTACATGCGTTCATACTCTTGGTTTTTTCGGTTAAAGTCACGTAGGTAAAAAATGAAATTCTAAATTAATAAAAAATAAAATAATAAAAAATAATTTTCATTTAATTTTTTTACTTACGTGACTTTACCAAAAAACGAAGAGTATGAATCCTTGCAGTCACGAAAGCTTCAAATCTAGAGTTACATGCGTTGTTGCGTTTTTGTTTGCGCGTGGTAGAGCAGTGGTGAGCGCACCGCGCTACGAACCCATCGACCCCGAGTTCAAGCCGCGCTCACGATCGATAACAGTAGAGCATGTCTAACCCGGTCCTGAGCCTCCTCCAGGTCGACTGAGCCTTAAATGAGTACATGCCTGGTCTGGTGTGTGCACATCTGCGGTGGGGAGGCACGGGGGGCCATGCATGCTGCTGGCCACACACCTTCTGTTTTGTGTCATGCTGGTAAACAACAACATGGTGGGGCCTCTGTTGTTTGCTGGACTGAGAACCGAGTTGCTTCTCTCGTTTTGGTACCGAGGGCTCAGTGTGGTGGGTCGCACTCTGCACTACAATCCCGGTAACCTGGGTTCGAGTCCTGGTCTGGGTCTCTGCTGGGTCTACTAAAGGGTATAAGGGGCCGTCCATAAATGACGTCAGGCACCTGGGGGGGAGGGGGGGTTTCAGACATTTGTGACGATGTGTGATGAGGGGGGGTTTGAGAAATGTGACGTCACGTAAAAATGCGCAACTTTAAATAAATATAGACAACACGTTCTGCTTAATTAAATATACTTTTCAATAAATGTTTTCTCCCACAACATCAGAGTGCAGCACCACATTAAATACACACTACAATGACTATAGTTTAAAGCAATTTGAAGCATGTTTTCTTTTCAAAATGGAAATATGTTTTTGGGGGGGGGGGGGGGGGCAGAGCTTCGTGACGTCATATTTGAGGGGGGGTCTGACTTTTTGTGACGCCGCGTGACGATAGGGGGTCAAAAATCGTCCAAAATCGCGTGACGTCATTTATGGGCGGCCCCTAAAGGTGCAAACCCTGCAATGTCTTGCTTTCGTCGCCGCTGGTGGAGGGGTATACGAAGACGTATTTGGCCTACTCTTCCATACTGGCCAAACATATTGAATAACTACGAGCGGGAATACACACACTTGACCCCACCGTGGGCGATCTTTCGAACGATCAACTGCTGCTGGGTGGGTAGAGATCGAACCCGGCGACCTGTGGAGTTGAAAGTCGTAGGTCTGCTCAGCCTAAACTGAATACCTGGTGCAGTTGAGCAATAGCAACACCAACACGGCAGCGAGATGTTAACTACCTCGCCTGGTGTGCAGGAGGTTCGTGGGTTCGATCCCGACCCTGACGCCTGCTGCTGTGTATTTCGAGTTTGCGTGTCTGTCTCCCCGTGGACTTTTCTCACACATTTAGAAGCACGCGTTTGGATTATTTTGGCTGCTGTACATTTCCACCAGGTGATAAGCCACTTCGTTAAAGCTGTCGTTTGTGATCGCCAGGTCTCTTCTGAAAAAAAATAGCTGTGCATAGCTCAGTGGGCCTTACCTGGTAAAAAAAAGTTTTTTTTTTTTACAAAGGCCTCCCGGGGCATCGCGCTGAAGATGCTTGACGAACAGATCTGGGGCCCAGTGGCCCATGCGGGATAATCGGGGGGGGGGGGAGCAGCGGCCGGCGGGGGGGGGGTCTTTGTCTTTGTGTGCATGTGTGCGTGCGAGCGTGCGCGCGTGTGTGAAGATGTGTGCGTTCTCTTTATTTATTATTTATGCGAGCTGATCGAAGGTGATGGGTGGGAAAGGTCGCCGGAAAGTGTCCCCCCCCCCCCCCCGTCTGCTTATCGAAGCGAGGTGAGCCAATACGAACGTGCGTGCGTGTGTGTATGTTGAACTTCTTTCGTACCGCACGTAGACAACCTTTGCCAATCGGCGTGCGCTTGCACTCAACATTCCTCCTTTTTTGAACGTCAGCGCAATAATTGGGCGCAGCGAAGTTTCTGTTTCGCCACGACTTCAGTCGTGTCGGGTTGAATTTAATTTGATTTCCGTCCGGGTGGGTTTTTGCTTTTAGTTTCGTGAAAGGAGAATGAATACGTTGCAAATTCTGCTTTTTACGCGGCTGCGATTCTGAGGGCCACGCTTCTCAACACTCACTGCGTAGTCTCGCCAACGCACCTTGCCAAGTGCACACCTGACAGAGCCATGACCGGCGAACACTTATCCGCAGCAATCGGTGTGTGAGCTACTTCACCAACGTGAAGAAGCGGTGACTACATTTACTCAGATCTCAGCGCGTTACACTTGGCAGTGTTTTCTCATCGTACCGCTCTTTGTCACAAACATTAAATCCGTTTACATCTTTAAATGTTTTCTCAATACATGCACTCCTCTACTTACGTACATTCGACTTACGAACTTTCAGAGATACGAACAAACCTGTCCGTATGTCAAGTTACCTGTTCGGACCGAGAGTCGTAAGTTCAACCGCCGCGCAATAGACGGCGGCGGTGGCATCTACATCTGCAGAACGTGAAGAACCAGTGGCATCTACATCTACAGAACGTGAAGAACCAATGGCATCTACATCTACAGAACGTGAAGAACCAGTGGCATCTACATCTACAGAACGTGAAGAACCAGTGGCATCTACATCTACAGAACGTGAAGAACCAGTGGCATCTACATCTGCAGAACGTGAAGAACCAGTGGCATCTACATCTACAGAACGTGAAGAACCAGTGGCATCTACATCTGCAGAACGTGAAGAACCAGTGGCATCTACATCTGCAGAACGTGAAGAACCAGTGGCATCTAGATCTGCGGAACGTGAAGAACCAGTGGCATCTACATCTACAGAACATGAAGAACCAGTGGCATCTACATCTACAGAACGTGAAGAACCAGTGGCATCTACATCTACAGAACATGAAGAACCAGTGGCATCTACATCTACAGAACGTGAAGAACCAGTGGCATCTACATCCGCAGAACGTGAAGAACCAGTGGCATCTACATCTACAGAACGTGAAGAACCAGTGGCATCTACATCTGCAGAACGTGAAGAACCAGTGGCATCTACATCTACAGAACGTGAAGAACCAGTGGCATCTACATCTGCAGAACGTGAAGAACCAGTGGCATCTACATCTGCAGAATGTGAAGAACCAGTGGCATCTACATCTACAGAACGTGAAGAACCAGTGGCATCTACATCTACAGAACATGAAGAACCAGTGGCATCTACATCTACAGAACGTGAAGAACCAGTGGCATCTACATCCGCAGAACGTGAATAACCAGTGGCATCTACATCTGCAGAACGTGAAGAACCAGTGGCATCTACATCTGCAGAACGTGAAGAACCAGTGGCATCTACATCTGCAGAACGTGAATAACCAGTGGCATCTACATCTACAGAACGTGAAGAACCAGTGGCATCCACATCCGCAGAACGTGAAGAACCAGGGGCATCTACATCTGCTGAACGTGAAGAACCAGTGGCATCTACATCTGCAGAACGTGAAGAACCAGTGGCATCTACATCTGCAGAACGTGAAGAACCAGTGGCATCTACATCTACGGGAGATCATACAACTTTTAAAGCCATTCCCCGTGTTTAGTGTACACGTCGTACAACACGTTGGCAATCGACAGGAGTAAAGTTGGACGTATTAACAAATCGACTTACGAACAGAACTCTGGAACCTAACTCGATGAAATCGAATTTGTCCATCAGCGCTGGGTGATTCCTAAAAATGTAAATCTCGATGAGATCCTTGCCGTCATTGCAGTTGTTTCTACGCGCAATCTCAATGTAAAAAAATTGAATGCATGAACGCAAGTGAGCAAATATGCATATAAATGTGCATATTTGAGATTCTGCCATGACGTAATACCGTGTCGCACACGTGGACGTGCAATCCTGAGGTCGCCGATTCCATCTCCTGGAGGGGCAGTGGAAGCAATGGGAAAGTATCTCAAAATCCACGCCTCCCCCACCCACCCACCCAGCCACATGCATTATCCCAGCGGGAGTTAGTTGGGCGGAAGTTCGTGTGTGGTGGGGTAAAGTAGTGTGGGTACTCCCACTCATTATTTGAAACGTCTGGCCAACGTGGACGAACAGGCCACAAACGAATTCTCTAAAGCGTCGTTCTTCATTGCAAGGCGACCTTTGGTCCAGCGGCGCCCCCCCCCCCCCCCCTTCGATCGCCTTTAGTGGGGCCCATGACGTTCGGACCCAGACAATACACAACACGTGAGAATACCACCCCTTCATCATCATCATCGTGCTGCTGTCAAACTCCAATGGTTTCAGATGTGTGGCGGCCCTCACACTGATGATGTCTTGTCGGTGCCCCCGTCGCGGGAAATTTCGTGAAGAACGCTCCTCCAGAGGTGTTCTCCCGAGCTTCCTCGAGTGGAAGCCCTTCTGCCAGCAGTGGCTCGAATGAGCAATTGCAGGGCTGCACCTTGACCTTTAACCATTAATTTACCCAGGTCTCTGATGAAACAAAAAAAAAACTCGTCTCAAAAGTGTGTGTGGGGAGGGGGGTTGGTTGGCCTCTTTATACGTGAATATTTTCTAAAATTATATCAAAAAAATAGACAAGCGAGAAATCAATTGAAAGGGGATTTCCCTGACGAATGCTTCACTGAAAATAACACGCGGCGCGCGCATTTAGGACCCTGGTATTTGCCTGCGAGAGCGGCTCGTCAATGCGCTCGCAGCGCGTTTTCTCTTTCCTATCGCGAATCGATTTGTGCCTCACCGCGGAATTTAATAAGTCATGGAGAGCAGGCGAATTGTCAACATAAACACTGCGTATGAACGCGGGGAGCGGAACGCGGGGAGCGGTAGTGCAACGGTTTAGCGTGCTGCGCTATGAACCTCGGCCCCCCGAGTTCGATTCCCGCTCACGGCTAAAATCAGTGACGATTATCTGAACCGGTCCTGGGCCTCCCCTAGGTCGACTCAGCTTCAAATGGAGCGGTGTGCAAATATTGCCACTGGGAAGACAAAGGCGCCGGGCGTGGTGCTGGCCACCTACACCCCCACCGGCCTTCATAGATGCTCGCGAACAGCACTTGCCCCAACAGTCTGTTCAGGCTTTGGGGAACGGTAATGTCGTGCGGGGAGTGTGGTGGTTAGCATACTGTGCTATGAACCTGGAAGCCCGGAGTGAGTGGGTTACAGTAACATAACATGTACAAAATATACAAATTAAGACAGGTTGATTATTATGCTTGCGATTGAATGCGTGTATCGGGAGCTTTAGTGTTTAGTTGTTGTTCTTCAACTGCAACTCAGATTAGCACGGTTGGCTACGTATGGTGCAAAAGAAGTACAAAATACATTCGCACATACACATATTGTGACGTTACTTAATGTATGAGATGTTAAATACCTCGCCTGGTGCACAGGAGGTCGTGGATTCGATCCCTACTCTGACGTCTGTATATTTGTGAGTTTGCATGTTCTCCTCCGTCGTCGCGTGGATGTTTCTCCGGATGCACCTGTTTTTCCCCTCCACGTTTAGAATCAACATCACGCGTTTGGAGCATCCGGCTGCTTTACATCTCCGCGTGGTGATGAGCCACTTCGTTGAGCTGTCATTTGTGGCCATGTCACTTCTGAAAAAGAGCGACACAGCCCAGCGGGTCTCACCTGGTAAGTAAAAAATAAGATGTATAGTTTAGTTAAAAAAAAGTTAAGTTTAAGTTAATCCATCAATTTTGATTTAAAGCTTTCGTGACTGCAGGGATTCATATTCTTGGTTCTTTCGGTAAAGTCACGTAGAAGGGAAATAATAAAATAATATAAATATTTAAATAACTAAATATAAATCTCACGACGTTTCTACTGCAACACAAGCAATCATCATCAGGTGTGAAATCCAGGTGTGAAATCCAGGTGTGGATTTCACAACTGATGATGATTGCTTGTGTTGCAGTCGAAACGTCGTGAGAAATTTATTTAATTGTTTTATATTTATATTATTTTATTATTTCCCTTCTACGTGACTTTACCGAAAGAACCAAGAATATAATCCATCAATGTTACGCACCGTTACGTCCCTGATAACGTGCATACGTTATCCAGCAGTGATCGTTGCGGTGACTGTATTTACGTGACACTCACTGAATGTCTTGTGGACGTTGTGCATTCGTCAAGTCGACGGCGTCTCAACGCAAACGAGCAATGGAGTTTCGATTTAAAGCTTTCGTAACTTGCAGGGATTCATCTTCTCGGTTCTTTCGGTAAAGTCACGTAGAATGGAAATAATAAAATAATAAAATAAAGCATCATAAAATAATTATCATGACGTTTCGGCCACAACGCAAGCAGCCGTCCTCTGGCGAAGACCAGGTCTGTCGGAAAGACAGCGTCTGAATGACTGACCTGTTCTTCACCTGAGAACGGCTGCTTGCGTTGTGGCCGAAACGTCGTGAGAATTATTTTTATAATGTTTTATTTTATTATTTTATTATTTCTATTCTACGTGACTTCACCGAAAGCAACAAGAAGACGAGCAATGGAGTTATTCGCCTCTGCGTTGGCGATTCGTGAACCAGCGTTTGAAAACTCGGCAGTCCCCATTGCAGAAGCTCCTCTATTCTGCACCCTCACATTTTTTTTTAGACCTCCCGCAAAAGTGGCATTCATTTTATTAAGCCTGAAGGGATGTTAGACTAAGTCGAGAGCTGACGGGAATTTGAAATTGCGACCCCTCTCACCGGGAGTCTTTTCCCCTCTAACCAGTGTCATCCATCCAAATTATCCGTTAATAAGTCTTGAGGTGCGCCTTCTTTCTTCATTTTTGTGTGTGTTATGAAGATTACCGCCAGACCACCCTGAAAACACGTGATCTTGGAGGCGAAGGGCGGTTGTGAGGCCTGCGTTTGCACCTTTGTGTGTGAGACCGCATAGCAAGCGCCAGGTGTTGCAGTCTTGAGCTGCAAAGCTAAGCCAGCAGATGGCAGCATAGCAAAAGGATTTATTTTTTAATCTGTGTGGAGCTTTTCAGTGTTAGCCCCATGAGATGCGTGGTCTTTTCCCAGTGTTCTCCATATGAAGCAACAGACACACGTGGGATTGGCCAAACATTCCAATTTGCAGGACCCGAATGAAACAAGTCTTGAGACTCAGTGGGGCTTCCCTTAGGTTAGATTATTTGGCTGCTATAAATGTCCACGTGATTAATAAGCCACTTCACTGAGCTGTCATTTGCGGCCAGATCGCTTCTGAGAAAGAGTTCAGTGGGCCTTACCTGGTAAAATAAGAAATAGTTTAGTTTAATAGTTTACTTTTTAGTTTCAGAGGTCGGTAACCAAACTAACAAGATTAACCATATTTTTCGAATTCGGTAAAAGAAACCAACTCATTGTTCCATGAGCCATGCGACTAAAATCTTTAAGGTAAAATCAAAGCGTCGCCAAAACGTTCAGGTTTTTTCCACCCAATATTGTCTATACAAGTGAAGCACTGGTATATAACGGATCCTCTTTAAACGAAACAATACTTTAAAATAACATTAACCTAACTTGCAGTCCCTTTGGCTTTGGTTTCACGAGCACAAGTCGAGCTTAATAGACCAGAAAATTGCCCGCTAATATCCGTCGCTGTTTAACGGCACATTCTAGAGAGAGCTTCTTTCTACGCAGATGCACGGAAGGATGAACAAAGCGGTACCCGTTTTATCGACCTCAAAGGATTGACGCCCTGAGTTGATCCCCAACTGGGATTTCAACTCGCAACCTTCTGCCGCAGCGTGGAAGTCTTGGGAGAGGTGGCAAGCACCCATACACCGCACGCGACCTGCTGATAGACACATTTATTCTGCCGTGTGGACAGATGTCTGGGGCTTGCTTAATAAAGGTGTCCGTTGTTTCAACTCCCGCGCGGGGGAGCAACGAACATGCGACCTCTGGATTGAAAGTCCCAGCGTGCGAAACCATCCCTCCCACGGCAGCATCCCGAGCTGCTGAATGCTCGAAATAAAATTCGAGCCACAGCAACTTCCAGTGTTTGAATTTCACCCAGCGCCAGAGCCAACAAATGAAGTAGGCTAATACATCCACTACAAACGGGGACATGCCCCATAACTCATTGTGCATCCCACACAATGCCGAATGCGAATAAATAAATGAACCCCTCTGGTATATGTAGACAGACAGCGATCGAAACCATTAATCGATACGGAGCACAACGCGTGTCAATAGAGTCTAAAGACTGAGCCCCCCCCCTAACACAACCCTGGAGGTGAAAATGCATTCGTAAGGTGTGTTGAATGCTTGTCCATGCAGAGGCAGCGCAGAGGCAATTTAAACGTGCGACGGTTTAACAAAGAATGTTTGAATTTCGATTTAAAGCTTTCGTGACTGCAGGGATTTATATTCTTTGTGCTTTTGGTAAAGTCACGTAGAAGGGAAAACAATATTATTTTATTGTTTTCCCTTCTACGTGACTTTACCGAAAGAACCAAGAATATAAAATAATGTTTGGCCAGACCCCGGGGGCTTAAATTCCTCACGGCCCTGCAAATGTGCCATCAAATTTCGCAGCCGCGATGCTCCCAAGTGACGCTTTGGCCGTGAGCTTCACAGTGCGACCCTACTAAGGCCTCGACACAGAGGCGTAGTTTCTCATTGTGCCTATGTTTGCTTTCTCTCTCTATGTATCTCTGTGATATCTGTCTGCTTATATGTCTGTTTATGTTTCTGGTTCTGTGTTTAATCTCTCTCTCAAATTTAGCATTCTCAGGAAGAACGTAATCAACCAGATAGGGTGTTGACTGTTATGTTTTCCGACTCTGTTGTATTACATTACATTTCTAAGTATACTAGATTTGTGTTTCTATTTAATTTATACGTGATGAAGATTGCTTGTGTTGCAATCGAAACGTCGTATGCTAGTATTTAATTTAATTTATTATTTTATCTTCATACGTGACTTTATCAAAAGAACCAAAGAATAATTCCTGCAGTCACGAAAGCTCCAAATTAAGTTTTTTTCCTACTGCGTGTATTGGGCCTGTGGATGTTGGCCCGCTTGCAGAAGAAAAAAAAAGTAATAATACGTGGAGCCTTTTTCGGCAAAAAGTTTCGTTTCAAAAAAAGTTACACAATTTGGAAAGCCTGAATCGAACGTAGTGGAAAGGCGTTATATATGTAATCAGGATAGAGGGGAGAATGTGGCAGGGGGGGTAGAGGTTTGAATGAGTGGGACAGACGTGCAGGATGGAAAGAGGGCAGCATACCGTGACAGGCATCATAGTGTGGACACCCAGGAGTTGGTGACCAAGGCGAGAAAAGCCTAGAGCCAGATGTGGGGAGATTGTGAGATTGCCTCGGGGATTATGGGTATCAGTTGTGCTAAAGCTTTGGGATCTGGCAGAAGGAAGGAAGTGATGGAAAGGTTTAGTGGCACCAATGGCTGTGATGACCTTTTGACTTCATCATTCAGCACGCCCTCCCGAAACCACCAGACAGTTTGATCGTCCTCTGGAAATGACTCCGAAACAAAGCGAACGGTGTTCGGATGTTGAATGTGTAACAAACGTGGGCACTGGAGGACGGAGAAAAGTGACGATGTGGCGTTGTAGCGTCAGTGGCGTTGGCCGTGATGATCTATTGCTAGATGATGTTTTATTATTGGCCCAGTCACGGCTGACATGATAAAGCTTCATATTCTTAGGTTTTTTTCGGTAAAGTCACGTCGGTAAAAAATTAAAATTAATAAAAGTAAACTAAAAATAAAATAAAAAATCACGACGTTTCGGAGGCAACACAAGCTTCCGTCTTCAGCTATCGTGCTGTGACGGTTCCACCTGAAGACGGAAGCTTGTGTTGCCTCCGAAACGTCGTGATTTTTTTATTTTATTTTTTATTTTACTTTTATTAATTTACATTTTTTACCTACGTGACTTTACCGAAAAAACCTAAGAATATGAATCATTGCAGTCACGAAAGCTTCAAATATAGAAATAACAAAGCTTCGTTGCGCAACAGAGTCTAGATCAGCGTTCTTCACTAATTTTCAAGACATCACCAGCGCGAGCACCGCCACACGTTTGAAACCATTGGGGTTTGACAGCAGCGCGGTGATGATGATGTGGTTGTGTTTTCACCATTTGTGTATTGTCTGGAGCCGCACTAAAGGCCACCAGAGACTGCCAGTGGCCCGCGGGCCTTGCAATGAAGAACACCAGCATGAGGCATTCCTTCTGTGCGCGCGTGTGAACGAGAGGTGAAGCGAAAACGCGATCGTTATTGCACTCTGCCGCGTACGCGGTGAGCTGAGTGCCATTCCCAGTCACGGCTAACGTCAGTGGCGGCGAGGGATATCTGAACCAGGCCTGGGACCCTCCTTTGGTCAAGTGCGATCGAACAAGCGGCAAGTGTGATGACAGTGAGCTTGCACATGATATTGTTGCGACGGGCTATATTATATAATCGCGAGCCGTAACATACGTGATTTAAATATATTCATGGAATCTCTGTATTGGTCATGTGGCAGCGTTGATATCCATTGGCGGTTCGTGGGGTGGTTAAAATTCCACATTGCGATGGCAGGGGCCAGTGTTAGACACAGGACAACTGCTGTTGATTTCCCTGAAAAGTGGCATGATATATGACCAGCATTAAAGGGAGCTTTACAATACGTGAAATATTACATATAAAAGGCATTTATCCTTGGATCTATTAAAGCTGACTCCATCCTTCTGTTCAAGTCGTTTCTTAATAATAATTAAAATATCCTATTCAGTCTAGAATTCCTCATTCCACCGTTGCCTCCTCTCCCCAATTCCTCCCTTTGCTTAAAAAAAGAATCCCTCATCCCCCCACCCCCCTCACAGTCCCCCCATGGTAATGCGATGTCTTTCTTCTCGCACAGTGTCTTGAGATGCAGGCGAATTCAGGCGCTGTAAACGTTCAAAGGGGTGCTGCGGTGGTGCAGCCGTTAGCACAGTGCTCTGTGAACCGGGAAACCTGAGCAAAATATATTTGCCATTTCTCGCGGGACATACTTGGGTTTTGCCCTTATTTCGATTTGCTTCATTACTGGCTTTTTTCTCTCTCTCTCTCTCTAAACGCGTGTTTTGTTTGCTAAAACTTTTTATTTAATTTTACCAGGTAAGGCCGAGTGAGCTATTCAGCAATTTTTCAGAAGCGATCTAGCGATTGCAAATGATAGATCAACCAAGTGGCTTGTCACGTTGGAAATTTATAGCAGACAAAATAATGCAAACGCATGGTTCTAAATGTGGAGTCAAAAACCGCAGGACCCGGAGAAAAAAAGTTCCACGCGACCACAAGGAGAACATGCAAACTTCAAATATACAGCAGGTGTCAGGGTCTGGATCGAACCCACGACCTCCTGTATACAAGGCGAGGTAGTCAACATCTTGCCACAGTGGCACGGAAGCTCGCGTAGCAGAGCTGTACACTCTCACTTTCCTTGCAATTTTTCCACATTTCAGATTTACCCCACAAATGTCCTCAAGTGGGATTATGCATTGCAATAATCGCCCCCTACTGACAGAATAATGGCCCAGATCACACTTACAAATGGGACTTATCTTGGTCTGAGTTCTCAACTGGTTATCCAAACACCAACGAGACTTGACTCGTTTGTTGTGTCCATGGCTAACATGAGTGACGAGGCATATCTGAACTGGTCCTGGGTCCCCAAACCTTCTCCAACATGCGCTGGCCAGAATGGTGAAGTATGGTCAAACAACCCCCAACGACTGACACGGTGTGGGTGGTGCGGCCTTCACCGAGCAGTCGATTAACAAATGGGGCTTTACATTCCTTTAATTTAATAATCTGTGCATTACATTTGTATTGTCACTCTAATTCACTGGGCACTAAAGCATGTCACAATACGTGTATGTTGTGTAGGAGCGTTGTAGGATGCGTGGTATTCGTTACCATGGCAGTAACTTTTCTAAGGGCAGAGGCATGCAGGACAGAATCAGGAACTACGGTATTATGGTATGTGCTTCAACGCCCTATGTGTGGTGATTCATACGTGCAGTACATACATCAGTGTTGCGTAGAGTGCAGTGTTTGATCTTGACGGGGAGAATATTTGTATTGGCCTGTAACAAGTAGCCTGCCACGCTTTCTCGACGAATTGTTTCCATTATGGGTCACTATTCGATTCAGGAATCTTTAAGTGCTGTATACAGGGTCCTTCAAAAAAAATGTTAACACTGTAGTTTTTAATGGGAAAAAAACGGATGATACACTGTAAACATACTACCAAATGTAATGTTAATAGCTTCCAAAAGTCAGTCTCCACTCGTTCGCCATCATTGTCAACACGTTGCCTGGAATCTTCTCCACGTGGTCTCCAGAGCGAAGAAGCACATTTCGTGTGGTATTGTTGCAAATTCTCAGAAGTATAAAAAAAATATTTGAAGCACCTTGTATATGAACACACTAGCTGTACTACCCGGCTTTGCCTGGGACTTGGATCCACCACGCACGTCCGCCTTTGTCTCCCCAGTGGCGATGTTCACACACACCACAGCAGTTACTCGTTTGAGGCTGAGTCGACCTAGCGGAGGCCCAGGAGCGGTTGAAATAATCGTCACCGGTGGTGGCTGCGAGCGGGAATCGAACTCGGGTCGCCGGGTATCGTAGCGCAGCGTGCTACCCACTACACTACAATGCGTTACGCTTCCACGTGCGCGGGTCACGTGACAGATTTGACGTCACAGCTTAGTCGCCGTGCAAAAAATATATGCATTTTTGAGCTCCCCCCCCCCCCCCCCCAAAAAAAAAGTGTATTTTTAAAATGTGTGCATGGTGTACAGTCTGGAAAGTACCCACATGGCAAATTTCCAGTTTGTTGCATGTCGGGAAGTACGCTAAACATTTTGAACAAACACCCGTATTCACAACTTTGTATTTTATTCATATGGAGATTGAAGTGCCTTGTAGCACCTCTAGTGGCTGCAAGGGGGGTCATCATGTGAACTAATCTAAAATAAAATTATTTAAAACTAATCTATTTTTTTTATTTTACCACGCAAGGCCCACTGAGCTATGTAGCTCTTTTTCAGAAGCCACAAATGATAGCTCAAAGTGGCTTATCACGTGGACATCTATAGCAGCCAAATAATCCAAAATCATGTTTCTCAACTTGAAGGGAAAAAGCGGAGGATCGAGGGAAAAAATCCACAACCATGGGAGAGCATGTTAATTCCAAATATACAGGCGTTAGCGTCGTGGTCGAACCCGTGACCTCCTGTAAACCAGGTGAGGTAGTTAACATCTCGCCACCGTGGCATATGGGTGTGAATTGAAAACGAAAGTATCTCGAGTATAAACTCCACCTTATATCGATGATCGATGCATCACGACACCCCTAGTTTCAACAGATATTGGACAAAATGTTGTACGCGTTCAATATATAAATAGATAACAGTTGCAATGTGATGAATAAAATGTCATTACACGCTGCCAACAAAGGAAACATACCTTCTCTAAAAGCTTAATTGGTTGGACACGATGAACGATTCATCTTTTCTTGTAATTTGCAAAAATGTACAAAATGTACGGGAACATTGGATTCTGAGCGCTATAATGTACACATTATATTTCATTACGGGCAGTGAAGTCTTTAAAATGATCCGCCTTCCACGGCATTAATTACGAGCAGATTCACTCATTCACAGCTGGATTAGCGTAGATGAAAATGATGGAAACACCATCATCATCATCATCTGTTGCTTCCGTCGGCTCATTAGCGATGGGGAGGTCGAATTAATTTCCAACACGGTTCACTTTCTCGAGTGAGCCTCATCACTTCAGTCAGTCTCGACCCTTTCTCTTCTCGAGCTACAACCGCTGCGTTCATCCACCTGGGTGTCTGTTCTCCCTTCCCACTCTGAATTCTGGCTACAGGTAAGTCCCCGACTTACGATGGTCCGACTTACGATATTTCGATCTTACAATGGGCGATAGCGATATGACAAAATTGTTAAATATTTAACGTTTCGCGCAGCAGGCAAACGCAGCAGCGTACGAGGTTACGATACTGTGCGTTGGGACGCTGCCGGGATGTACTGTACGCATAGAGTTTATACAGTACGGTACTGTAAATTGCTCTGTTTTGCTAAATTATCACCATTCTTTAAGACTCCTGGGTAGGCTAGGCCATCTTTGACTTACGATATTTTCGACTTACGATGGGGGTCGTCGTAACGCATCTCCATCGCAAGTCGGGGACTACCTGTACTTTGAATCAAAGTACCAAAAAAACATTCTTAATTATTCCTATTTATCGCAACTCGCGTGTTTGGTCGCGACTTTTAACATTTGCGCTGCTGCATCGTGTTCCAATGACGTTAGGCTGATGCCTCTCTCTGCCGACGCTTCACGATAAAATGGAAGTTTAGTTGCCCCTGCTCAAGAAAAAGTGGCAAGCTGATGCTGGGTCATCTCTGTTGACGGTGCTGAGCAAGCGGTGGAAATTCCACATTCCTAAGGCGTGCGAAAACCGGTATTGCTATTTAATCAAGCGGTGCATTCGTACACGTTGCTAATCGTCTTGTGCAACTGAACATCGTAGCGTCAGATGAAGTAGCCCCATTGGGAATCATCGCAGAGTGGTGCAGCAACCCACGTGAGAGAGAGAGTGGCCGTGGAAAGAGACATCACAGAACTACTTCTGATAGACATTGAAGTGACTGACTCACACATTGGCTCGGGACTATCAACCCACTACACTTGATACCATCAACTCACTCCTCCAGTTGAGAATCTGGTTCAATCATGGGTGGCTGCCTGGGTTCGAGCCCAGGTTCTCTGCAGTGACTGCTCGTCGCACGTATGTACGTACGTATGTCGAACTTTTTTCGCGCCGTACGCAGCCAACCAATTTAAACATAATTCTAGATTTGAAGTTTTCGTGACTGCAAGGATTCATACTCTTTGGGTTTTTCGGTCAAGTCACGTAGGTAAAAAATTATAATAAATTAACTCACGACGTGTCAGGTGTAACTGCTACAGCAATTTCACTGGCTCGTGTTGCTTTCGAAACGTTTTGAGTGAATTTATTTTACTTTTTTACCTACGTGACTTTACCGAAAAAACCAAACGGTATCAATTTAAACATGTTAAAATCTCACCAGAAAGAATGTAGAGCATACATACAGAAGGGCTTTGTTAGGAGGCTGTGGAGTGGCCGGGCATAGGGCACACGTAATGCGCTGGATAAGGATAAGATTAGGAAGGGTGGCTTGACAGTTATCAGTTACGGCTTTTAGAAATCTACTTTGGATTAACAAATAACTCGGCCGCACGGCTTTTAAACACAGTAAATGCTCGTTGACATTTAATTTCATAACATTCGCCAGCACGCTTCAAATATCTACGTGCGGATCAATAATATAGTCTGGATAGTCTCTTGGTGATACATTCGAGTGCATGAATAGATTGAATACCGTGTCCGATGTCTGTTGATGATGTGTGAGTGTACGATGTGAGAGAGGTTTACGTTGCTTGACCACAGCATTCGACGGCCAATAACACAAAGCCTCATTCGAAGCAAGGTTCACCCTTTGGAAAGTTCTGTACACCAAATCCAGCTGCGCGTGCCACTGTGTGACACACTAAAATGGGCCAACAGTGGCACAGTTGTAAGCCATTGAGCACCGCTTTGCAGGAAGTCAGAGAAGCCACCCTTTGAAGAGACTTACCCATTCGTAGAAAGGTCGAATTTCCATCACTGGTTAGGCACTGCAGATGGATATGAGTGCTATTCCATACTCGTTTGAGCAGGGAGATACTTTGACTCGCATTTGGCTGTTACGTTTTAGATATGTATAGTATTATAATAATAGGGTTTTTCCCCTTTTTTGGCAACAAAACTGAAACCTTTTTACGAGGATTCGTGTCTACATTAACCACAATACTTGCAGTCAAAAAGCCGTCCCTTGGTGTGGACCAATCAGTTTCAAGGACAATGCATATATTATCATAGTATGTTTTTTGTTTGCATTTTGACTGCAAGTATTGTGGTTAATGTAGACATGAATCCTCGTAAAAAGGTTTCAGTTTTGTTGCCAGAAAAAAGGGGAAAACCCCTATTATTATATTTTGGTACTGGCAAAGGAGGTCTAATGATATGTATAGTATTGCTTACAACAGCGACAAACATGCGGTCCCCTTTGTAAATTCATACCTCACCACGCTGGTAAAAATGCCTTGGTTGAATATTACTATTAATTATTTTATTTTACCAGGTAAGGCCACACATGGATGTTTTGCAGAAGAGACTTGGCCACAAATGATAGCCCAAATTAAGTGGCTTATCACGTGGAAATGTATAGCAGCCAAATACCTTAAACACATGTTCATAAATGTGGAGGAAACAATCGGAGGGATCCGGGGAAAAAAACAATCCACGCAACCACGGGGAGAATATGCAAACTCCAATTATACAGCAGCCGGCTTCAGGGTCGGGTTCGAACTCACGACCTCCTGCATACCAGGCGAGGTAATGAACATCTCGCCATCGTGTTGAATATGGTGACAGCCATCACCGGGAATCTACATTCGAAACGAGGTTCATAGTTCAACGTCCTCACCACTGTGCCATTGGTGCACACCGCTATTAATTAACCAGGTTATGTTTTTTTCAAAAAGATTTATAAAAAAAATATCAACTCAAATTCGTATGCAGAAAAGTTACGTGTTTGCTTCAAGGTAAAGGTTTCGTTGAAGTTGGTATACTAGTATGTTCGCGTGTGTATTAGCATTATGGTGAGAGGTCAAGTGTTGACGCTACAGGGTCCACATTAGTCAAATTCGAAATTACCCGCAAATTACTCAATTGAGATTATGCACGGATGCATTGTCGGCTCCCCTACTGCCAGACTAATGCCCCAGGTCATGCTTGCAAATGAGACCGATCCTGATCTCTTGAGTTCTCACCTGGTGAAATAAATATAAACTTGAACTGTAACTTATTTTCTTGTAGTTTTCTGTTTGCGTTCTAAGAATATCGCTTGTATTTACAACAAAATAGTTGTTTCCCCATGTTTGGACCTTCTCTACAAAATACCAGTTTGAACACGTAAGTTTTCTGCCATGAAGTGCGTGGACATTAGCAGAATGTCCTCTAAATAATATGAACACAGTGGCTGTCCTGCAATAGCTGTTAGGGAAATGGTTAGTTCTGTTGGAGTCTCTGACCCAGCGTTTGAAATTCCACATTCCCAAGGCAGGGCCAGTCCGTATCATTGTTAACTTCCCACAAATTTATATCTATGTTTTTGTTTTTATTAGCACCAGTGAATGGGCTAAACCATAGAATGCAATCATAATGGGATTACCGTCTAGATTTCTGACAACAGAACCATGAGTATGTGCATGTGTGTGCGTGTGACTGTTGACCACCCACCCCTTCGTGTGCCATTATAGGTGTTACTCGCGAACGGAACTTGTCCCAACAGTCTGTTAAGGCTACACGGGGGAAGTTTGTCTTTGTAAGACTTCCTGCATGAGACAGATTGTATGGTCTCTGTGTGTGTGTGCACATGTGTGTGCGTGTCTGAAAATAGTTTTATAGTTTGCATATCTCTCCAGCATATCTGACCAGATGGCACCGCTGTTCAAAGCACTCAGCTCAAAAAATTGCAAGGTTAGGAGTTCAAAAACCGGTCAATGGGATCAACTCACCCGATTGTCCTTCGCGGGCCAATAAATTAGATACCACTGAGAAAAGTCAGCGGTGGGTCATCCGATGGGGGAGACTGGCAACTGTCATGGAAATGTGGAATTTCAGCGACTGACTCCGGGCCGCGAACGGAGATGAACAACTGCCCGACCGCTGGGGTCAATTTTGCGATTGTCCATGAATTCAAAACGCATTTCGGTAACGACGTTACCTTGAGAGAGACAATGGCTACGTTTGCGTGGGAATCTTTTTTTTTAGTATTGGAGACATTTATCCGGATCAACAAAGTTCAGCAAGCACAAATGGAAATAATGCACGCACATTTTGCTTTTGCGCGAATCTCAAACATACCCCAGGCTTTTGTGCATTTTGTAAACTTCACTTGAATTGCTACCTAAGGCAAATCATCTGGTCTCCGTCTCGGTGCATTCAATGGCGGTGAGTCCCTTGCGCTCGTAACGAATGCAACCACATTAACCGTTGTTCACTTATTAGACGCGCATTCCAGATAATTCGCTTGAAAGTTAAATATTGCAAAGAAGACATTTTCCCCGACGTGGAGCGACTCCATTCGCCCAGAACGTAACCACGGAGCGAACGTCCCCCTCGGCTCGATGCCCCGTTCACAAATGCGTAGGAGGCATCACAGCAAACCCACTCGGCTCCCACCTGACGCGATGGTCATCTGGCAACCACCTCAAATGTGAAACCATCGACGCTGTCTCGGTCAACATCTACTACATCAGCCGCGCGGAGGCGAATATTGCAATGGAAACGTGGCCGGTGAGAATCATTCCACAAAGTTGTTGTTGTTGTTGTTTAAGATGTGGGGGGGGGGGGAGAAGGAAACAAACGCACGCTGAGAGGTAACGTGCGATATGAGCAGTGATTGTGGTGGCCAAGATGCTGAATGATGGTGGCTGGGTGGTGGGATTGCGTGAGGAAGAGGCGATGGAGAGGGGGGGGGGTGTAGCGGTCAGCGCGCTGCGCTACGAACCCGGCCACCCGGGTTCGACTCCCGTTCACGGCCAACGACCAGTGACGATTATCTGAACCGGTCCTGGGCTTGGCCTCGGTTGACTCAGCCTCAAATGAGTACCTGGTGCGGTGTGAAAGCATCGCCACTCGGGATACTAATTGGGCCGGGCGTGGTTTTGGCCACTCATCATCCCCTTGTATGCTGTGCTGGCCGTCATAGGTGCTGCTCGCTAACAGCACTTGCCCCAACAATCTGTTAAGGCTATACAGGCGATCCTTGTCTTTGTTTTGGTGTGGGTGGCGGGTGTGTGTATGTAGGCGATCGGGAATTAGCACACTCCTCTTTATTGAAACGCACGCACGCCAATCTCGCGTTAATTCTGTTGTCGGATTAAGAAGGACCTCGTCATCCCCACAGCCACTCGGGCACGAGCCTCAACCCTAACAATCACTCACTCGATACCACCACCACCACCTCCTCCTCCTCTCTCTCTCTCTCCCCAGGCCAGACCCAATAGCGGGCTAGAGTACGCCCCGGGGGACAGAGCCGAGCCCAGCCCAGCTGAAGCCCGGCCTCTTTCGTGTGTTTTTTGTGTGCCTCTCCCCCCCCTCCTCCTTGTTTTGTCGTCGTCTTCCCCTTTACTCCACCCCCCCAACCCCCACCCCCATTGATCAGCCGCCTCCTATTGCACCGCATGTGGCTCGGAGCCATACATATTATCGGCGGGGTGTATAATAAGAGAGAGAGGGAGGGGGGATGGGATGGGCGAGTGAGTGAACAGCAAAAAC
This sequence comes from Lethenteron reissneri, assembly GCF_015708825.2. Taxonomy (NCBI): domain Eukaryota; kingdom Metazoa; phylum Chordata; class Hyperoartia; order Petromyzontiformes; family Petromyzontidae; genus Lethenteron; species Lethenteron reissneri. Next base: position 4,341,888 of record NC_083789.1, on the reverse strand, counting down.
GTGGGACGTTAGTGGTTTGACATGCGTGTGCGTGTCTGCGTGTGTGTTTTTGTTGTTTTTATTCCGTGAGCAACATCGAGTCGAGTGCGAAGTGGTATTTGAGCCTGTCCCTTGCTTCCTCGAGGTCGACTCAGCCTTCAAATGAGCGCCCTGGCGTGTCACTGTGGGGGGGGGGGGATGAGACAAAAGCTGATGCTCGGCGTCGCGTCGTGCTGGCCTTGACAGGTGCTCGCCAACATAACGTGGACCTACGACATTTATATCAAAGCCTAGACGAGGGGTTTTTGTTGGTAAGGTGGTTGGGTGTGGTTGTTTGGTGGTGGTGGTGGTGATGGGGTTGGTGGGTGGGGACGGGAGAGCGATCCGAGTGGTGTTGGTGGAGTAGAGGAGCGGTGGGGCAGGCGGTTAGCGCGCTCCGCTATGAACCCGGCCTCCCGAGTTCGATTCCCGCTCACAAGCCAACATCAGTGGCAATTATCTGTACTTCCCCTAGGTAGACTCAGCCTCAAATAAGTACCTGGTGTTCATCTTCTTGGTTCTTTCGGTAAAGTCACGTAGAAGGGAAGTAATAAAATAATAAAAATAAAACATAATAAAATAAAATAATTCTCACGACGTTTCGGCCACAACGCAAGCAGCCGTCTTCAGGTGAAAAAGTACCTGGTGTGTAAACATCGCCACTAGGGAGACAAAGGCGGCCGGACGATGGTGCTGGCCACCCACGCCCTCGTGTGCCGTGCCGGCCTTCAAAGGTGCTCTCTAACAGCACTTGCACCCCAAAAGTCTGTGAAGGCTCCAACGGGAGGGGGAGGGGCTGAATCTTTGTCTTTGATCTTCGTTGGTGGATTGGGGACGACTGCGTGAGTGGTGGACGTTCAGCAGCGAGCGGTGCAGCCCGACCGGGTAGGTACGTCCGGGGTGCGTGCGCGTGTCTCCGTTGGATGGGTGTTGGGTGAGTGGGGTGGGGTGCCTTGGGGTTGAGTGCCGTAAGTGGGGAGGGGGCAGGCGGGGGGGAGAAGTGGGAGGCACATGGATGGGAGCGAAGGGAGGGAGGGAGGAGAGGGACGGGGTGGAGGGTGCGGCTGGCTGTTTGCTAAGGAGAACGGCGGAAGGAGCGCATCCTTTCTACCCCCCTCCTCCCCGAACACCACGATCCAACTCCCCCCCCTCTCACCCACAGCCACCCACCCACCCAACCCACCCACCCACCAACCCCCCTCTTAAGTGTAGCCGTGGCTTGCGAGTTTTGCGCATAGCGCCGAGGTGTGCGCGCGCGCGCGTTTGTCTGTCCGCGTGTGTGTGTGTGCGCGCGCGCAAGCAAGGTATATAGCAAAGCCCTCTGGAGTTATTCTTTTGTAACCAAATGCAGCAGCAGCAGCATATTTGTGCATCCGAGGGGCTTGTTGGCTCGCGGGCGAACGCCGCCTGCGCTCGTTAACGCGACGACTCCGTCTCCACTGTGTCGCGGGAGTTTTCCCTTCGCTCCCTCTTCGCTACAATTGCCGGGGGAAGAGTCCGTCCCGACGGAGAACACGAAGCTTGCGTACTACTATCAAGACTTGGGAGTGAAGAGACGGAGGGAGAGAAAGAGAGAGAGTGACCGCTGAAGAAGAAGTGAACGCACGGATGAATGTGCTTGGCAGTCACATCTGAAGGAGAAGATGATGGTGATGATGATGACGACGCGTGCAGATGATGTGTGTTCAACGCAAAGGGCAGGATCGTGACGTCGCTACGTCGGCTGATTGATTATAGCCACGGTGACAATACACTGATCACACGCGAGTGTGCAGTTTGCCGGCCTCTGTCGGGAGCGAGGCTGGTGGTGCTTCTTGTTGTTGTTGTTGGTGGTGGTTTTCAATCTCTGGTTCTGGGATTACGGCGGACCTACAGCTGCCACCACTGGCGCTGAGAAGACTCACGCGCGGACTATGAGTAAGGAGGGCGTTGCATCTGCAGTCGGGGATTCACGAAACTTGGTGGTAAGTTTTGCTCCCCCTACGCCGTTGTGTTTTTGTAACAATTCAGATAAACGAAGCCACGTTGGGCGTGTGCGTGCACGAGGAGCGTGTGGCGGTTCGCGCGCTGCGCTCCTGAACCCGGTTAGCCGGGTTCGATTCCAGCTCACGGCCAACGACCGGGCATCCCCTAGGTCGACTCAGCCTCAAATGAGTACCGGGTGCGGTGTGTGGATATCGCAATTGGGGGGGGGACGAAGGCGGCCGGGCGTGGTGCTGGCCACCTCCTCGCGTGCCACAGCGCCGGTCTTCATAGGTGCTCGCTAACAGCACTTGCCCCAATAGTCTGTTAAGGCTATACGGGAGATCTTTGTGTTTGTGAACAAGCATGTACTGTCTTTGTGATAACGATTCTACAGAGCTTTTGTCAATCCATCGGTTGATCAAAGCTTCCCCCACGTTCTTGTCGGTCATGTGTGGAAGGTATTATTGGACCATACTTCACCGCGCTGGTCACAGCGAGTTCCTGAAGGGATCCGTGTGGTGGCTCGGCGTCGCTTCTGATGCCACTCGCCCCCTGATGTTAGCCGTGGATTGGGTGGTGGTGGTGATGGTGATGGTGGGGGGGAACGATCTAAGACGATGCCGTGTTAATCACAGCGCAGCGCGCTCACCACTGCGCCACCGCTCCCCCACTTACACATTGTTCACATAGATACAGAAACATTATTCACAACTCGGCTCACAAGGCGGCGGGGTGTCTCGCATCTTCCGTGCAGCAGTAACGCACGTGTAATGACAACTGCTTCACGCGCACGTGAGTTGAGATCGACAGAGGAACAGTACACACACACAGTAATAGCCAATACGTGGATACAAGCCGCCCTTTGCCGTGTGCCCAGACACATTATCATACATCATTTATGTGTTACATTAATAAAGTCTACTTTTTTGTTGTGACAACGGCCGGGCATTGTAAGCCAGCGTCCAGGTGAATTACACAATCGCCCCAATTAGCAGTCCATTGTAGATTCATACTTCTCGAGGGATGCTTAAGCGCAGACGGATCGACGAGATGATCGGTTCGCGTACAGGGGGAGTCAGACGGACGGACGGCAGCAAGGAGCGCTGGACCGCGAAGGATTAGCGACGGTGTTGGGAGATGTCTTCATCCAGCAGTGGAGAGACAATGGCTGATGGTGATGATGATGATGAATGTGGAAGCTGCGGATACGCGTTTTGGTCTGGGGGTTACAAGACAGTGTTGGAGTGTAGCTTGTGACTGACTGCTCGGCGAGGTGATAGTACAGCTTGAGATCATTGCGACCCATTGTCGCGTATGCATTTTGGGCCGCTTCTTTTTTTAAAGGGACCCAATACGCACCACCACGTGCACGGTTCAGCAGGGTTTCTGTGGTTCGGCCGAAAATCTGACCGGCCAACTAGGTATGTAAATGTTTTTTTTTTAATAATTCTTTGGTGTTATTATTGATCGATGAAATCGATATCAGATACAGCGGTGCAAATAATAATTTACGTGCTAAATGTTTGACCAAAATCCATTATGATTTTCGATGTGTACAAATTGGATATGTGATGTGCGTACATTAGTGGGGCATTTCTCGATTATTGCACGCGGTAGTAATGTGTTGGGCCATTTTTACGTAAATTAGCAACAAACATCCTGTAACGAACAGTCATTAGCGCGTTTTCAGACTTGTTATGTATTGGGTTTATAATTGGAGTGATGCTGTAATGTTGAATGGCCTTCCAAAAAAAAGGATCCCTCTTGCATTCAAAGACCACAAGCATGCACCCCATTCCTCTGTAGCCCTGGCGTTTGCCAGTGTTCTATTAATAACGCCACGTGCTCTATTTTTACACAATAGCTGTTAGTGGTGGTGGTGGTTGGTCTCATGTGAGTCTCAGTAGAAACTACTGGGCTGTACTAATTGCCTTTGTTCTGAATAATAAAAAGGTGTCTCGTGCAAAACTGGACAAATTTCACCTGGTGTGGAGAGGTTAGCGCCGCTGTGTTCTGAACCTGGTGATCCGAGTTTAATCCCCTGCCATGGCTAACATCAGTGGAAAGTGATATTAGACTCGGGCATGCCCTGACCCTCCTTCACCTACCCATATTGACCAGCGTGGTAAAATATGGTAAAAAAACACACCCCACATGACTGGCGTGGAGTGGCCTTCATCCACTGGTCGATTGAGAATGGCTGAATTTTATTATAATAAAAACATGTACGTATTTGTATTCAACAGTCTTACTAACACTGTCTCTGTGTCTTTGCGCGTTTCATCTGTCAGTGTTTACCAATTGTGCCCATTGATTTGTGGCGAGGCCCTAAAGATTTTCCGTTGTTGGAGGAGAGTTGGGAATGTGCAGTCTTGGGAGATGAGCGACGCCGTGAGAGAGGATCACACGCTGCCCAGTATTCGATACATATGCACGTGTGGTCTCTGGTGTACAGAACAGACCTGCGTCAGTCGGTAAATACTTTAAAAACCCCACCATATATATGCATCTAGGTTGTAAGTTGAGTTGCTTATGTAATACATAACCATGGTGGCGCGATGGCTCTTTTGGTGGAGGGGTAAGACTCTGGTAGATCACTCGGAGGTCTCATAGTGCCACGAAAGTCATTTTTTTGTCTGGATTTTAGATGCCCTGCCACCGCCACCACCGGCAAGTGAGCCACCACACACGTGTGTTTTGCCAGGCGGCCCCCGGTTTAGCCCCACGTGCGGGACACTTTTAAAAAAAATAGTAACTCGTCCAACTAACACTCCCCGGCGCGGCACGCTTTCCGCACCGAGCCCTAACTTCTCGCCGCTCCCGGTGGACTCTGCCGTCACGTTGGCACAGGTGGGCGGCGAAACCGCGGTGCGGGGCCCAATGCACGCCGACGTGGGACCCGCGTCCACCCCTCTGGGTCACCCCTGGCATTCCCCTGTGGCCTCCCGAAGCTCCAGCCGACCAGCCCCGGAGGGCTCGGCCCCCGGTTCCGGACTCAGGGGGCCTTGCCCCGACTGCCCCGCGCGACTGCCCTGCCCGACGGGAAGCGGCTGCCCGTCGTCGCAGGGCGTCCCCTGCCCTGGGGAGAGGGGCAGCGCCTGGCCGTGCGAGAGCTGCTCGCGGAGCAGGATGGATGACCTCAAGCGGCAGGTCCACGACCAGACGTCGCCGGGGCACACGAGCAAGGTAACGTGGGCGGGATGCACGGCGCTACGGTGGCCAGATGGTAACTACCTCGCCTGGTATGGCAGGAGGTCGTGGGTTTTCGATCCCGACCCTGACACCTGCTGTGCGTTTGAAGTCTGAGTGTCTCTCTCTCTCTCTCTCGGTGGTCACGTGTATTTTTCTCCAGGTCCTCCGGGTTTCCCCCTCCACGTTAACGAATCGACGTGCGTCCAGAGTATTTGTCTGCCGTACATTTTCACGTGATAAGCCACTTGGTTGGGCTATCATATGTGGCTAGGTTGCTTCTGAAAGAGAGCTGTATAGCTCAGTGTGTCGTACCTGGTAAAATAAAAAAACAAAAATTTAGTGTGCTTTATGGGTGTGGAGAGATCCGTAAAGGTGACGGCGTTGTGCAAGGGAGAACGGTCGGAGTGATGGATTGAGATGTGTGGGAAGGTTTTAAATGGAGTTATGTGGAGAGTTGAGCAGTTGGAGAGGGCATACGCTTTTTTTACGTAGTTTACTGCCATTAAGGCCGGCAGTAAATATTGTCATTGTCTCCTGGCTCAAACAAGCGTTGGGGCTGTGCTTATCTCAGTTGGCAGCTCCGAACCATCGGAGGAAATACCAAAAGCAAGAGACCAGTCTTACCATAGCATGACCGCTGGTATGGTTCTCGAAGAGGTGCTAATTTTATTGATCTAGCAGGGGTGACTGGGCAAGCTTTACTCCCCCAAAACTGGGAAATGAACTCAGAACCCTGGCAGTCTAGACATTGCGTTTATTAGACTTAGATGACAGTAGTAAAATAACCAAGTGAACAAGTATGCTAACCGTACAGCCTTTGTGTATAATGGTCTAATGCCTTCCCGTAATTGACCAATCATTTCACGTTGCCTTGAGAGTCCACTTGTGGCTTTCATAGACAAGCTGCCTACGCTAGATTTGTGTTGTCGTTGTTGCTGTTGAAAGTTGAACCCGCGCCACTTAATAGAAAAGAAGAACGAACCCTTTTTTTTTTGGCTCTACGCGCCACCCCGCGTGGGCGACAGGGCCACGCTTTTGCCGAGATTGACAGCTCCTGTCGGCGCAGCGTACACCGCCGGGCACGTTGACATCCGTACGCAGGACCCCTTAAGGGGGTCGCTTTTCACCGCTCGCGACCAAAACGCACCCCTTCAAACGCACGCTCCACGCATTGTCACAACAACCCCCCCCACCCTCTCCGCCCGCCTTTTTTTTTACTGCGAGGGCTCAAAACACAGAGGTCTATTCCCTGCAGCAAGCGTCCGTTCGTCTGTCGTGCTACGCTCCGCATACGCCCATGCACAACGTTTTGCCTCTTCCCCCCCCACCACCACCCAAAAAAAAAGACCCAGCAACAATAGAGGTCTCCCCAACCTTTGCTCGGCTGACCACCTGCTTTTCCCCGATCGTGGTGAGTTACTTTGTTGGTGCACACCGTGGTGGGGGGGGGGGGGCAAGCCCTGTTTGCCAGACGGTCGTGTGTGGTGTGTGGTGGTGGTGGTCTTGGGCTGTCCCCGGGTGCTGCCACGAGAGGGCAGCACTGAGGCACGATCACAGAGGGCCCCTTTATTGTGTGGCCACGTCTGTCTTGGGAGGGTTGCACGTGGGATTGTTCGTCTTGACAGTCGCTTTTTCAGCACGCGGCTTTAGTGATGATAATAATAATAGTTCAATTTATAACGCGCGCACATTTTCAGACGTAGTGGCCGCAACTCAGAGGCGCGGAGCCAAGCTCAGAGTCGCTCGAAAGCACGTGATTGTAGAAGTGAGTTTTTAAGTCTCTCTTGAAGGAGGCGATTGAGGTGATGCTGCGAATGTGCAGAGGGATGACGGCGTTCCAGACTGTTGGGGCTGCCACCGAGAAGCGGCGCATAGACACGGTGACCATCCTGGATCTTAGTGAGCCACAATTATTGTGCGGCGATTTCAAGAAGGGGGAACGGTGGCACGGTGGTTCGTCTGCTGTGCTTTGAGCCCGACGACCTGAGTTCAAGTCCCAGCCCAGAGCTAAAAGCAAGTGGCGAGTGATACATGCAATGTTCCTGGCTCTCTCCCCCCCTTCTCTTCACCAAACCCGCACTAATCAGCACGGTGAAGCATGGTAAAAAAAAATCCTCGCTATTTGAAAGGCATCTTATTTGGATTTCACCAAATTCACGCATCACAGATTTGCCCATTGCTTCTTCTCATATATTTCATTCACATCATGTCCACCATTACATGCACGCGTGCACCGTTGTTTGATTCTTTGTAGAGTGCCTTGGTTAAGGTGCCATATAAATTCAGTTAAGATATGACGGGACAGAGTACTGTAAAATATTGTTTGACTATTATAATAATTGGTGTGATTTCCCCCCCGTAATTCTGCAGTCCCATCATAGACGTTATTCAAAAGTCTATAATTTTCTTTCTCAAACGACCCTGGGAAATGTATCATCTCAAATTGGTGTTCCTGAGACAGCGCGGCGGAAACTCCATGTTCCCATGGCAGAGACCAGTTTGTCTCGAGCACAGCCGCTGTTTATGCCGCACAAAGGAGATTTTCTATTTTATCGACCATGGATGGTGGATGATGGGCCGAGTTGACCCCCCCTCTCCCCCACCAATGAGCAACCGGCCTGAAACGCATCCCATTCAAATGACTGCAGCTCTGTTGCAAAATTTGGCCGAAAAAAACGTTTGCGACATTGAGTGACTAATGCCACGGGTATTTACGTAAAGAAATATAAAAAACAATAAAACCCAATGTTGCACCAACTTGTGTGCGGAAGAACCTATAATGAGGGCATAAATTTCACTGGATCTCCCATAGTTATTTTGGAAACGTCACCCATAATTATTATTGGCCGTACGTAATTTTATTTGCAGAGGTATCTTGTTTACAGTGAATACAATGGAGCCAAGGTCGTTTCTGTTCACTTGCAGCCACTAAACAGAGTTAAGAAATTTCGATTTAAAGCTTTCGTGACTGCAGGGATTCATCCTCTTGGTTCTTTCGGTAAAGTCACGTAGAAGTGAAATAATAAAATTAAAAAAATAAAACCTAATAAAATAATTCTCACGACGTTTCGGCAAAAATAATAAAAATAAAACATAATAAAATAATTATCACGACGTTTTGGCCACAACGCAAGCAGCCGTCCTCAGGTGAAGACCAGGTTTGTCGGGGAGACAGCGTCTGAATTTATTATGTTTTGTTTTAATTATTTTATTATTTCCCTTCTACGTGACTTTACCGAAAGAACCAAAAAGAGTTAAGAAAGACAAGTTTCTCTCTGCTCAAACGAGTGTGTGACCTGGCTCGTCTCTGTTTACAACCCTACCCACACGAAAATTTCCACATTCCCATTCTTTAAGACAACCACTTCATTAACCCAGGTCTCCTGTGCAAAATCAGTTTTTTTTCGGTGTTCGTAACCTTGCTCATTTCGTCAAGGAGCATACACCAGCACAGTAACTTCGGTCATCCCTGCAGCGGCTCTTGGCTGGCCATCGAAAAAAGGCAGTCACTGACTTTCAGATGCGCTTCTGCGGCCGTCTGGAATGCTCTTCCTTCCGATATTAGGAAACCACTTGAGCAATGCACTTTTACATCTAAACTGAAAACCAACTTCTTTAGAAATGCTTTTAGTGTTAAGTTGGTTGTCCTCTCCCCGCAGCTCCGATTGGCATCGTTGGCTACGTACGGTGTAAAAGAAGTTCAACATACATACATCATCATACACCGTTTGGTCTCAGTGGCCTGGGCTCCGGGCTTCAATGAGGAGGGAATGGAGTTGGACAGGGGGTCCCATATTATTCCATGCACCAGGGAACCATGCCAACCGCACTACACCACTGATGATTCGGTCGATATAGCCAAATGACCGGTACACAATTACCAACTCGAAAGAAGCTTGACATTTTGAATGTTCACCGAGGTAGGAGAGAATTAACCGCAACGTTTTCCTTCTAAAAAAAAAACACGGCGCATTGGGTGATGCAGGCTGCACTGAGGTTGTTTTAATTAATTTCCCACATGTTGATTCGGAGTGAAGAAATGGTCAAATTACCCAGCGTGTACTTAATTTGGTTCATTACGCTGCAACACAGCTCATTTTGCATTGCGAACAATGCGCACATTTCTTAGCTGACGTGAGAATGGACGAATCGAACAAGTTGGTTGTCGTGAGAATGCAAATGGTTAACAAACAAAAAAGGAAAAAACAGAATTCAATGTAATGCAACGCCAAGCCAAGTCATCCTTTCTCACAACGTCATGAATGTCACGGTGTAAAGTTGTCGATTTTGAAACCGGGGCATTGAGTTCTTGCGGAATCATTCATAGCGTATGCTCGTTGTTTTATCATCACTGAGATGGCTTACAAAGTGAGTAGCGTACGCTGCGGAGTGCCCCACAAGTTTATTGCGCCTTTCCGTTACTGCAGCGGCACAAAGTGTTCATCGTCGATGAAGCTGAAGCACGTGTCACTTTAATGGAATGATGATCGTGCAGCAAATCACAGCAATTCGTAACGCACAACGTAAATGTCAACGCGAGTGCGAAACATTCTTACTGCGCGCATGTGCGACGTTGCACTTAATTGGCAATTGCACGCACGTTAGCCAAAACATTTTTAGAAATGTTTAAATCCTGGCAGCATGCGAGACGTAAATTGAAAATTTACAAAGGCGAGAGAGCGGGAGAGAAGATGCGTTTACAATGCATGCCTTTTAAGTCTTGATTGAAACAGCATTTCTTTAGAACTGCTTTTTGTGTTTAGTTTGTTGTCCTTCCCCCCATGCACTTCCGATTATACATACATACATGTAAATTATAAAGCATGCCAAAAACACGTTCAACTTAGTTATCCTCAGCATCTGTAGGGTGCAGTTGCTGTGAGTGAGTGCCACGTCAGGCCAAAACAACTTACGTGAGATTTCGATTTAAAGCTTTCGTGACTGCAGAGATTAATCTTCTTGGTTCTTTCGGTAAAGTCACGTAGAAGGGAAATAATGATGGGGTGGCCAGAACTGCACCCCCAGCCACCCTTTGCATTTCCCAGTATTCATTGAAGGATGAGTTTACCTCGGAGATGCTCAGAGCAGTTTAAGATACTGCTTGCCACTCGTGTGCTGTACGTGGTCAGGAATTGAACCTGGTCTGCCAACATTGTAGTGCACATCGCTAACATTTCGCACGCACGCACGCACACAACACTATATTTGTTTTAATAAACGAAGCAGGCGGCAAACACACACAGTACCTTTATTTTGAAACCACTTTGCAAGTGGATCTCAATAATGATAAGCAGGTGGCAGTCTGGAGATAGGGCCAAATTCCAAAGTGTGAGATCGGACAGATTTTCAAAAGATACGCCCCTTGTCATCTTCAAGACGTTTCAACTTTCCATTGGATGGCACATAGCGTAGATCGTTTGCGCCGGTGGCGATTCTCCGTGATAATGCTTTGTCTCTGATTTTAACATTTTATTTTTTACGCTGCTAGCGAATGTGATGAAATTAACGCGATGTCCTCATTATCATGATTTTATTCACCAGTGTTGGGACGTATTTTAATGTTGTGCTTCGATAAAAAATATTTCGCCCTTTGAAGGAAGTCAGCTGTTGTCACCTCATGAATAATCTGGTCTTTGCCACGGTAAAGTGGACATTTCACCGGGAGCTCAGCGCCACACAAAATTACCGATCAGAACCTACGAAATTTCCCCCGAAATGTGTGGGGAGACACCGTGACTTGAGTGACTGCTCGTGAAGTGTGATGTAATAATGCATGCACAACGTTTGCAATCGATCCCGTTGAACCTCGTCACCGTATGATTGTCTGCTATGGGAGTGGGCCGCCCAATGAGCGTAAGACGAGTGAGCCAATTTGATGAGTTAATTGCATATGTAGTGACGAGATACAATAGCTAATCACACTTGCCTATGGTAGACGCTGCTCAAGTAGCGATATGTAATTTCCTTTGCCTGCCATAAGCCATTGGAATTCCACATTCTTATGACAGCATCAGTCTGTCGTTAAGTTGGAGTCTGCGCGTAGCTGGATTTGTCCTTTTGAGGTTTTCGTCTGTGGAAAACTTCAAACAATTTTATTGAGTTTAAGAACAAACGGCCTTTGCACCTTTCAACTAAATGCTTTTAAATTCCAGTGAATCGCATTCCTTACACGTTTACAGCCAGGCTTCTAAACAGGTCTGTGTTAAACCATTTGCCCCCCCCCCTCTCCTCCTCGGCCATAAATGTTAAATTGTTCCACGCCACTGACATATTTTCCTCCCCTCTGCCACTCTCCCTCCCTCCCGTCTCTTCACTTTGAAGTACTTTTTTCTTGTTATCATTGCACAATGCGTCATTGTCCACGTTAGAGGTTTTTTCTGGGTTAGATCGCCTGAATATAAATGTTGTGTCGTTGAACCGGCCACCCCCCTCACACAGCCAATTAGAAAGGGGTTGTCACGTCAACAACACGTGCCAATTCGGTACCAGTTCAGCACACCGGCGTGTTGGAGAGTAAACCCACAACGTCTACAATTCGAGTACGGCGGTAATTACAACAGCCACTTATCCTCCTGTTTCGGTCTTAAACAGAGGGATAGATGTAACGTCGTCTCTTGTGAACCAATCAAGCGCGAATCTAACCCAAAAAAAAACCTCTATTTTCGATAATATGGGTCGCGAAAGCCTACGTGTTAAACTCACAATGCGTCATCGTTTGAAATGCAAATACATGTGTTTACGGCGCGGTATCTGAGAGGAAGTGCATTCGTTGTGACATCATTGAGTTAAGACTTCTCGCACGTGGTCGAAAGTAAGTTCCTCATTCGTGACGTGAATGGCTTCATTCTTAAAAGTTTCAAGTCTCCGCGCCTGTAGGAACGTTCTGCTAGGGAGACAGAGGTGGCATCAGCCGTTACATGAATGAGGCGGTCGTAAAAAGAGATACAAAAAACCCTAAACGTTCCAACTTAGGACGTGGTCACTACAGCCAGTGGTGCAGAAGCTTTAACACCGGAGCAGCAAATCCAAAGTTCCACGTGAAATTCCCGGTCGAGAATCTTTACGTTCAGTCATTCCCATTTCGTCTCTTCCCACGCGGCGGTGACCAAAATCTAACTTCATTACAGCTGTGGTTCATCTTCTTTGGTTCTTTCGGTAAAGTCACGTAGAAGGGAAATAATAAAATAATAAAAATAAAACATGACAAAATACAATTCTCACGACGTTTCGGCCACAACGCAAACAGCCGTCCTCAGGTGAAGAACAGGGCTGTCGGAAAGACAGCGTCTGAATAAACCAACCCACCCCAGCCCCTACAGCTGTGGTTTTTATTGGTCCATGAATTACAAAACAAGCTTTAGAATTACAAAATAAGAATAAGCGTGGCATACTGAACTCGTTGCACGGATCTCCTTTAGTAAAATAGCCACGCGACTGGCTAAACGAGATCGCCCGTGCAGATCAATCGACAAAACTCAAACTTTCCAACATGCCTTTGTCTTTGGAACTGTTTAAGTGGCAGTACAGACGCTGATTGATGGCTTGGTGGGCAATACGAGGCATCTGCATATTTCCGGTTCGTGCCTCGAAGTTTTTGGCATTAATATTTCTTAAATACAATTAGTTTATTGTCATTCAAGAACCCAGAATACAAAGTAGATTTCAAAAAGTGCGTGTGTGTGGTGGGGGGGATGTGTAACAACTTCGCGAGCAATACACCCTCAAAATTAGGGATCGATCGTTGTGGGGGGGGGGGTGTCTGGGCTCGCTGTCCCTGGGGTGACGATCTTGAGCATTGCTGCATTTTGGCATTCCTTTCAATTTAAATCCTTTATATTAAGTTCACTTGCTTGCTTGCTTGCGCGCTTACGACCGTGCAAATCTTTCGGTCGTTTTTTAACCCACTTCCCGTGATCCAATCGAGCTGACATTTTGCACACAGACTCGTAGTGCGTGACAATTTATTTTCGTGAAAATTTTTTTTCCCAAAATTTTACACTTTTTAGGAAAAAATAAATTATATTTAATTACCAATTGCTTAATGGTGGCAGGCAATCATCTGACCCATAGGTGGCAGCCATCTCAAGCCAGAGGACGAGAGGACTCTAGCCGCCACGCATATAAAGGATTTATAGTGAAAAACGTAGTTTTTACGGGTTAATTTTTAAACTTGCCCGGTTCTCATTAGTGCAACTTGCTAACAGCAATGCAACTCTATGCTAAAGTTGAGTTCACGTTGGTGAAACTTTTTGGCAGTTGACGCCCTCCCGCCCCTTCCTCCTCCCCCCGAGTTCTATTCCTGCTCACGACCAATAACAGTGGCAAATATTTGAACTGGTCCTGGGGCTCCCCTAGTTCACATTGGATCATCTGCCCACCCCACCCTAGCCCGTTCTCCCACCCCGGGTTACAGACGAACAGAGCTAATGCATGACGGAAGCGTTCTATGTTACCGTTCTCTGAAAAGCGTTAAAAACTGGGAGCAACCTGGTGGCCTCAGACTCAAACGCATCTCTCTGTGTGTGCTGCGCTACCGTTGCTCTGTGACCCAAGTAACCCTTCCCGAAGAGACGCATTGGCTCAGCAGGGGTCCTCACCTAGCGAAACAGAGTCTGCTAACACTCGCGCAGAGCATGAACTCTATGTTGTTAAAAGCCAACACGGGTTTTAGATGTAAAAAAAAAACAATAATCGGACGGAGATTCACAACGGGTGTTGTTCAGAGTTGTGGGGCACCACAAGTGGCCGTTGCAATTTTGAAGCACATTCCTGAGACTAGGTGGGAATCCCCAAGACTCAAGAACCACGCTACGGCAAAACCCACCACGAATTCAAAACGTGGCAGAGATGAGTGTCCCCACGATTATCTTGCTTGCATCTCTTGTTAGCAACGGTTAAAAAAAAGTCACATTTATGCACGTGCTTCCACTTTCCCAACGGCAGGGTCCACACAGTTATCTCGTAATGACGGCCACTGTCGGCGTCCCATGAAGTGAAACCCATTTTCATTAGACCCCGGAGGGACCATGGAGCTCCCAAACCGCAGTGGCACCCACACGTCACCTCTCTTATTGGGAGTCGCCCTATTACCGCTGCCCTTTGTGTCAGAAAACCTAACATTTGCCCGTGAACAAAGGTGAGAGAGGCGCCTCACTTAATGGTATTTTGAGTTTCGCACTTTGAAAATTGTCGTTTGTTTTCTCTCCATCTTATCTGTTGTGGAATGTGACTCGGTGCCGCCACCAGCACAGAACCGTAAACCGATGTTGTGTCTCAACGAGTGCATCCTGTCGAATATTCCGGATAAACAAACGGGGTTTAAATGGGGGCTCGCCGCATGCGAGTGTGTTGTTATTGTGGTGGGGAGTGCGCTGCGCTACGAACCTGGCGACCCGGGTTCAATTCCCGCTCACGGCCAACAACCAGTGACGATTATCTGAAGCGGTCCTGGGCCTCCCCTAGGTCGACTCAGCCTTAAATGAGTACCTGGTGCGGTGTGTAAACATCGCCACTGGGGAGACAAAGGCGGTCGGGCGTGGTGCTGGCCACCCACCTCCTCGTGTACCGTTCCGGCCTTCATAGGTGCTCGCTAACAGCACTTGCCCCTACAGTCTGTTAAGGCTATACGGGGGATCTTTATCTTTATTGTGGCGGGGAGCGGCGGCGGCAATGGTTCTCGCTACGCTGCGCTACGAACCTGGCGGCCTTAGTTCGACATCCCGTTTGCAACCAATATCTGAGCCGGTTCTGGGCCTTCCCTAAGTCGACTCAGCCTCAAACGAGTAACCGGTGTGGTGAGGAAACATCGCCACTGGGGAGACGAAAGACAGCCGGGCGTGGTGCTGGCCACACACACCCTATTGTGCTGTGCTGGCCTTCATAGGTGCTCGCTAACAGCTCTTGCCCCTACAGTCTGTTAAGTCTATATGGGGAACCTGCATCTTTGTTGTACGGTACGGACAGTGATTCGTTTAAGTGACGTCCCGGAAGTCACGGGAAGTGCTGCGATCGAACACGTTGTTTAAAAACAGAACCGACTCTTGGAATTGATTGATTCGAATCGCAACTCCGAATTACGACAGCTGATCAGAGCCGCGAGTAGTGGAGGGTCATCACGGGCTCAATGGACGTATATTGATGCCAGCCATCGTTGCTCTGGGGTACAACACACGAGCCATGTTTGGGTTATGGTTTGCAATCACTGGCACCGGCCATGATAGTGTGGAATTTCCACTAAGACTCCAGACCATCGGCAGCGATAACGTGCTGTGTCCCGTGTTCATTTAAGCATGTGGGGCAGAGAGAGAGGGTGGGTGGCGGTGGACGCTTTGACCCTTGACTTTATTCTAGATTTGAAGCTTTCGTGACTGCAAGGATTCATACTCTTAGTTCTTTCGGTAAAGTCACGTAGGTCAAAAATGAAATTAAATTGATAAAAATAAAACAATGAAAATCACGACGTTTCGGAGGCAACACAAGTCTCCGTCATCAGCTGAATCAGCTAATCTGGCTGTGACGGTCCCACCTGATGACGGAGACTTGTGTTGCCTCCGAAACGTCGTGATTTTCATTGTTTTATTTTTATTAATTTTAATTTCATTTTTTACCTACGTGACTTTACCGAAAGAACTAAGAGTATGAATCCTTGACTTTATCTCTCAACGTTGCCGGCCTAGAGCAGGGACGAGAATGCTCGAACATCCCTTGAATGGCGAGCACGATAGCCGACAGAGATACGCCGATGGCCCTGCGACACCGCCGCAGTCTGCGACACGCGGGCCTCGACATCACAATCTGCGACTCGCAGTCTGTTCGGAGCCGCGTGCGTGTCAGAGCGAGGCGGCGGCGGCTGCTGCTGCGAGCTTATGTGGGCACCCTTATTATGGACCCCCTAGGAGCTGAGATGACAATCGGGTCAGGGAAAGTGGAAAAGTGCCCCGGTGTTGACTCAGTGCCCCATTTGCACCCCTCTCTCACTCTCCTGCCGACAAGCCACAGGCACCACCACCCTCGCTTGAACCTCGCTTTGACGTCCCGTACGTGAGAGGGATGCTTTACACCAAGGCCGTAATTATAAATGTATATTGGGGGGGGGGGGGACACATCCCCCCCCCCAATATTCAAATATGACCAAAATGTCCACCCCCACTATATTGCTATAAAATAGATTTCTGTTTATATGATTGTGGTTATGGTTGCACTTTATTAATCCATAATCTCTGCCATTACATACAATGAAACAAGAAAAGGTAAAAACGAAAAAAACATAGCAATGTAATACAATACACTATTAGACATTATTGGAACAAATAAATAAATAAAGCTTATCCAATGAGTTAGTGATTTTTTTATATTTTAGGCAGGAAATTCGTTTTCAAATTTTTTCTGGGGGGTGGGACCCCAGACCCCCTGAAAGATTTGGTCCCCCCCTCCAATGTTGACGGCCTTGCTTTAAACAGTTCTGGTGCCTGCAGCTCTCCCTTCTGCTATGCTGCGTTGTTCATCTGCCGTGTTTCGTGGGTTTGGAGGAACGAAGTCACGTCCGAATCGAAACAGAATACAAGGAACAAAATTCAACGCCGAGAAAATGTCATTTGCTGAACGCGTAGAATAGAAACAATGTTTGGCCACGTGGGGCGTTCGAAAGGTTGCAAATTCAAATCCCATTTGGTTGCCGGCCGAATCCACCGTAACTACTTTTGGGGATAAAATAAGCACAACTTTGTCGGCGAAGAACAGTATTTGTCCTTTGTACAAACTGACTCAGTACCACAGGAATGTTTCATTTCCTCCACCAAATCAGGGCTGCCTACTCCCGTCGACTATTTTCAGAGCGACGTCCGCTGCGACATATACCGCTGTCGTGCACCAGAGGCGGCAACTTTAAATGCCTCTCTCCCACCACGCCTCACTTCATCCCATCCATCCACAGCCCAGACAACACCCCCCCCCCCCCCCGAGACGAACGAACACCCGACCGGCAGTAATTGTTCCGCTTTACACGACGGCAAGCGAGCTACTGCTACAGGCCAGAGGTCGCAAACGGGTTTTGATTCCTTACCCGTACCCGTACCCGGCCGCACCAGGGTCGCAAACGGGTACCCGTACCCGGCCGGGTATGGGTAGCCGGGTATCGGGTAGGGTACGGGTATCGGGTACCCGATTGCGACCTCTGGGATGAAGCCATGTTGCAGGCGTGGGTGGGTTGATTCTAGGAGCTTGAATTGTGAGAAAAGACGAGATGTTGGGAAATGAGTGACAAAAGGTGACTCACCAGTGACTCACGGCCTACCCGTACCCGTTCTCGGCCGCACCAGGGTCGCAAACGGGTACCCGTACCCAGCCAGGTACGGGTAGCCGGGTATCGGATAGGGTACGGGTATCAGGTACCCAATTGCGACCTCTGCTCCAGGCCCTGTGGCACGCCATCGCTTGATTGAGAAGTGCCGTGAAAAAAAATCTGCTATGGCTTTCCCGTGACCATTCTCAATTCGCCAAACTTTGGAGCAGCGGTTGGCTCTGGAGTATCTGGAGCACAACGTGTCAAAAGTTAATCTGCTAATACAGAGGGGTGGTGGGGTGGGGGGATTAATTTGTGAAGGATGTCACGGAGTCGAGCTCTGCACCAGATACTTCGCGCCCGTTTGGATCTGCTTTGTTCCATTCAAGTGCAGAGCTGTGGGGATGTAACGCAAGTGGTTTTATTTGGATAAAGCTCTAAAACGTGTACCCCCAATTAAACGGAGCAATGGGCGACGCGCGTCTTCAGAGGCAGCCTTGAGCTCTCGGTAGATATTCCACCGCTCTCCTCGTACAACGAGTGCCGTTAAATGTTTGCGTGGGGAATTTTAAGAGTTTCCAGAAACCCCCCCCCCTCAAACCGAACGAAACATTCCTAGTTTATTGCATGGTTAATTGGAGCAGGTAAATCTGCTGTAGTTAACAGGGGAATCTTGGTTGGTGGTTATAAGAAAGTTAATTGTTTTTCATTAATGTGTGTGGTATATGCTTTCCGTGGGAAATATGTATATACACGTGCGCATGTGCGCGTGTGTTTGTGAGTGCGCGTGCTCATATGCGTGGGCAGCAGTAGTGTCGCGGTTAACCCGGCGTCCCGAGTTAGATCCCCGCTCACGGCCCACACCAGTGACGAAGATCTGAACCTATCCTGGGCCTCCTCTAGGTCGACTCAGCCTCAAATGAGTACCTGATGCAATGTGTAAAACATCCCGTCGTGTGCCGTGTCGCCCTTTTACAAGTGCTCGCTAACAGCACTTGGCCCAACAGCCTGATCAGGCTATACGGGAGATCTTTGTCTCTTTTTGCATGTTCGTGCCCATATTTGTGTTTTACTGCACGCGTGCCCGTGCCCGCGCGCGCACGTGCGCGCTTGTTTGCGCACACGGGCACGAAGCGTAAACTTCTGGTGGAATATTCACGCACCATTAAACACGAGAGTACACAAGGGGACAACTGCTTCTTCTCGGAGGGAGGCGGGGGGAGGGAGGGAAGGCGAGTTCACTATCAATTCCAAGCCCCAGCGTTTGGGCCCCCCCCCCCCAACTTGTGCAAACCAAATTTCGCGGTGCATCCGTGGCAGCCTTGTGTCTTCAGGGGTGCGTGTACCAGTGCGGGGCGGCGTTCGTCAACTTAATTAACGCGGCAAATTAATTACCGCTTGCGACGAGCGCACCTTTGTTCGGAGTTAAATTACAGGTCGCCGACCTCCCCAGTCTGTGGAGACCACCGCTGTCCCAACTTTGCCCGCGTGGCAAACCAACAGATGCGCGGCAACGCGTATTACCCAATGTGCATATGAATTGAACGCCAATTTGCATATACATAGATGCTTAAATTGCATGTTATGGGCAAGACGAACGCAAGTAAAAAAAAAAAACTTGGCATGTGTCGGTCCCCAAGGGACCAGGGCTTGTGCTAATCGTGCCTCTCTCCAATACAATGCCTTTTCCGCGATGTAATTTTTGAACCATCTCATATAAACAGTGGACGATGTGCTTATTAACCCTTTTTCTGCTCCGAGACGTCTGCAAGTTGCAGGGTGGGTGTCCCGTTCGCCGCTGAATATCGGAACGCGCAAACGGCTAAGCGTGTATTTTATTTAGAGAGGCGTAGCACCACTGTTTTTAAATACATTGTACTCACCGCAGAGAACTATAGCGACACGACGGCAATCCATGATAGCTGGCGCCAAACTGGGCCACACGCCCTCCCGCATGGCATTTTACTTCTGGTTCCGTTCCAATGACGTACACGTACATGTACGTCACCGGACGTGTACGTCATCGGAATGGAACCAGAACGGGTTAAAGTCACAGCAGTTCCAGCAGTGCTGTAACTTTCTATTAATGAATGTTGCCAATTAAAATTTTCGTTTCACGCAGTAAGTTTATCCTTCTGTTGTGATGCACAGCTTTACAGCGAGAAATATTATTTAACAGGCATCAATCATACGGTAATAATTTGAGCCATTTCGTCAATCCACTGGTGGATGAAAGCCGCCTCCGCCCCCCACCTCCCCCCTCCCGTGCCACGTCACGATGTTGGTCCGTTGAAATGGTAGGCGAAGGGTCACAGGATGTAGTCAGATATAACTCGCTGTTGATATTATGTTCATCACGACAGAGAATCAGAGTCAGGTTGCTGGGTTCACAGCATTGTGCCACTGCATGCTGCTATATTTAAATGTTTATCGATGATCACTCATGTGCTACTTTTATTCCATACATATAATGTCATGATTCTCCATGCTTAAAATGTACATTGAGCATAGCTCATACCTTGGTGGTCCCGAGTCAGTGATTAAAACATTCCTCGTTACTGTGACAGGGACCAATATACTCACAGGGAATCAATCATATTTGCTCCTGCAATCTGTCTGTTCATGACAAAGAGACAGCTGATTACAGCATTGCTGTGTAAAACTGAGTTACCTACACGCTGATCGATTCTCCTTCATGTAACACTGTTAGTTCCTTTGTCTTGTTCTGCAAAGTTGTAATTCGCTTAAGATAGATTCCCACTGCTCCTAATAATTAATTCCGCCTCTAACCATTGCTGCTGCGGTTGTTAATGCATATTGGCTCACTCACTTTAAACACAATTGTCTTCATCTTCTTCTTCGGATTCTATTGAGGGTGAGGGCTGTCACGCGATTGGATGAAAAGTTTTGGTTAAAACATTCGTCACAGCTAGCAACCCAGGCAGCCCTAGGCTGGTTGTGATCTTGTGATCAAAGACGGTCACCGCATCACGCGGCGCTTCCAGATGCGCTTCTGCGGCCATCTGGAACGCTCTTCCGAACCGATGTTAGAAGGCGACGCACTTTGAAATCTAGAATGAAAACTCATTTCCTTAGAACTGATTTTTGTGTTTAGTTTGTTGTCCTTCCCCCACACCTCTGATTAGCGCGGTCCGATACGTCCGGTGCAAAAGAAGTCCAACATACGAAGGAGCAGTGCTCACTTCCATTGGTGGATAAGAGCCAATTATTGAAGTTCCACATTTCTATTATGGGACTTATTTTCTACTGGACGACCCACTGCTGGATTTCCACAAAGCGGCACTTATTTGTATTGTTCTATGCGGGGAAGTGAAATATACTATGTCGGGATAATGAGTTGAATCGACCCTGGACTGGGATTTGAACTTGGTCGTAGCTTAAGCTCCGTAAACCATGATGGATTGTGGATAGGGAAATATGTAAAGTTTCTCCAGTCGATGTGTTTTCGGTATTGTACCGTGTGTTGTTCGGCACGGTGTATGATGTTGTATTCCATGTGCCTGGAGCTTCTTTAGAAATCTCTCAGCTATTATGCAGTCATAATAAACACCCAAACTTTCGTCACCGATTGTATGCAAGCGTCGGGGTGAGATGTCTTCCTTTTAGTTTTTCGTTAACCAGGTGACTAATTCCAGTGACCAGGATAGGTCTCATTTGCAAGAGTAATCTGGGGCATTAGTCTGTCAGTCGGGGGTCATGATTGCTATGCATAATCCCAATTGAGTCATTTGTAGGGTCAATTTCAAATGTGGCAAATTTGTATGGATGCGGAGAGTGTACAGCTCTGCACCTGAGCTTCTGCGCCATGGTAGCATGATGTTAACTCCCTCCACATTTAGAATCAACACGCCTTTAGAGTATTTGACTGCCATAAATGTCCACATGATGAGCCGCATCCTTCAGCTGTCATTTTCGGCCAGGTCACTTCTGAAAAAGAGCTATCTAGCGCAGTGGGCCTTACATGTTAAAACCAAAAATAAATCGCTTTAAATAGTTTATAGTTTATCTGCGTCGTTCACCCCACACAGGTGCATGTTTTGCGTGCTTTATTTCATACATGTTTTGCTATATTGTCAATGCATGTGGGCGAGGGGCAGCTCGCGAGAGTAGGGGCGTGCTTATTTCAGCCTGTGTGGTCCCAAGTAATGATAGCACGGGGCCCCCTTATCCGGGTGGGATTCGTGTGCGCGCGCTTTATTAAGCAAAGAGGCAAAACAGCCAGGAGAGAATGAGGGTAAGATAGGGGACGGCACCGGCTATGGTGGTGGTCCTGCGGAAAGTGACTGGGATACCAGCGGAGGAAGATGTCGAGAAGGTCACGGCTAACGGAGACCTCAAGCAGGAATCCAATGACTCACCGATAAAATAGGTTCACAGTGGGGGGGGTGGATGTGTCATTCGTGGATAGGCAAGGCTGTTGAGCCGCATTTCCACGACCTTCAGATCTCACGGGGTGCGGGGGTGGGAGTGTGGACGGCTGCGTGATTTCGGCGTAGGAGGGGACCTTGTTACCTGCATGGTCCGTCTATTCACGGATGTTGAATGTTTGGCTGTAGCTGCTTGATCAAAGCTGTCTGGAGATGTCTCTGTGTTTACTTCGCTGTGTTGTTTGTGCCGATATCAAAGGCTGGAGATTATTCCCAGGTGTTACACTCCAGAAGGATTAGGGGCGCTAAGACTTGGATTGTCTGCTTGTGATTGTGTATATATTTGAACGTGCGCATGCATGGACAGAGTGGGGGAGCGGTGGTGCAGCGGTCTGCGTTCTGCATGACGAACCTGGTCACCTGAGTTTTAATTCCAGTCCGTGTCAATGTTTTGCGCATCTGTGTCGGCTGACTCGGCCTCAAATGAGTACCTGGTGCAGTGTGTAAACGGTACTGGGGAGACAAAAGCAGCCCCGGGTGTGTTACTGGTCGCACACTGCTTCTCATGTACCATGCAGGCCGTAATAGGTGCTCGCTAACATATAGCCAGACAATTTGTGTGGCTGCGTGAGGGATCTTTGTCGAGACAATCTCGGGTTAAAGTGGTGAATTGGCGGCATTAGCAAAATCCCCTCTGCTCCTGATGACCTGGGTTAGATTCCTGGCTGTGAACAGCAACTGGTGTCTGAACATTGCCGGATGATTGGGGCTATCTGACATCAACTCGGCCTGCGATTAATTATTTTATTGTACACGCACTTTATCTGTACCTTTGATCATGAATCATTGCACACACATTCTGCAGCATCGATCGGTTAATATGCAAGTTTTGAATACGTTTAAAATACGAATGCAGCACAGTGTGTACACAAGTATGTGGATGTCATACAGTGCATGTATTAACAGGTGTGTGGCCCTGTTTGTTCCGCAATTGGTCATCAATACGCAGCGGTTGTGAATATTCACGACCTGTGATGAAACCAAAGTAAATGTTCGCCAAGGCAAGGAATTCACGTGGGGGTGCATTCTAATATGCGCCACGGTGGCGAGATGTTAACTACCTCGCCTGGTATGCAGGAGGTCGTGGGTTCGATCGCAACCTTGCCGATTGTATACTTGGAGTTTGCGTGTCTCTCTCCGTGGTCGCGTGGATTTTTCTCCGGGTCCTCCGGTTTTTCCCTGCACATTTAGAAACACGCGTTTATAGTATTTGGCTGCATTTCATTTCCACGTGATAAGCCACTAAGTCGAGCTCTCATTTGTGGCCAGGTCGCTTCTGAAAAATAACCATGTAGCCCAGTGGTCCTTACCTGGTAAAATAAAATAAAAGCATTGTTTAGTTTAATATTGTATTTGGTGATCAGCAAGGCACACTGTGATGCGGTACATGTCCGCTCGATGCATCGAGCTCGCGTCACGCATCAGCACCGACAACCACAATGCAATCGGTTCCCAGCATGCAATTTACATTTTTTCTTTTTACATCCTTGAGTTCATATTTTTGCTAAATGCGGTGTTGTACTACCAAGATGCCTTGGCAATCTGTTAATTCTTACAGGGATTGCGAAATACGTGTGCAAACATATGATATCCGACATAATACATTATACACTTAAATACCCCAAATGGCAATTAGCGGGTATCAGACCTAACACACCAGCGGTGCATTCCATTGCATTCCTAAAAGCTCTTTAATTCACTGTAGGCCCAATTAAGTCTTTAGCAAGGAAAAATTAATTAACTATAAAACCGAGTAAATGGCCTGATGCAAAGATGATTGGAACGTCATTTCATTACGGTCATTAAGCTCGCCATCTTCACCACCTTTTGTCTGTTTCTTTAGGCCATTTGGGGTGGGGGTGGGTACATTACGGTGAGACGAGAGGCACTAAAACAAAAATGTAATGATCAAAAAAATAATAATAATACCAATAACCGCCGCGACATCCATTGGTTAGGCTTGGCGGCTATGAAACCGTGCATCGCGTGTTTGTTGGGAGATTGCTGCTCGCCCCGTGGTTTTGTTGTGCTTTGGCGTGTTGCCCCTGCGTCAGCACAAACACACGCGTGCCTTTACAGTGCGGGCCTGCCGTGCCACTTAATTGTGACTATCCCCAGTCCAAAGGGTAGATGCTGCAGATAAGCCGGAGCTAGCTTTGAGATAATAAACCCTGCCCCCCACCCCCCATGTGTTTTATTGTATTTATCATGGGCTGATCAAACACAAACAAAGCTTTGGTAGAGGAAATGAATTAGGCAAGGAGGGTTGAAAGAAGGGTGGTGAGGTGGCACTGGAGGCAAGGGGGCTGGGTGGAGGGGGGGGGCTTCAATGACCTATTTCTCTGTGGGCCACTATTCGGGTCCCCAAACCCCAGTTTATAACCCCAGTATATGGGGCGTCGCGGTGGCGAGATGTTAACTACCTCGCCTGGTATGCAGGAGGTCGTGGTTTCGATGCTGACTCAGACGCATAATGTATATTTGGAGTTTGCGTGTTCTCCCCGTGGTCGCGTGGAATTTTTTTTCTCCAAGTCCTCCGGTATTTTCCTCCACACTTAGAAATGTGCATTTCGAGTATTTGGCTGATGTAAATGTCCACATGGTAAGCCACTTCGTTGAGCTGTCATTTGTGGCCAGGTTGCTTCTGACAAAGAGCAATCCAATATCTCAGTGGGCCTTACCTGGTAAAGTAAATACTGTAAAAAAAACTGTTTTAATATTTGTGCTGCTTCTTCAATTAAAGTCGAGTCAATGTGGATTCGTTCACCTCTGTTAGTAGCGCTCTATGAATCTCAGAGCTTCTTACTATTATATAATAATAAACTCCAGTACATATCTACGGGACATTTTTTGCCAATATCAAAATTATGAAACAAAAATAAGATTGCTTTTTACCATAGCTGGCAATAAAACAAGGTGTTAGGATGTTCAAACACCAAATAGATGGCTCTTGCAAGGCATCAAGTCTGCAAAAAAAACATGCCAAAAACTAGAATACAGTTGATTGATACTGATGATGATGGCCGTTAGCATAACCGTGTCACGATCATGAAGTGTGTTCCACATGTGTCACCAATCACTGTGACCTCTCTATGCTGAACTTCTTTTGCACCGTACATAGCCAACCGTGCAACTCGAAGGGGTGGAGGATGGTGGGCGATGGTGGTGCTGCTGGTAGGGACAGCACAGCTGCCAACCCATACGGTTTACCCGTATTCTTGTACAGAAAAATTGAGCTTATAGGTCCGTACGGCGTGTTTCTCCCTTGCGATTGGACTTTGCAGGATGAACGTTGAGATGTATAGGGGCACCATGGGCTGACCAATCAGGTCTGAATCGGTCTGTAATAAGGTAAGGCGCTGATAAGGGGTTGACAGATATGGGACACCGTAGTCTCGCGGAGCGGACTAATTTTTTTTTGCGTGGACGCCAGGAGAGAGGAGCCGGCCGTGCCCAAAGCTGTACGAGTTTCTGGAGGCCCTGTCGTGCAGCAGAAGGAGAGCTGGAATTTGTTTAAGTAATCCTCTTAGCCCGACAGTGACCCCCCTTGGGTTTTTTTTTTATGATGTGGCCAGTGGCAGTGATAGAGCGGCGCAGAGGCAGTAGTAGCAGTGACGCAGGTTCGTTTTATTGCTCACGAGGCAAGAAGGGTGCACCTGGAGGTGGTGGTGGGGTGGGGGGTAACTTTTGAGTTGCCCGTTCATGGTTATGGTCAACGGTAATTGAAAACCTCAGAAGCCCAAGCTTTGCCGTTCCACCACCCCCTTTGGCCTCCTACACGCCAGTAAACGTTCGTATAATTAAATACAAATGCCGTAAACATTGTGTAAACAGCACGGGCATTAAAACAAACCAAAAACTAGTGAGGGCAACTTTACCTCCTTGATTTCCAAAAAGTATTTGTCAAGCGGGCTAGTGCCGTGACATAACTGCTCGACCTAGCCTCGGGGGTGGGAGGGGACAGACCACCTCAGCCCATCATCGCTTCAGGGTTGCATAAAATCACTTCCGCTCTGTGGAACTTCAACTATGCTCGTCGGCCAAACCATACACACAGACACGTGGACTTTGCACACCGACCGTGTTCTAAAAGCAGGCAGTGCAGACGTAGATCGCCTCGTGTGCCTGCCACAACACAACCCAGCCAGACACTATACACACACACATATATTAAACGTGCTTGACTGACGGCTTAAACTTGTGACATTCCCGTAATTCA
Source organism: Lethenteron reissneri (assembly GCF_015708825.2). NCBI lineage: Eukaryota > Metazoa > Chordata > Hyperoartia > Petromyzontiformes > Petromyzontidae > Lethenteron > Lethenteron reissneri. The sequence goes on along the minus strand of NC_083789.1, from coordinate 4,315,766 downwards.
ACACCGCGCTTTTTTTGTTGAGTTTTTGAAAGAAAAAAAGAGGCAAGGATTGTGTGCTCTGAGTTAATCAAAATCAACCTCGCTTGATTTTTTTTACATTTTATTTAAAGGTTCTTGTTAATCGCACCGCTGATGCCCCGATTTGTACTGGGCATGAGGAGCGATATGCATCATTAGCAATGACCACAACGGCCACTGTTATGAAAATAATAATAATACTGTCTAAAGTGTACGGCGCGAAAAAAGTTCGGAAATAGATTTCATTTTTCTCATTTGTATTCCAGTGTTTGTATTCTCACTCGCCTAGTCTGTAGTCCGTACGTACCTATATTGGGATAAATGTTGCCACATTTGCCATGTCATTTTAATTGTAAACGAAGTGATTGTAAATGCAGCAATCGATTATTACTGGCGCCTGTGTTGGGAGCCTAATCAATAGGAATAGATTAATCAGTGCTTCGTTACGTGTTGATTAACTTACGGGATCGCTATTCAACATTAATCTGCTTCTGTTTCAAGAGGAACCGTGCAAGCCGTTGTGATAATTGGGCCTCATTGAAATGCTGGCAAATGTTACCTTTTCAATTTGATACGTGGCTTTTTTTTGTCGCGGAAGAAGTTCAACATCGTACATACGTACAACAACAACAACAACACAAACACGTCCCAGTATAGCTGGGTCAGGTGACAGGGGTGGAAAGGGCCCTATGCTAATCAACGTAAATAAAACTATCAACTTGGGTGCCTGCTAAACGTCCCTCACCCCCCATGCTGCTAGTTAATCTGCAGCGTATGCAGGTGGTATTTGGGGCAGCAAGTATCTGCCTAGCGATTAGCTACTTTGCCCGCCCGCCCGCCCCCTCCGTTTCCCACGGATGCACGTTTTGGTGGAGTTTTCTCTCGCCTTGAACCCGAATTGTGTGAGCGCGGATAACATTTTTTTTAGGACTTGTTCAGCTTTTGCCCCTTTTTTATTATTAACGGCAAAGAAAATAGGTGGAATAGGAGCCCCTCCTCCCACTCCTCCTTCCACAGTGCATGGCTACAGTCGCCTCAACCACAGTCTTGTGCAATGGAACAACAAACAGATCCCCCGTATAGCCTTTAACAGGCTGTTGGGGCAAGTGCTGTTAGTGAGCACCTATGAAGGCCGGCACGGCGCACGAGGTGGTGCGTGGCCAGCAAACCACGCCCGGCCGCCTTTGTCTCCCAAAGTGACGATGTTTACACACCGCACCAGGTACTCATTTGAGGCTGAGTCGACCTAGGGGGAGGCCCAGGACCGGTTCAGATAATCGTCACTGGTGTTGGTGGCCGTGAGCGGGAATCGAACTCAGGTCGCCGGGTTCGTAGTGCAGCGCGCTGACCACTACACCACCGCTCCCCAACGTGCGTGTATGTGTGTATGTGTTCAATGGAATGGACACACGCACACACACACGCACTGCTCACACCCCCCACACGACCGCGACACATTTCCCACCCGCCCTTCACCAACACTCAGCATTCGTGCCGATTATTTCTAAACGTTTGGCACCCAAGGTGCCTTCACGGGGGGTGGTGGTGGTGGGGGCATAACATTTGAAACGTAAGCGTCACGTGTACGCGTTCTAGAATGCGTTGACATTTAACATTTTGTCCACGAGTGAGTTTGGGGTGAGCAGTGACCTCGGCGTTTAGCCTCCTCCGCTTTCAATCTGGCCCTCCAAGTTTGTTGGCAAGCCGCGTCTACCATGATCGTGCGAGCGATGTCCGATCCGGTCCATCCGCACCCCACTTCGCGAACGCATCACTGACCAGCATGGTGAAGCACGGTCAACATTAACCCGTCTTCTCCTTTCGTGTCGGCCGATGTGGACGCTGAGCGGCGACCGCAACTTCACATTCGGGTGGTCAAGCCAAGATAACCGCGTCAGGAGCGAGCGACGTGGCGTATCGCTGCGACGATGTCTCCCTCGTGTCTCTGGATCGGTTATCTGTGCGTCGTTCGACGCTGTACGGCCTGCCCTGGATGACCACAGTCGCGCACTGTCGAGTTTTTAATGTTCCATTTGTGCACCGGGTTATCCGCATCTGCCATGGTTTTGTGCAGACGCGGTTCAGGGTGGACCATAAAAACCCCATGGTTGGTAATGAGGTGGGGAAGCCTTCACTTTAAAAAAATGTGTACTATTCAAAAATAATTACATGGATATAAAATATAATATAACGCCTCCCTACACTGTGTCAGGCGCCAGGCAGTATTGCTATGTGAATGGGGGAGGCTTCTGGCCTGTTCAGTTATCACTCACCACTGATGTCAACCACAGCCGGGTATCGAACTCAGGTGAATCGGGTTTATTGCACAATCTGCTAATCGGCACGCTCCCACTGCCCCCACACACGTACAACATGTACACAAACACACAAAGAAAGCTGCCTCGCGTGAAGTTCGCTGCACGTATCTTGAGCTTAAAGATGAATGGCTGAATCCGCATTGTCCCGCTCTGCACAGCGCACGCAGTTGCATCCACCTCCAAAGACATCTCTACAGAACGGCGTGGGGTGATCTGCTATTATCCGTAACAAACACCAATCACGAGTGTCGTCGTCGACGACAATATAAGTAGCAAAATAAATAAGCAGAGAATATATCCCCTTTCATATATTTATCCCTCCACATAAAAACTAAACATATACGCACCTTAACTCTTCCCATCAACCACGACAAGGGCTTACGGGAGTGCATGATTTCCCCACCATTGTATTTTATTTCCATTATTACTTTTATTAACTTTTAATTTTATTTTTTACCTACGTGACTTTACCGAAAAAACCTAAGAGTATGAATCCTTGCAGTCACGAAAGCTTCAAATCTAGAATCCCCACCATTGGTTCAATGCAAGCAACGTCTGGATCGGTGTCGACATGCAGTGTCTCATCGTTATCCAGCTAGGTGTTGATGTCAACTGGCATTCCCAAATGTTTTGCTCGCCAACATCAACAACCTACCAGGGTCGATAAAACGAGTACCAGTTTGTGGTGGGAGTCAACGTTGACTTTGCTTGTGGAGAGACTGAGCCCAAGCCAAGACAATAGGGCCTTAGATTTGTTTGAGCAGGAAGGCATCTTCACTTTTGCCTTTAATATAACTCCAATACTAACTAATCTCGATTTGATAATTGTTTTTTTACCTTTTATCTGGCAACAAAACTGACACCTTTTTTACGAGGGGTCATGTTTGCAGAGACCACAATACCTGCAGTCATAATGCAAACAAAAAACATAACTCTGATAATGTATGCACTGTCCTTGAAGTTGATTGGTCCACACCCGAGACAGCTTTCCTTAGAGCCTTCTGGTCCAACCCATGTGAGACTAGGCTCTAAGGAAAGCTGTCTCGGGTGTGGACCAATCAACTTCAAGGACAGTGCATACATTATCAGAGTTATGTTTTTTGTTTGCATTATGACTGCAGGTATTGTGGTCTATGCAAACATGACTCCTCGTAAAAAAGGTGTCAGTTTTGTTGCCAGAAAAAAGGGTAAAAAAAACAATTATCATATTTTTTACTGGCAAATGAGGTACCAATGGTGTAATCTGTATTTATCAATAGCCAGTGTGAGCTGGTATGCGTGACTTGAGCGATGTGGGTGGTGCGTTGGCGTTAATCATCATAATGTCATCCACTTTATGCTGAACCGTGTCATGGCGAAGCGTGTAAAGGTCTACTTTTGGTCAAAGGTTTTGCGCGATAGAGAGTATTAAGTGTTGGGTAGGAAAGACAGATAACATCGTGTTATTGTGGCGATGGGGATGCGGTCGAGGGGACACCTCACTGCACTGCGGTACTTTCCAGATTGAAATTCGCAATTTCCTCTGCACTGTCGTGGCTGGCCAGATGGGCATCGTGACAAGGAGGCCCAAACACCTTCGCCATGAAAGTGGCCAATTTGGCGCGACACGGCGCGGTTGGAACCGGTCCTGTGCACCTCTCTCACCAACCTGCCCTGGCCAGCATGGCGAAGTATGGTCAATGAAACCTCCGCTGCAAACACAGCGCGGTGAGGCTTCTATCCAGCGGTGGATTGACAAAGAGGCTGCTCTATTCTCGCACGTGGCGATACGTTTGGGAGCTAAATGCCAACGTTGAGGTCTGCAAGTCACAAGAGGGCTTCAGGAAAGAGTTTGTTTGCGTGTTTATTTTTGCTATTCCTCCACTAAAGGAGGGCAGACTACAGTGGGTTGCTATACGATTCGTGGTTTGGGTCGCGTGGCCACGATTGCACTGTGGCTCCTCTTTAACTTTCCATTCACGAAAAGGCTGTAAGTTATTATAGCGTAACTAATTTATTTCAACATCGCAGTGTTTTCCTCGTTAAACAAGATGAGAGCAGTGATTGCCTCGTTTGGCAGCCCCGAGCCAATGATGGAAATTCCACGTTCTTACGGCGAGGGCCAGTACGTCCGTATTACAGCCTCCGTTGACTTCAGACATCGGTGCTCGTTGTTCTATCCTTAAAGAGATACTGGGCTGAGTTGACCCCCGACGAAGAGTTGAACTTGCAATCTTCTGAACGTGAGTCAAGCGCTGTAATCACTACACCGCCAAAGTAACAGGAATTATGGGAGTGCTTTGTGGTTGTCCAGCATATATATAGTCCTGCGGCTCAGCGATAAATAGTTAAGCAGTAAGCGGCTGCAATAAATCTATACTTAGGTATATTAGCACTGTGTCATATGGATGCAGCGGTACTTACAATATGAGTTATCTTAAAAGAAAAAAATACACAATTTTATCGATGTTTTTTCCCCGAGCAGTGTTGTTGACTTTAAACGTAGTAATTAATTCCTATGTGAAAGGTAATTTTCCATTTCGCCTCATTCACATATAGTATACAGTATAAACAAAACCATTATATGGTTTGACCATTGGACAGGGCAGGCACGGTAAAGTGGGTGCCTGTCCAGGGTTGGCATGTTCACATAGCACAACAGTGATGGGGAAAAAATGTTCTTACCAAGGGCAGAATAGGACCTTTGGCATTACACACATGAGCACACACACACACAGCTCAGTCACTTCTGTCACTACAAGATGTCTTGCAGTGCCCGAAGTAAGTGACTGAGCGTGGTGCTGAAATGTGAAACACATTCTCAGCCAGATCCCAAGGATTCCCCCTCCTGTACCGGATGAGTGCGGCCAAGATCCAAGATGCTTTCGGGGACGGGATAAATATCATTCGCACGCGCTTGGTTGTACGAAGAGTCTCATCTCTGAATCTGCATATGTCTGCCCAGGGGGGTTGGTAACACAACAGTATCAGATTTCTGGAGAGTTAGATTTGTTCACCAGCATCTCGGGAGTGGCGGCATTGAATGCTACTCCCCGTGATGTGCCTCTGGTCAAGGCTCGCTAAAGCAATTTTGCACCAAAAATAAAAAATAAAAAGTCCATAAGGAACACACTGCCAAAAATGTAACCGTGCCATTCCAGCTGCTGTCTAATTATGAATCTTGAATAATGGATGCTATCTTCACAGATCCCCCTGTGGTTTGACTGCTGTTGTGCATTTCCGTTGCCGGTTGATGCACATCGCGGTCAAAACGCAGATTGTGGCATTGCGTCATTGTTTTAAGAGTTCATTGTTTTTTGGACTGCATGCTATCGCCGGAGGTCAGGAGGTGATAGCATACTTGTTTAAGTCGTAATGGAACCGCTATATACTTTACCGTTTACAGCTCCATCCTTTATGGCTATACGCGTTAAGAGCTCCGTTTTTTATGGGGCATTTGCATGCTGAGGCTGCAGAATGCGTGCCGGGCTCATGACCCCTTGTGGTCTAGGGAACCAAGAAAGCTCCCAAACACACCGACAGAGTGTGCGGGCCCACGCAGGAGATTCAACGCAGGCTGCAACAGGTGGGGACATGCAACGCACAAAGTCGCGTTCCCGCGGTGATGTGCAAGTGTGCCCTGGGGTGCTGGGTTACGCGTGGGTCTGATTGGCTGCAGACGGTGGTCAACACCTGTGCAGCACAGTAAAAATCAGGACTACGATGGCAATGAGAATATTTCACGACACCGGAAGAGGGGAGAACTTGGTGGCCCAGATGTTGACTTGGTGGCCCAGATGTTAACTACCTCGCCTGGTATACAAAAGGTCGTGGGTTCGATCCTGACCCTGGCACAGAGGTCGCAAACGGGTTTTGATTCCTTACCCGTACCCGGCCGCACCAGGGTCGCATTCGGGTACCGTACCCTACCCGATACCCGGCTACCCGTACCCGGCCGGGTATCGGATAGGGTACGGGTACCTGATTGCGACCTCTGGGATGAAGCCATGTTGCAGGCACGGGTGGGTTGATTCTAGGAACTTGAATTGTGAGAAGAGACAAGACGTTGGTAAATGAGTGACAAACAGTTACTCACCAGTGACTCACGACCTACCCGTACCCGTACCCGGCCGCACCAGGGTCGCAAACGGGTACCCGTACCCGGCCGGGTACGGGTAGCCGGGTATCGGGTAGGGTACGGGTATCGGGTACCCGATTGCGACCTCTGCCCTGGCACCTGTAGAAACAAAATTACTACAGTAATTTTACTACGGTAATTTTGTTTCTTGCTGTGGTTGTCCCACCTGATGACGGAAGCTTGTGTTTCTTCCGAAACGTCGTGATTAAATTTAGTTATTTTAAATTTTTTAATTCTTATTTTTTTCACATACCTGAGTCACGTAGATACAAATAAAAAAAAAAAATATCACGACGTTTCGATCGCAACGCAAGCAATCGTCATCAGGCGATATAAAGAATATTAATGTGATTGCTTTAAGTGGCACGCTGTTGCCTAACTGACACAAAAACGGGACTTTTTTAGTCCCGTTAAAGACCTAATTCCCGGGAGGATGCTCGTGTACAAAACCACACAAGAAGCTGGGAACCCAGCTGGAGATGCGGTTTTTAATTCTCAACCATGCTACGTCAGTTGCAAGTGATATCTGAAGCTTCTGTGGGTCTTCCCTGGTCTTCAGATGAGTGCCTGTCGCAGTGCATGAGCACGGCCATTAGAGTGGCAGAGGTGACCTTGCGTGTGATGAGGGATGGACGGCCATACCACCCACCTCGATTGTGTTCCCGAACAGCACTTGCCCCCTATGTCCTTAAACATAACTTGTTAATTTCACGTTGATTTTAATTTGAGACAATTCATCTTGAAGGGGATAAATGAATACGATTACAGCCCACGGTGAATTTTGAAAACATCAACGGAATTACATCGGAGTGTGTTACTTCTAGAACTTTGAGAGAATGGTAAAGCTGCTGGTCACTTTTCAAAAGTAACAGTCCCCAGACCTTCCAACAGATCACGTTTCTCTGTACTGCTCAGGTTCTTTGTGGCCATGCTGTGGCCGGTTTTCTCAGATGTGGTTTCGGGTCTGTTGTTCGGCACGGTGTCCAACGTTCTTTGCTCCACTCGCCGAAGATACTTCATCAGGAGTTCCGTCCTAATATTCCCGAAGAATCTGGACACACACGCGTAGTCTATCGCTCTCACTCACTCTAAATGAAAATGAAGTTAAGCAGGAAATTCGAACGGTGCTTTTACAGGCAACGTTATTGATTTAGTGTACAGGGTCTCTCTCAATGGCCTGAATAAATTGGGCTGCTTAGGGACAGTGTGTGGACGATTACAGCAGTGGGAAGTGAGTTGTGCTGGATATGACATAAAGATGTCCCTTAATTAGAATTGTTTTCAAGAAATTTCTACTGCCAATTGTTACTTCTCTCACATGGACCAACAAAACAATGTTTTCATAATCAAAATGCATAATGGTATTTTCCCCCTCTCCTTTGATGAGAATTGAATCGCTGCATTTAGAGAGAGGTTCAAAGAGTTGGCTTTTATGTATTTGACATTTTGCCCATGCTATTAGAATTCTATTAAATTGTTGTTTTTTTTGTTCCCGTTTAACTTTTTTAATTAACGTGTTAGAGAGAGAAATGTGGGCGAATAAATTAAAAACAGGAATAAATTAAACCTGAGCAAATGTAATATAGGGACAATGGTTCAATAGAGAAATAAAGACCCACTGGTAATTTGAAAAAAAAAACCTCATTAATTAATTGACCCATATTTTTGACTGAAATCATTAGGCTTAATGCAGGCATATTGGTTAGGTAAATAGTGTCTGTGAAGCATCTACACTATGGGGACCTCATTTGCCAGTAAAAATATGATAATTGGTTCTTTACCCTTCTATCTGGCAACAAAACTGACACCTTTTTGCAAGGAGTCATGTTTGCATAGACCGCAATACCTGCAGTCATAAATACAAACAAAAGACATAACTCTGATAATGTGCACTGTCCTTGAAGTTGATTGGTCCACACCCGAGACAGCTTTCCTTCGAGCCTAGTCTCATATGGGTTGGACCAGATGACGCCAAAAGGAAAGCTGTCTCGGGTGTGGACCAATCAACTTCAAGGACAGTGCACATTATCAGAGTTATGTCTTTTGTTTGTATTTATGACTGCAGGTATTGCGGTCTATGCAAACATGACTCCTTGCAAAAAGGTGTCAGTTTTGTTGCCAGATAGAAGGGTAAAGAACCAATTATCAGTGTCTGTGAAGCCACTAAAGTTAACATATTAATTTGGAGCTACAGTAGCCAGCTAGGGTCATTTAGCAGCACTAACAAGAATAGGGTCAAGTCATTATCCCTTTGCTTAAATGGGCATTGGAAATTCCACATTCCCATGGCAGGAAACCGTCTACCCATGCAAGCACGACTTACAGCATAAACAGATGGTGCTCATGTTATCTGCATCAGGGGGTGATGATTACGGTGATGATGACGATGATAGTGGTTGTGAATTTGTGGTGATGGCATTAATGGCAGTTGCCTGAGTTGGCCTGGCCTAGTACTTAATCACTGCAATGTAATGATAATACAGCAATAAAAAAAAGCATCGGTGTTGATACTTTCTATTCAATTTAATAATAACAATAATGATAATAATTTACAACCTTTTGTCAATGTAATGTCGGGATGAAGGCCCACCCATACTGGGTCGGTCACAACGAAGAGGGGGGGCCCGCTGTCAGTCCGGATATCACTCGCCACCGATGTTAGCCCTGGCCAGGACTCCAACCTCGGTGTTGCGTGGTTGCTCATTGCACCCCGACCATTGCTCCTCACTTGCTAATTATTCTTCAAATATAAAAAAATTTACAATCCAATTTTCAATATCTATAAACTACTTCTCATAGCTCGAGCCTCCTCTAGTCAAAAGTAATGAATGAGGCCAAAGAAGAAGAAGAAGGAGGGGAGGGGAGGTTGGGGTGGAATAAAAAAAAGAGCACAATCATCTGCACCTATTCAAAGGCTCTGTTTCAGGTGCTGCCCTCTTGAGACCTCTGCCCTAATGACCAGAGGACCACCTAGGAGGGGGATTTATTGCACACAGTGCCACCATTGTTGGCCAGCCCAAGGTGTACACAGACAACCCCGCCATTACCATCAGCGGGGTGCCGATGGAGTGTCGGCGAGAGGTGATATTGCAATATGGGAGCTGCTGAAGGGGATGTTCGCAAGGTGGATGTGGGGGGGGGGGGTAGAGCGAGTTAGGTGGCCGTGAGTGGGAGGATACGGGAGGAGACGGGAGCCCGGCAATTGTGGGTTATTATATTGCACTATCGCGGGCGATCAACATGCATACAACCCCGACCCTTGTCAATAATGTAACGATAGCCCGGGAGGGCCCGAAGAGACATGTGGTGAGCGGGTTGCCTTTTGTTCTCGCTGGAGGGTCCCCAGTGTGGATTGCGCGCGTGTGGGTGTACGCAAAAGCGTCGTGCGTGCGTGCGTGCATCGCCCCGCGCTTTAGTGAACGCTTCCGCTGGGGTTTCTCGCTGTTGGGGGGGATGACGGCCCTCTTTAGATGATATCATCACGGAGGTATAAGCTCATATACATGCATATAGTGCTGTTGTTCAGAAGTCAAGAGTTGGTTGTCTCTGCGTTTAAATGAGCGTCGGGGGGCAATCGTGTTTATTTGTGGCCCCTGCCAGTAGTAGAAATTCCATATTGATAAGGCAGAAACCAGCCTCTCCAAGGGCAACGACTCTTGACTTCTGCCAAAGTGTCACTCATTGAGTCAATCCCCGGCTGAAGTTTTCGAAACGCGAATCACCACCTGGTGCCGTGGTGGTGAGATGTTAACTACCTCGCCTGGTATGCAGGAGGTCGTCGGTTCGATCCTCGACCCTGATGCCTGCTGTGTATTTAGAGTTTGCGTGTCTCTTTTTCTTTCCCCGTAGTTGCGTGGATTTTTCTCTGCATTCTCTGTTTTTCCCCCTTCACATTTAGAAACACACGTTTAAAGTGCTCTACATTTCCACGTGATACGCCACTTTGTTGAGCTATCCATTTGTGTCAAGGTCGTTTCTGAAAAAGAGCTATGCAGCTCAGCGAGCCCTTGCCTGGTTAAAAGAATAACAATTTAGTTTCAACTTAAACCAAAGTAAAAACGCATTGCGGTAGATTCTGCAGCAATTGATGGTCTTTTCCAACATAGCCGACGCGTGCGTTGATTGCTACCTTAATGTATATATATATATTTATAATCGCGTGAGGATGACTTGCCCCCTGTGTGGTCCTTCAAAACAAAAGCCACTGTGGTTCGTTCTGTTCCACGACAAGCCGTGCGGGCGGGGGGGGGGCACACGAGCCATCAGCGGCTTTGCGTCATTCATCCTCGACGGTTGCAGGATAATTGCGAGGCTGTTGTGTTGGCCATTTCGTCGGGGTACTCCGGGGACGGAGGGATGGGGGGGCCGAGAAGTCCCCGCAGCACCTGGTTGAACCTAAGCCCCTGCCGGCGACGCGCGTGATTTTATATTTAATTTATATTTTATTTATATTTTATTCAGATTTTATTTTATTTCTATTTTATTTTATTTCAATTTTATTTATATTTTATTTATATTTTATTTATATTTTATTTATATTTCACCGTCCCCCCTCCCTCCCCTTCCCCATCCGTGAGCACGCGCACACCACCAGCGGCGGACTGGCCCTGGCCATCTTTCATCCACTTAATTCCGATCCACCACACACGTCGCAATGTAATGGGCCGACTCGCGCAAGAGATCAGGCCCCGGCGTGAATGGAGCGATTATTGCCAGTTGTCCTATTATATAGAACGTTTCATTTCGTTATTTGGACGTTCCTCGGTGCAGTTCACCGCAGGTTTGCTTGTTTTTAAGGTCATCAACGGGCTTGCGCAGTGTTTATGTAAAACAAACGACACTCCACGCAACGGTCCCCCAAGGAGCACGGCAGTTTGGTTATATCAGCGCTAGTGGTCTGGATACAGTACACAGAGCTGCTATCTTATTATACACTCGCTCTGTAAGCAGGGTAACGGGCCACTGGCTTCCCACGTGCTGGGAATTAACATCCCATGATGTACCAAACACGCTGATGGCAGGGGACCTTTCTGATAGTAGAATTAGGGTCATGTAGCTGACTGTGCCATTGGTATGAAGTCGAGCAGATTCTGGCATGGGTACAGGCTTTTTAATAACCGAGTTGCGTATAGTTACGTGTTATTCTAAAACTCAATGTGTTTGTTGTTGTTGTTTTATCAGATCAGGCACACTGAGCTATATAGCTCATTTTCAGAAGTGACCTGGCGGCAAATGATACAGTTCAACGAAGTGGCTTATCATAATGTGTGACATGGATAGCAGCCACACACTCGTGTTTCTAAATGTGGAGTGAAAAAGCCAGAGGGAGAACATGAAACTTCAAAATATTCAGGCGTCAGGGTCGGGATCGGCATCGAACCCACGACCTCCTGTATAGCAGGCGAGGTAGTTAACATCTCCTAGCCACCGTGGCACCAGGTGGTCACTCACGATTTAAAAAAACTTCAGCCGGGGATCGACTCAATGAATAACTCTTTGGCAGACGTCAAGAGTCGTTGCCCTTGGAGAGGCTGGTCTCTGCCTTATCAATATGGAATTTCCACCACTGACTCAGGGCCACAAATGTATACGAATGCCCCCTGATGCTTATTTAAACGTGACACAACCAACTCTTCACTTCTGAACTACAGTTACTTTTCGATTTAAAGCTTTCGTGACTGCAGGGATTCATCTTCTTGGTTCTTTTGGTAAAGTCACGTAGAAGGGAAGTAATAAAATAATATAAATAAAATATAATAAAATAATTCTCACGACGTTTCAGCGTCTCCCCGACAGACCTGGTCTTCACCTGAGGACGGCTGCTTGCGTTGTGGCCGAAACCTCGTGAGAATTATTTTATTATGTTTTATTTTTATTATTTTATTACTTCTTTTCTACGTGACTTTACCGAAAGAACCAAGAAGATACAGTTACTTTATATCTGTATATGAGCTTCAACCTCTGTGATGATATCATCTAAAGAGGGCCGATGACGGAGACTGGCCGTGACTCCAAAGAGGCTGTTTACCAGCTGTGAATGTAAACAATATGTTCAAAGTCAAGTGAAAATCAAAGTGTCTCTCTCTCTCTCTGTTTGAATGAGAAACTGGGCGGCACTTATCTTTGCTTAGTGGCCCGGAAAACAACTTGTTAAGCTACAACGTTTGGATGACAGCAGCCGCTCACTCCAGAGGATGATACTGACGATTGCCCATAAAGGAGGGCTCGCTTTATTTACCCCTCAGGGACAACACTCCAAGTTGGCCCATGACCGTGATTTGAACTCGCATGCTGATTGTGAGTCGAGTGCTCTAACCACAGCGTCAAGCCGCTGGATAATGGCTAATGTGGGTGAGGCAAAGATGATTTGCTGCATTGAGATCAAGTGGCAGAGTGGCGGTGCATTGGTGATGGCACTGCGCTGTGAACCTTGACCCCAACTGAGTTTTGAGTCCCAGCCCCGGCTAACATCAGTGGCGAGTCATATCTGAGCCAGTCTTAGCCTCTTTCTTCTACCAAACTGGAGTCATCAGCACGGTGAAGCATTGGCAAACAACCTCCACGACTAACACGGCTTGGGAAGGCCTCCATACAGCAGTGTATTAACATCGGGCTCTAAATTAGTACATACGAATGCTGAAATTAATTCTCACCGTACGTAGCCAACCGTGCTAATCGGAGGTCAATACACTATCGTATCGGTGTAAATTAAATACGGTTAACCAATGCAAACGACAGCCCTCGCGACCCACGATCCAGTCACGCAATAGAGAGCACGGACGTGTTGTTGCGCTACGCGCACGCCGGCCGGCCGGTGGTGTTTCCACGGGCGCTTTATCCAAGCGTTGCGTCAACAACGCGCGCGGGGTGGGCGCGCAAACAGGAAAACACACGGGGCGCGCAAATACGGTGCCGAGAGCGTGGACTCCTGCGTGCAAAGGTCTGCCTCGTCGCTTGAGCACAGCGCGCGCTCTCGTTGTGCAATCTCCCCCTTCGCCCCCCCCCTCCTCCCGCAGTTGCGCGCAGGGCAAAACAAAGTCCGAGAAACACTCGGGCGAAGTGGAAAAAATGTGTTGCAAGCAAAGTAGTGATGATAATAATTGCATTTATATAGCGGCTTTTCATCAAGAGTATCAAAGTGCTGTACAGGACACAGCAGCAGCAGACACTCGGCATATACATAATCTTATAAATACATTTACGAAATAATTTACTAAATTAACTAAGCATTTAATTAGCGGAAGTATATAAATATGTTTTAAATGCGCATTTAAAAAAAAGATCCACAGACTCAAGAGATTCTGATATCTTGAGAAAGAGCGTTCTGGGGACAACACGGGAAAAATCTCGGTCACCCATAGACCGAAACCTCGACCTGGAAATGCAGAGAAGATCTGCATCCCCAGATCTTATGGACCTTGAGGGGACATCTGGGCGAACCATGTCAATGATGTAGGCTGGAGCAAGATGGTTCACTGCTTTGTAAGTCAACAATATGATTTTAAAACTGTATTCTACGTGAAACTGGAAGCCAGTGCAGGGAGGCCCAACCGGGTGTAAATAACAAGATGTCTCAATCTTGATTTGAAGCTTTCGCGAGTAAAGATGCGTCAAGCGGTGAAATGGCTGGGTATGACAAAGGCTTACCTCGGTTTTTACGAACGGGGTTGCGTGTGTTTTCCAGTGACGTGATGCTGGTGGCGCTTATTTCCCATTCGTTGATTCGCAACATTATCGGGGCCGTTTTCGATTTAAAGTTTTCGTGACTGCAGGGATTCATCCTCTTGGTTCTTTCGGTAAAGTCACCAGGACCTGGTTTTCACCTGAGGACGGCTGCTTGCGTTGTGGCCAAAACGTCGTGAGAATTATTTTATTGTGTTTAATTTTTATTATTTTATTACTTCCCTTCGACGTGACTTTACCGAAAGAACCAAGAGAGATTATCGGGGCCGTTATGCATTTGCAAACAAGTTCGTCATTGGCAGTGATGAGGGCACCGGGACAATGGGGGCATGGAGAGGGCCCTGCGACTGAATATGAAAAGTGAAGAGCGATTTGCAATAATAGGCGCAGCTGTCTGTTGAATTGGAGAGCTTCGGATTTAATAGCTAGCTGGGCTTTTTTGTTGGCAGACTGAACTGCTTGATTTAGTAACGCGGTTGATTTTGTTATATTTGACTGAGATTCTCCTCCCCCCGGCCCACTCCACCACCGCCGTGTTCGTTTGTCTAATCAACATCATCACCTGTGCCATATTCACTGGCGGAGAAAGGCCTTCCCCAATAATTCGCACCCGTCACGGTGGTCTCAGGATGCAAGAAATCCATATGGATGCTGCAACATGAGCTGACGTCATCGCTCCATCTGTCTGCCACGGGAACGCTCCATCCGTTGATTGCCACTACTTTGTGAGTCTTTCCCACTGATCAGTATCTCTTCTGACGATGTGTCCTCTCAATAGCAAACTAAATAAGACGATGGACGAGTGACAGTTTTTTTTGTCTGAACTACTTTTTTATGTTTAGTTTGTTGTCGTTCCCCAGCGCATCCGATTAGCAAGGTTGGCTAGGTAGGGTGTGAAAGAAGTTCAACATACATACATACATGCAAACGTGTCGAAATAGCTCCTTGAAAAATGTATTTTTGAATGTTGTGAATTTGAGCTTCAGAAAAATCCTGAATACAAAAAAAATCATGAGCCGCATTTCAGAGGGGCCTTGGACCCGTACAGACTTCTATCACGCGAACATTTATACACATCCCTTTTAAATTTAACTCATGTGAGATGTCTAGAATTGATAAAAAAAAAAGAATCTGCTTGTGTTTTATAGGATCCCGTAATAAATGATAGCCATAGCTCATAAAATATGCATAGGATTTAAAATTTTATGTTTAATTTGAAAGAGCAGTTGTAGGAATTTTAAATGACAATAAAACCCTATAGGCAACCTTCGACGGGGATTTTGCTGGCCTGCATTAACAATATATTTCTGAGCACATTTCCGAGAAATGTTTAGTGAGCAAGATATTTCTGAGTGTCAGCCTCACCAGAATACACTTCCGATGCAGAACTTGCCGCAAAGAGTCCTGGTGTGAGAACACAGTGTGGTGTAATAATAAGCACTGTACTACATTCTTTCTGCAGGATATGAAAACTTTAAACTTTCTTAAATTAATCATAAACGGTTTCTATTAGTGTTTATGATGGCTTTTTTTTTGCGCTTCCAAAGTGATTTCTTACGTTGGATGAATAATTCACTGTGAAGATCATGTTTATTTAATGCTTTGCCAAACGCTTGGCTTGAATTTGCGGTTTCCAAAAAAAAATGAGCGACATCAGCAATAATATCGTGGTATACAAGCCCAGCAATCTGGCTAAATTTGATTCCTCAGAGAATAAGCTATATATATTTAAAAAAACATCCATTTAAAATCCATATTTGACAGTCTGTTTATATTCACTCCCAAAATCAAAGTGGCCAGTGCAATTTTTTTCAACATATATTTGAGTTTCGATTTAAAGCTTTCGTGACTGCAGGGATTCATCTTCTTGGTTCTTTCGGTAAAGTCACGTAGAAGGGAAGTAATAAAATAATAAAACTAAAACATAATAATGAGAATTATTTTATTATGTTTTATTTTTATTATTGTATTACTTCCCTTCTACGTGACTTTACCGAAAGAACCAAGAAGATATATTTGAGTGTTGGCAATCATGTTGGTGTTGTAACTCGCTGACCCCAGCCCAAAACTGGACACCTGCGCAAAAAGAGCTTCCTTGCTCATCGGATTCCTCCCGCAGTCGAAATGAAGACTCTGATGGAGAAACATCCTAAAAGGCTCCAGACGCCGAAAGAGAGAGAGAGACCTTTCCCCCTTGAGCCTCGCGTAAAAGCCCCCCCCGCCCCCCCGCGTGCCCTCGTCGTCGCAGGTGTCGTCGCTCGTAGCGGAGGGCCGTCGCGAGGGACCACGGTCGCAGCAGCGAGCCGAGGGCACCCAAGCGGACCCCGAGCAGAGGCCGTGCGCGGGGGCGAGCGACGCCACCACCGCCGCCGCCCTCTCCTCCCGCTGCCCCTCCCTGCCTCCCAGTGGCGCTGCCCTGCACCTGGGGAGCGGCTCCATCGCCGCGTCGTTTTTCGCGAGGTGAGCCCGCCCGCCCGCATGCCCGCCAAGTTGTTGTTGTGGTTCGTTCGTTTAGCGGTTTTCGTTCGGGTGTGGAAATTGGCACGCGCGTTTGCTTTGTTTACGTCGGTGACTCGTCGTCGTTAATGAGCCATGATCGATCCGCTGCTCGATGGTCGAACCGAGCCATTGCCATCCCTTGTGAGCCTGTGATGCACCAGTTGACCCAGCATGTGTGCGCAAGAATTGATTCTATCCCTTTGTCGTCCTGCTGTTGGATGTGAGCATCTGTCTAGCCGAGAGTTCTTCTCCATAAACACTTAGAATAACATTCTGGATTTGAAGCCTTCGTGACTGCAAGGATTCATACTCTTAGGTTTTTGCGGTAAAGTCACGTAGGTAAAAAATAACAATAATTATAGAAATAAAATAATAATAAATGGAAATATATCAATTAAATCACAACGTTTCGGAGGCAACACAAGTCGCCGTCTTCAGGTGGGACCGTCACAGCTCAATTTAATTGATTTATTTTCGTTTATTATTATTTTATTTCTATTATTATTTTTATTTTTTACCTATGTGACTTCACCGAAAAAACCTAAGAGTACTTATAATAACAATTTACATTTGTAAGAGACGATTCATCTGAGGAGTCCCGGACGATTTCCACACTTCAGCATCTTTCACAGAGAGCACTGCCCAACTTCTCACAAAGTCTCACCAACCGATCCTTCTCTTGCCTCTTCCCCTTCCTCCCTTCCCTTTTTTCACCGTTGGATTATCTTCGTATCATCTCCAGCCATGTCCCTCTTAGGATATGCCTTACACCTACCACCTTCTCATCCCATTTCTCAGTAATGCTCGCTTGTATCTTTATGCCCCTAATGCACACACACACACACACGTATACAGGTTATTGTATTATGCGATTCAATTTCTAAGTGGATAAAACTATCAGAAAGACATATATATAACAGATGGAGTGCAGCAGTGGCTCAGTGGTGAGCGAATGCATGTCACTGATATCAGTGACGAGTGATATCTGAACCGGTCTTGGGCTCGCCCTTCAGGCCAACCCACACTGACCAGCGCAATGAAATATACAACCTCTGGCTCGTGGAGGCCTTTCATCCAGCAGTGGATTGAGAAAGAGCTGAAATACTCTGAGGTTTTTTTTTTCCTCTCTCTCGGTAAAGTCACGTCGGTAAAAAATAAAATTGAAAGTTAATAAAAGTAATAATGGAAATAAAATAATAAATCACGACGTTTCAGAGGCAACACGGAGACTTGTGTTGCCTCCGAAACGTCGTGATTTATTATTTTATTTTATTTCCATTATTACTTTTATTAACTTTTAATTTTATTTTTTACCTACGTGACTTTACCGAAAAAAAAAACCTAAGAGTATGAATCCTTGCAGTCACGAAAGCTTCAAACCTAGAATTAAAGAGCTGAAACTTTTTTTTATAGTTTTTTTATTATAAATAATAGATATTTTACATAGCAGCCGCAGACGGGCTCGTTGTTAAACACTGGCCGAACATAAGTGTTGTTGTTGGTGGTGGTGGTGAAATTCAACTTGGGGCTTGCTTGCATCTGTGCACAGCTCAATGGGGCTTGCACATTCCGTGTAATCTGCTCAAGAATGTGGGTGGGCAGCATTGTGCCCTTAGATGTTGCCTCTGTGCTCGGGAGTTTATGGTCAAGAGCAGAAGCCAGTTAAAATATCTACATTTGCACGGAATATTCATAAGCCATGTGTTTTGTTTTCCCTTTGATGAATGCTATTTCACTGATTTGCAGCAAAGCTATTCCTTTGTTGTAAAAAAAAATAATAACTTAAACATTACTAGTTAATTATAACCGTGGCACTTATACTCATCATAATCGTTTATGTGATCGTTTCATATTCATGGCGCAGCGACAAACATTTAACAATCTGCCCGCGTGATTTTAAACTTAATGCTGCAAATATTTATGTCGTAAAGTCAAATAATGCAGTTTCTCCAAACACGCATCCGCGCGTGGTAGATGCTCATCACCACTGACTGTCCTGAGTCAGTGGTGGAAATTTCCCGTTATTATGTCGAGGCTAATCTATGTATAGGAAAACCACTGTTGAATTACCATTCAGCAGGAGTACCTATTTTATGGACCCTGGATGGATAATAGGGCTGATTTGACCCCCAACAGAGATTTTAAATCGAGATTGTGAGCTAAGCGCTCTGCCAAAGTGCTCTTGAACGATTTAAATCAGTGCCTACACGAATCTAAATTTCCATGTACCGTCATTCAAACCTATATTTCTATTAAGGCATCGTTTATATATATTAATAAAATTGTAGACCACCCACAAACCCGATAACAGCAGCTGATTATATTATTTAACAAAGCCTATATTGTGAAGCAAAATAAATAACTATCAAAGTCATTTATCTACCTTGCATTGCCGTATTAACTTGCATATCTGACTCCTACACATGTATTTACGTGTCGAGTGTAAGTGGCTGTGAAATAATCGGACATAATAGAGTCTGCGTGCGTCTAAACATTCGTCTTTCTTGCAGGCGGTGCCCGTGCTAATGGCACCGCTGCAAAGTAACCATTTGTTCTGGCGATGTATTTTCGAGTGAATAAATACGTTGCTCAGGACCGTTTTTTGGCTTTTCGTGCGCGCATTTATTGCCATTTCCATTGCCGCCCCTGCAAAACGGCAATACGTTTGAACTAAACCCTCGTGCATATATTCAACCGCGACCATTACTGCCTTTTGCGGGGCAAAGCGAAAACCCGGTTATCAATTTCACTAAAAGGCTGGAGGGTGGCGGCGGTGCCGAAACTATTTTTCAGAGGAAATTAGAAATAATTATACCCAATCAGCATTTGTATTCTTTTATGTCTTTTTATTAATTCAATCGAGACGGCGGACGTAATTATGGAAATTGTTAAACATGTATACTCCAAGACGAAATCCCCTTTTGTGGGCTCTGGCTTTTCATTATTAAAAGCTGGCCCCGTTTTTTAAAAACGTCAAAAATTACCAGAGGCTTAAGTGCAAGTGTGTAGTGCTTCATAATTGCTGCAATTAGTGCTGTGCCATGCCTCGCAATAAACAGTCTTATTCAATCACAAATTGTGATCCACACAGAGGCAGACACAATGTGGGGCCCATATTTAAGTCTTGAGTATTATTATTATAATTATTATTTTCTTGTTTTAACACCGGATGAACATTGGTGCACGTGCATTGTTTAATGCACTCGTAATGGTGAAGATGATCATAATTTACATCTCCATGTCAGTCCACTACTGAATGAGTGAAGGCCTTACACATGCCATGTCAGGCATGAAACGGGGGGGGAGAAGTACGGTCAAAAAACTTGCCACGATGGGAAGGCATAGGGAGGGCTTCATCCAGCAGTAGATTTATAAAGGGCTTTACATTTTTATCGCCAGAATCTGAATTTGTATTTATACTGGAGGAATCCGATGAGCTATGAAGCTCTTTTTCACAGAGGTTCCAATAGGGGTAGGTCAGAAAGTTGCAATAACAAAGAATGCAAAAACACGATAGGGGTGCAATGTATAGGAAAGGTAAGCAAACCACGAAACTAAACAATTTTATTTTTATTTTACCAGGTAAAGCCCACTGAGTTATTAGCTTCTTTTTTCAGAAGTGACCTGGCCACAAATGATAGCTCAACAAAGTGGCTTATCGTGTGCACATTTATAGCAGCCAAATAATCTGAATAATCTAAACGCGGCCGAGAAGGCACCAACCGAGGAGATGGAGCGATGAAATCAGCTCGTGTGTAGGGTGTAGATGCTTAGATTGTGGGACCGTGAGAGACAGTGACGGCTCATGGAGCTCTTCATTCAGCAGTGGATTGCTCACGGCTGATGATGATGGCAATATAAGTGGAGGAAGAGTACCGGACAATTAATTAATCCATGCTCCATCATTTAGGCATCGACGTAAAATGTAAACGTTGCAATGGCCCTCACAATGTCCTAGTTTTGTTTTTGATGTATCGATATCCATGGCTATTGGGGGCAAGTCACTCCAGCGAATACTTTTCACTTGAGACTCTGCAGGATAGGACCCATGCTTTACGTGATTTGGAATGGACAGACTTCAGCGTATCAAGTAGAACGTGGTCTTTTCCATAAAAAAAATCACTGAAAAACAAAACCCCACTGCTTTCAAATGGGTATTTTTCCGCATGGAGCAGCGTGCGTGTGTGTGTATTTCAACAAGTTCAATCATAACATAATAATGGCAGCTCTCGCGGTTATATTAATAAAGAAGCAAGGACTGCATGTAAATGGTGATTGACTGTAATAATTAGCACTGTGTTTGTAACTGTGGCGCTGACCATTTGTCAGAGGCCGCCTTCCCTTTTTCTGCGCTTGCCACTTAGCCCTGGCTCCTGCCCCGGCTTTGTTCCACCATGAACCCAGATCGTGACATTTACCTCTTCCTTACCTCTAGATTTGAAGCTTTCGTGACTGCAAGGATTCATACTCTTTGTTTTTTTCGGTAAAGTCACGTAGGTTAAAAGAAAATAAATAAATTGAAGACGGAAGCTTGTGTTGCCTCCGAAACGTCGTGATTGAATTCATTTGTTTTCTTTTAACCTACGTGATTTTACCGAAAAAAAACAAAGAGTACCTTCCTCACCTGTTCCTTTACCTTTTGTATCCACATTGTTGTGGGCAGCATTGGTATATAAATACTCCGTATGAGAAGATGACCTTAACAGAGAATGGCACAAGAGGCTGGTGCCAGGAAGATGTGGCCACTACTTGAGCATATTGGCACCGGACGGGGAAAAGTGGAAACAAATGACGAAACGTGAAATGAGCACCTACGATGATGATAAAACACATTCTTTGCACTATTTCAGTGCTACATATAAACGGAGTGGTAGCTCCTACAATCTCTCATTTACTTGATACAGCCGTCGTGGCTTTGACGGTACCACCTGAAGACGGAGGCTTGTGTTGCCTCTGAAACGTCGTGATTTTTATTTTATTTTACTTGTTAATGTTTTTACCTACGTGACTTTACCGAAAAAAACCTAAGAATATGCGATCTACTCGTTTATACCTGCCGGCCGTTTCAAATGCAACACCGGTGGATCGGGTCAGCGACCTCTGCATTGCATGCCCTGTGATAACCGTGTGCACCATGGCAGCGTCTGGAGATACTGTGCAAATTGACAATATTATTATTATTATGAAGAGGATATCAGTACTGCATGGGGTAATTTTTCACTCATGATAGCACTCCCCCGATGAGGGACTTATCATTGCATTTGCTTATTGCATTTGGCACGCAATTTCAACCGGCAATAAGCCAGATTTAGGCGCGTTATTATTGCAGGGTTTTGACAAATCCCTTTAAGCGATCATCCCCAAAAAACAGCTGCAAAGATATAACAGAAACAAGCGTTAGCTTTGTGGCACGATAGTAAGTGGCTATTAAACGTCGGAGACACCGCTTGTAGACGTAGAGAGGCAGCCCCAAGTACAGTCTGTCCACTTGATTTTCCATTTTTAAAGATAAGACCAGGCATTTGCGATAATGATAATGAGACGTGTTGGTGATTCATCAAGGTGTGTTTATAAAGCGGCCAAATGAGAGACAGTGAAGGAGAAATGTGAGGGAGAGAACCAACCGTTTCATTATTTTATTAGGCCAAAGCCAGCATTATAGTAAGTCTTCTAAACACACTGATGTGCCCTGACTTTGCTAAATAAGTTCCATCTCCGACCGACCATGCAACCATTACAAGCTTGCTGGCAATGTGGTGAGAGCACCTGACCCGCACATTGAGAGATTACGAGGTTAATTCAGCCAGGGTTCATGAAATTTATACTGCTTTGTGGGAGGACATTAACCTTTGGAATCCTGTGGGGAAATTGGCCCCCGTCACAGAAATGTGGAATTTCTATCAAATGGTTCGGGGCCACGAGTGGAGATGAGATAACATAAAGCACTGGTATCCAGAACACACCATGTTGATGATGAAGCAGTGTTGTGGAATTTGTAGTCAAAATCACAGAAGCATGTCTGCTCTTCATATATCAAGCTAGATAGCCAGAGGCAGATTGGCCCGTCATCAACGCCACGGGTAATACGCGTGAATAGGCTCTTGGTTAATTCCTAAAAAAAAAAATAGCGTATGATGAATGCAGGAGCCTCGTCAAAGCATCCTCGCACCTGCATGAGTGCGAGGCAGTGATCATCACCATTGATGGGCACTGAGCTAGTGTTGGGAATTCCTCTTGTTTGTGGCAGGGGTGAGTTCGAACGGTGCATGACCATGAAAATCATAATTTCCATATGTGACATTTCCATATGTGACATTTCCATTTGTGAAATTTACATATTTGACATTTCCCAAGTAGAGTGAAGCAGAGTCCTGAGTTTGATCAGGTTTTTAGCAAATCATTTAGAGCACGTGGTTTATGTTTTGTTCTTTATTTTAAAATGATGATTAAAACTCACTTTCATCGCTTGCGGTGCCCTCGCAAGTGCTCAATTTGACCTGAGTGCCGTACATCAATGCAGCGTCAACGCAATGCCGCAAATATATTGTGTACTTGCGCATGTTTTGCGATGTTTGTTGCTGTGTTGGCTTTCCGATGTGTTACTTCACGTTGCACAGCGTGTTGTTCGACATTATGTGCAACATTTCGTGCCAAGGCCTGGGAGCTTCTTCACCTTCTTTTGAGTTTGAATCGGGAATTGAATTCAGTTCCTAAAGAAGCTTTGTCACTGGCAGGACAAGATGCTCATGCTTTATTGGCATTACATTGGCATGCAGTGACCTAGATGGGATATTAAACTGTGGCCTTTGCACGGATGACTGAATGCATTCCCATTGGAATGTGGATAATGCTCACAAATGCACTGCCTGTAGTGTGAGATTTGAAAACCAAAATTAGATATTTTACTTGACAAACAAATCTAGACTCAGATGTAGGCTGCTGGCCCAGACAGCAAATTCCATATCAGGACATAACCTGGGTTTGAATTCTGGTAACGACTGGTGAATTAAACTGGTTCTCAAGTATAGCAAGTGTATGCTTTCAGCCCAATCCTAAATAACTGCACAGAAAAAAAACATCACGTTAAATTTGGTATGTCACTTAACCCCTTCCCGTTCCGAGACGACTGCAAGTTGTAGGGTCACCGCTGAATCTCGGAAAGCACAAGCGGCTCAGCGTACATTTTATTCAGGGAGGTGTAGCGCCGCTGTTTTTAAAGACATTGTTATTCACCGCAGAGAACCGTCGCGACCCCACAGCACTCTACGATGGCTGGCACCAAACTGTGCCACACGCCCTCCCGCAAGGCCTTGTGGGAGCCTCGGTACCGATATGGTTATTAACATTTTTAGTTTTTCTTCTGGCGCTGTAGACTTTTAAAAACACCTCTTGTTCAAAAATGCGTGCACAATTCATAGTTTGAATGTAAAATACGAAAAACATTATTTGGGATCGCAAAATTTGCAAGTCAACAACGTACGGTGGAATGTAAAGAGTTTCAGTTTTGCTTCAGTGGATTATGAAATGAAAAAATAAGTCTGCCAGATTTAGAAGTCGTATGCGTAGAATTCAAACTCGCAAGTGCAATGAAATCAGTTGTGACGATCATTGTCTGACGTTATAAAACGGTATAAAGTAGAGTCACAAAAGCCATGTCAATTAGAGTGGAGCACTACAACTCACAGATAAGTGGCTTCCTGCACAAACAAGACCGTTGCTGTGTTCATGTCCATCGGTGGGACAGAGCCCACTGGTTGAACCGTCACATTTTCATCGCAGGGGCAAGTCCCCTTGCATAAGACGGCAAACGTCAACTTCCATGCGAAGAGAAGTGAACAATTTTTTCATCATCAAAAAGGGATGATGAGCTCCATAAAGCCTCACCTACAATTGGTCACGTGAGTTTATGGCCTGTCGCAGTATATTACGGGATATCACTGCAGAGGTGATTTCTCGTAGTTGCCTCTCTTTTAATGCACCCTCTACTGTCCCAAATCATGCACGAATGTCAACGTTATATTTCGACGGGAGCCATCTGTTAAACTCAGAGGCTTGGACACCTGTTCTCACGAGCGCATGTAAAAAAAAAATCGCCCGTGTTAGAGATAAAGGCGTGCGTAAAAAAAAAGAATACGTCTAAAGAATGCATCTCATCTGGACACAATTCGGCCTTTGGATGTTTCGAGGCAGCGGCTCTGCCGTCCGGTTTCCCATCGTAATTGCGCACCACACGGTTGACTCCCTGAGCCCGTGGGCATTTGGCTCTCAATGGCCGCAAGAGTCGGGGAGCGTTTAAGAGATCGTGGGTGCCCAATTACTCTGAGGGATGGCGAAGGGTAGCCGTGGGGACAATGGAGCGTCGCTTTCCATACAAGCCGGATGGACACACTACATTGGCCCGGCGTAATTACACATGATGCAAGACAACCACGGCCATTCACAGAGCAGTTAGAGACACCAATCCCTCCCCGGGCAGTTACACCACCTATTCTCAATTTTTTATTTTATTATTTTGACCTTATATTGTTTCCTTTTCAGATGTGTATATTTTATGATTCGTGCCGTTTCACGCTTTTGGTGTTATCTTTCTCGCTGAATATGTTAATGCTTTACAGACCTTTGAGTATTCGCCGATGGGTGAAGGTCTATCCAAACCATGTCAGTCATGGAGGATGCTTGACAATACTTCACCAGGCTGGTCAGGACCAGTTCAGATATTACTCGTCATCGACGTTAGACCTGGCTAGGAATCAAACTCAGGCAACCAGGTTCACAACACGAATGCTAGCCACCCGTTAAAATGAGAGATGAAAGTGCCTCGCTTGCTCGAAGGACCGTGGAGTCGTGATTATCTCCGTTGTGGTGGCCCTGAACGAGCGGTGGAAATTCCACATTCCTATGGCTCGGAGCCATTGCACAAAGGGAGACGCTGGACCTGTTAAAGCTTTACACTCTTTTGTCGCAGGGTGTAATCGCGGTGCCGAAATTATTCCGCAGCGTGGGAAAGAAGTCAGAGGTTTTGTTTTTTTGCTTTTTGTCCAGTTACGCTTTACCCTTATCCGAGCCGCTCACGGGGATCTAACGCATCTCGCTCTCACAATCGGCTCGTCGTCGATTTTTTGAAGCGTTCAGTTGGTGGTCGTCTTTCCCGGCCTCTCGTCACCGAATCCACTCCAGGTGTAAGGGGCTCTCGCGGCTGTCACCCAGATGAGCCGCGCTTGTCGCTGTGGGTGGCTCAGTGGACTGAGGCCGATGTCAGGATATGGAGTAGCCTTCCCCTCCTCCTCCTCCTGTGATCCTGAGCTCAAGCCTCGAGGCAGATGAGCCTCGAGAAAAGAAAATAGTTTCGCCACTTTTGTCCGAATTCTTTTTTAAAATCTGTGCCAAAACCGATTGACTAAAAAGTGTCATTGCTGGTGGGCGTTCACACGGGCACTGTCGTTGCGGTTTTATTTGTTTTTTTTTATAAATCCCGGAGTAACTGTTAGTTATGTTTCTATTGTTTATTTACTCATTCACTGATTCGGTTGCTTCATCGGAAGCGTCTTCATAAGTTCACGAATGGACGTTTGGATTTCTAGCATGCTTTAATGAAATATACGCATTTACGAGGCTACCAAGAATTCTGAGCGGAACTTAATGGCAATGGTTACACTGATACTAAATATTTCCGAAAATGAAATCGGGCAAAGAAGGCCCCTCCTGAAAAAGAGTATTTAGCATCAGTGAGTCTGTTCTGGAAAAATTACAAAAAAAAACAAAGTGAACGTTGCGAGGAGTATTTTAAATATAATACTTAAGAAATTAATTGCGTTATATAATGGGGGAATAAATACCAATGGGGTTTGTTATTCAAGAATAACGCAACATCCATATTTGCGTGTAATTGAAATCTGTTGCTCAAAACTATTTTTGGGCACCATTCGTGAGGTTGCGCTGTGCACTAATGCCGGGAATTACATTTCTTAGAAGTCAAAGGTCAAAATGTCTCCCTGCTCAAGTGACAAATTGGGCAGCATTCATTTCCTTCAAAGTCTTGAGACAGCCGTGCCATTTATTTATTTATTTCTATGGCGGTATGTACGTTGAACTTCTTTCGCACCGTACGTAGCCAACCGCGCTAATCGGAGGTGCGGAGGAGCCTTCTCTCCATAGAACCAGCACTGGAGAATTTCAAAGAGGTGGTGATCAAAATATCATCCCTGGAGGGACGAGAGCCTCGCCTGGGATTTTAACTTATACCCTTTTCAACTGACAGCTGATCGTTCTAACCGCTGTGTGTATGTAGGTATGTATGTTGAATGTACGTAGCCAACCAAGCTCCAACCACGTTCTGTTTTGCTTGGGCAATGATAATAACACTGAAGCACATAGCTAAATTTATACGACGTTAAAAAAAAATCGCACGTTATAAAAACGTAAAAAAATTATTATTATAATAATAATGACAATTACGCCTTGCGATCAATTAGCCAAAAGCTGGCGCATTCTAGCAACGTTGGCGGAGACCGTGCGGGCAACTCGTCCCCTTGGGGAAGTGGGGACGCTGCCGCGCCGAGGCCAGCTCATCGATTGACCTCGCTTCACCCGCGGCAGTAAACGGACGGTTAAAATAAAGCGTGCTAATAAAAATGAAATAATGCAATAAGCGAGCGGTGATATAGATGTCTGCTGGAATTAATAGAGGCGAAAGCCAGTGTGGCAA
Organism: Lethenteron reissneri; assembly: GCF_015708825.2. Lineage (NCBI taxonomy): Eukaryota > Metazoa > Chordata > Hyperoartia > Petromyzontiformes > Petromyzontidae > Lethenteron > Lethenteron reissneri. Next base: position 4,288,426 of record NC_083789.1, on the reverse strand, counting down.
GAGACCTCCTTGGAAGCCATAAACTACCAAAGTACTCGTCGCAGGGGCAGACCGGCGTGCAAGAGTCACTCAGTGTTTTGCTAATTCGCTCGCCCCCCACTCTGCTTTGTGCCCTCGTTCTAAAAGAAGCGCGCCCTCCTTTACGGAGTGTTTGAGATGGGAAGAACAACCATGCCATCATCACCTTAGGAGCTGTAACTTCACAGCAGCCTCCAAAGTGATGTTCGTTGTTGGAGATAATGCGGCCTTGTTAGCTTTTTCGAGGTACGTTTAGTTACTGTTGGCACGTGCGTGTGTGTGCGTGGGGAGCGGTAGTGTAGTGGTTAGCGCGCTGCGCTATGAACCTGGCTACCCGGGTTCGATTCCCGCTCACGGCCAACCCCAGTGAAGATTATCTGAACCGGTCCTGGGCCTCCCCTAGGTCGACTCAGCCTGAAATGAGTACCAGGTTCGGTGTGTAAACATCGCCACTGGGGAGACAAAGGCGGTCGGGCGTGGTGCTGGCCACCCACCCCCTCGTGTACCTTTCCGGCCTTCATAGGTGCTCGCTAACAGCACTTGCCCCTACAGTCTGTTAAGGCTATACGGGGGATCTTTATCTTTGTATTGGGGCCTCAACGTACACCTAGTCTGACACAAGTGGTGTGGTGACATTACCGCCGCTTAGTAGGGAACAGCGGTGGACGTTGCGTGGAGGATTTTTGTAGGGCTGTACGTGCCGGCATCGTCTGAATCATCTACAAGCAGCAAGTTTGCCGGAAGTCAGCAGAGGTTGCCTGCGGAACAGAGTGGCCTCTGTCGTGGGGTGAAGGAATTTCGAATCCTGGCTCAGGATCGCCAGTGGCGATGAGCGCTGCCCAATTTGCTAATGCTAACTTTTGGCCGTTATCTAAATGTTGATGTGCTACATTTTTTTGTTCGAGTTTGACAACCCTGAGATTTTGACAAACAAACGGAAAAGAGCATTTTACACGTAATGTTTTGCTCTTCTCTACCATTTTTATCCGGAATTATTCTGCAGCTCAGTATTGAAATTGGAATTCCCCACAACATGCTGGGACGATGTTTTATTTATTCACAGAAAGAATGAAAAAAGCGTCAGCTGTAGCACGGCCAAGGGCTCGTATTAAAGACACCTCCACCGAGGCTTATATGAAAACCCGAACGTAAACGGTTTATAGCCACTATAAATGTGGCGGTGTATGGAATACCACATCAACAGGGCATGCATATTGAAAAGGTCCAAAACTACAATAAACATAAACACAACCCCGCCAGGTTAGGTCACGCACGCTGGAATATTTTTTACGTGTGAAAAGACGTATTGCCTGGCATGCATGCATGCATGATGAAGTGATTCGTAGTTGGTTATTTTTGGTGCGAGATCACCGTCTAGGTATAATGTCAGTTTTTAACGTTTACCCTCCACCACCCGATGTAGCCGATCAAGTCACATTATACTTTGACCATCTACAATGCCAAAATTAACTAATTATAAATCGTGATATTGATCGTGAGAGCCTCCGCATAAAGAGAGGGGTGATGCGTTGTGAAACACAAGCACGGCAGCACCTTTGCGATGCATGGCTGCATTGATATTCGGTCATTTCGTGAAAAGTGTTCTCTTTTGAATGCATCCAGCAAAAGCGCAGTGAGACTCGTTTTCATTTGGATACTGTTTGGCATATGTGTTCATTCCCTTTGGCAAGCACGTTTGTGTGCGGGAGGAAACCAGACTGCCTGGATAAATCTCCACAATTACGAGGGGATATCCGTGGAGATAGTCCAACAACCTTGTCGATCGACCATCACCTACTTTGTCGCTGTGCAAGTTGGGTGTGTCACACACGCGATTTGTGTTTGCGTAGTCCACCAACCCTTGTTCCAAAGAATTGGATGACCATATCCTCATAATTGTCATCATCACGCGTTTTTAATCCAACATTGGAGTGGGAATATCTGAATATGATGGTGTATGCATGCTGCATCGTTAATTCGCAAATAGTGTTCATGTGTTTCTATACCGAGTGGGGAGCGGTAGTGTAGCGGTTAGCGCGCTGCGCTGCAAATCCGGCGATCCGAGTTCCCGCTCACGGCCAAGACCAGTGACGGTTATTTAAACGCGTTCTAGATGTCCCCCGAGGTCAACTCAGCCTCAAATGCGTACCTGGTGCGGTGTATAAACATCACCACTCGGGAGACAAAGACGGCCCAGCGTGGTGTTGGCCACCCACCCCGTCGTGTGCCACAGTGCCGGCCTTCGTAGGCACTGCTCGCTAACAGCACTTGCCCCAACAGTCTTTGAAGGCTATATAGGGGATATTTGTCTTTGTAAACACCAAGTAGAGGGCAGAGGAAAAAGTGTGCTGCGCAATTTTCTTTTTCAACATACAAGCAAGCGTAGGTATGCATGATAACAAGGAATTCCATTATGGATCAGAGCAGACATCACTTAGTGCAAAAATTCCGAAAGAGAAACTTCCCTGGGATTGCTCCACTATGCAGAGTGGCAGATAAGGGGCTTCTCAAGGTCAGCCACCGTCGATAAATGAAAATAAAAAGATGAAGAAAAAATAACCTCCACCCCCCCCCCTCCCCACTGCAAACGTAAATGCATGAGACACATGGCTCGAAAGAGATTACATTTGCCGGAGCCGTCTGGCTACCTTTTAGCGGAGCTCCTGGACCCGGCGGATCGTTGTTAGCTGTGGAAGAGGCCCGCGTGATGCTCCGCGCGACATTAACGCGGCGGCGTAAAGGTAACTGGAGGAAAGTTATCAGTCATTCCCACCAGAGCCACGGAAAGTCCCCCGGGTTATTCCGTGTGTGTGTGTGCACGCGTTAGGTTGCCTTGTGAAATAACACACTGGGAGGGGCTCGTGTAGTGAGTGGTTAGGGCACTGTGCTGTGAAACTCGGGTTGCCTCGGTTCGATTTTCTGACCATGGCTAACATCAGTGGCAAGTGATAACAGAATTGGTTCTGCCTCTACCCTCTCTTGACCAGTGTGTCAAAGTATGGTCAGTCAACCCCCATGAGGCCTTCATCCAGCAGCGGATTGATTAAGGGCATTATGTTGTTATTACCGTTGTTATTATTATTATTATACTTGAGGGAACATATTTCAACGTTGCTTTCGTTTGATCTGGCCCCGGATGGAGATGTGAGGTGAGGGCACCAGTCTCTCACATCCCAAAGCTCGGTTAGACTCAACCTGCCACCGACTCCGTTGGAAGCCAACCATAGCCCTGTGGGGAGACTGGCCCCACCTTGAGAATGTGGAATTTCTGCCACTGCATCAGGGCCGTCGAGAATAACGAGCACCAATCGCTAAATCGTTAGCGCAGAAAAATGTACTTTACCCCACCCCTCGAGAGACGGAGGCGGTGTGGTTGATGATTGATGATGAAATAATCAACTTTGGGTGACAAGTCAAAACGTCCCTCCCCCCCAAAAAAGTTTACTGAGCGAGAAAAAATGTACCCGTAAAAACTAAGTTTTTCACTATAAATCCTTTATATGCCTGGCATCGGGGCGGCTTGAGTCATCTCGTCCTCTGGCTTGAGATGGCTGCCACCTATGGGTCAGATGATTGTGTGCCAGCATTAACCAATTGGTAAATAAATATTGAAAAAATTTTCCCTAAACAGTGTAACATTTTAGAATTTTTTTTTCACGAAAATGCATTGTCACCCACAGCGAGTCTGTGTGCAAAATGTCAGCTCGATTGGATCACGGGAAGTGGGTTAAAAAACGACCGAAAGATTTGCACGGTCCTCAGCAAGCAAGCAAGCGAACTTAATATAAAGGATTTAAAAACAAGAAAAACGATCATCACATTCCCAGTACCAACGCGGAGTAGGAGGAGGGCCGAGGTTGTACCCGTAATTGCATTGGTCGAATTTAAAATATTGTCACAATGCGCCGTGGTATTTAACACCCCATTAATTTCATAGCGTGCTATTTCGCAGCAATGCGTTAATTGGGCGGGGAGGCAGTCGGTCGGTCGGAGGCTCTCTCTCTCCCCGCCGGGTCCACCGTCCGTCCGTGCGTCCCGTCCAGACAGCCAAGCCCCACACCATCGCCCGTCGGTTCGCAGCCGGCTCTCGCAACCACCACCCGCAACGAGCCGATATGCGATGGCACGATGCGCCTGGAGCGATGGCACCTGACTGGCATCGGCGGTGGCAACATTTATCGAAGGCAATCCTCGGCTTGCCCCCCACCACCACCGCCATCCGCCACCGGCTTCCTGTAACTCTAAACCGCGGTTGTTGGAAGCGCGGTGCCAAGCATGCGAGAAGCGGTTCACTTGGGCGCTAGCTCTGGCGTTGAACTGTACACTTGTTAACAGACTGCTCTCACAACAATATCGCTGAAATGGAAAACTATCGGTGCGTTTATTTTTTATTTATTTGCTACTCCCAGTAGGGTTGAATTGTCAAGTCTTTTTTTATGCATGCACAGTTAGTTAAATCAAAGTAATTTCTTTGTTTTGTGAGTGGGCGCTAATTTTATTTGGTTGTCGTCAGCTATTTTTGTGAATTCCACATTCCTATGATGAGAGCCGATCTTTGCACATGACAACTGCTGATTACTTCGCGCATATAAATGGGATGTTGACGAGCATGCGGGACACTGGAGTGGGATTATCAGCTGAGTTGAACCCCAACCGGGAGTTGAACCTGCAACCTTCTGAATGCGAGTCAAGTTGTTAATTTTTACCTATATTTCATCAGTCACGCCTCTTCACACTATTCAAAGCTCGCTTTTTGAACCCGGTACGCAACAGGCAAGATACAAACAAAACACGGCACAGTCGGGGAAAGGGCTCCTCAGCTACAAGGCCAAAAAGGCAGAGTTTGTATAAAACATGAGCGAAAAATCCTACGACTTACTCTGCCCTCCGAAATATCGCACACACTTCTTGGCTTTCAACCTTTGTGAGCTGTCGGCAGTCGTTATTCATTTCCCGTGCGAGATTCTCGCGACTACGCGCAAGTGCTTGCTGAGTCGCGAGAGCCGGGCGAGCGAGCCGGGGGCAGTTTCCGAGCTGCACAAGAAAAGCCCCTTCCCAAAAAAAAAAAACACCGTTTCGATTATGTTTTTTTAACCACTCTTCATTTATCCCGCCGCTTTGTTTCCACTTCTCGCAAGGTCCATCTCGATAGGAGAACAAGAGAATCTCATTTATTTTCTGGAGCTTGGCCAGCCCAGCTTCAGCTGGGTTTGGACAATGCGGCGGGGGGGGGGGGGCGGTGGTGGGCGACTTGAAAAAGGGATACAATGATTAATAGGAGAGTGGTTAAGCTGCAGACTGCGTTACGGAACTTTTGCAGCATTGTTGGGCACTGAATTAACCTCGGGCTACAGTTGCGTTATCCGGTGTTGTGACGCTTCGGCGAGGGTGCCCGCCACGCATTTGGAAGGTTGGCGAGTTCAAACTCCGGTCATCATCATTGTCATCGGCGCTTTATTCCCAACCAAGTGAGAGTCCTTTGAGAGTAAGCGCCTGACGTTGTTATGTTGCCCGTCATTCCAACACTTTCTTTTCATTCCTGCGTGGCGAATCGTCCCAATCGCTGGGCGCGTGAATGAGGCGGAATTTTTCTCCGCAGAATTTGTACACGAAGGCAGAAATGACGCAAATGTGCCGAAGCAAACCCGACACGGGTTGAGCGCTAGAAGTGTCTCTTTCAAGGGAGGCTTAGCCCTCGAAGCAATACATTACACTTGTGATTGAAAGAGATTTCACAGCATCGTAAAATAATAATAGCGATAATGTTTAGCCCTTTGTGAGTTCGCTGCTGGATGAAGGCCTAACTACGTGCTTACGCAGTCATGCTGGGGGTAGTTTGAGAAACGTCCTCCAATGCCTGTCAAGTAGCCTTGGTGAAGCAGGGGGCCTACGTATAAGGACACAGATGATAGCCACGCAGCTGATTCTGCAACGCATGCGCGGCTGTCCCTGGAACCAGAACATGTATTTATACCGGAGGAATCCGATTGGCTATGAAGCTCTTTTCACAGATGTCCAGTAGTCCCGGTGCTTCCGGGCCTGGTTTGCAGTGGTCACAGCCATGTTACACATGGGATACCAACAGATACACCCACTTTAACAGGAGCACTCAATTTTATAGGCTCATATTTAAAGAGATATATTTTCACTATTAAAAAGAAAAAGTTGCCATTAAAATGAAACTGCATTTTATACGCAGTCGTAACTGAACGTAACTACGTTTTGCAAACTCGCGAAGCCAATCTCGACATCCCGAATTAAAGGCGAGCCACGAGGAGCCTATCGAGCGATCCATCAAGCAGACAAACATCTCACTTCCGCCGCTAGTCCGAGGACGTGTGGCCCCTTGCCTGCTATTGGCTGCGGCTTCTCAAAAGGAAAGAGAGGGAGAGAGAGAGAGAGGTCCTTCCAGGTCATTTGCCCGCTTGTCTCGCTGGTCCGGTAGCCCCTGCTTATGAGCCTTCCCGCTGGGATTGGCGAGCACAGAAGAGAGAGAGATGGAAAATGGGCCCGCGATTAGGAAGCACGTCCGCGATTACATCCCTCCTGCCCGGCAGAGATATGGCCCTCCACAGGCGAGGCACATGCCGCATTACCACGCCCTGGCCATTAAGGGTCATTGTGTGCTCGCCACCGATTGTGATCTGATTGCCGAGGCTTAAATAGATGCAGTGGTTTGCCACAGTCTGATGCACATGGACATTGGCGGGCAACATTTTTAAATGCATTTATTTTTGTTACTCCCCATATCCCACCCACCCCCCCCCCCCCCCCCCTGCACTGTACATTCGTCATCTCGCAGTTCCATATTTGAGGATTATTGAAGCGGGGTCGGTGGACTGAGACTCTCATTCTCCAGCGCCGTGATGTGCCCAGTAGATAGAAGTATAGCAACTAGGTTGCTGATCACCTTATATGGAATATTTAGGTGTCATCTCACAGTTATATGTAGATATTTTTTTTCTCTCTCCAGGTACTCTGGATTACTCCATCCTGGCAATTACTCATTGCAATGAATTAGCCGAACCTAATGCACAATTCTCCGGAAAATTGTCTTCATTCTCAGCAAGGCTTCATGAATATCATCGTTATTTGTTTATTTTTTTTATACCATGCCTCCCGTCCAGTACATATCGACCATATCGACGCACCCAATAAAAACATTTTGTATGAAGCAGTGGTAAAGTGGTTAGTGCCACTTGAGTGCGATTTCCAGTCATGGCTAACATTATCGGCTAATATTGGCCGCGAAAGCCTACATGATAAATTGAATTATATGCACTCATTAGGTCTTCCCAGATGTGATCATTTTGCAGAAAAAGATGGGAGATGGGAAGTGAGTACCACTTTGTTGGAATTCCACGTTAATTGCCCGATGGATTAAGTGGTTCCAGAACGAAAACGTGAAATTACCATCACAGCCACAGGGCTCTGCCAACCCAACAGAGCACCTCCTCCCGCGAGGGCCGAGATGGTTTTGACACCTTGCGACTTTAATTTTTTTTTTAATTCGGGAGTCGGCATTTCTGAGTGAGAACTATTTGTACGGAGGGCGCTGGGACGTTTGGCACATGGAAATGATGAGGTTAAATGAAGGGAATAAAACACAAGGGGGGGTGTGGGAGAAGAGTGAAGCTGACAGGGGGATGGGGGGGGCAGACAAGAGACGTTGGTGCATGCCGAGAAGCGCTGCCGCTTCAGCCGACGATCGTTGAACAGGGCGCAATTTTCCACTGGAAACATTGTCTGTCTAAAGTAGCAATCACCATTTCTGTTTTTTTTGCCCACGAGATAAGGCGGAGGGGGGTGAGATGGGAGAAGAATATAGAGGGATGCAAGGCGGTCTGTGACAAATGGGGTGCTGCGGTGGCGAGATGTTAACTACCTCGCCTGGTGTGCAGGAGGTCGTGGGTTCGATCCCTACCCTGATGCCTGCTGAATATTTGGAGTTTGCGTGTCTCTCTTCACGTGGTCGCGTGGATTTTTCTCCGGGTCCTCCGGTTCTTCCCTCCACATTTCGAATCAGTGTGCGTATTTGGATGATATACATGTCCACATCGTTGGGGCTATCATTTGTGGCCAGGTGGCTTTTGAAAGAGAGCTGCAAACCTCAGTGGGCCTTACCTGGTCAAATAAAAAATCATTGAGTTGATTTCTTTTTAAACGTCTTTCCCACGAAACAAGACGGAGTGGGTGGGAAGAGAGAAAGAGAGAGGAGTCTGTGACACATCGGCGAAAAGCACAAGGGTAACAGCGGGAGTGGGAAGAAAAAAAAATTGCAAAGGGGAAATCGTGGCGATGTAAGCCCACCCCTCTTGGGCACAGGGGGCAAGGAACGGTGCCCTCTCACGCGTTGTGCGCGACCTCCTGCACAAGTGGACGACGCGGCTCCTCGGCCCCCGCTTTGTTGCCGCGTCCATTGCTCACGCGCGCAGCGTCGCGACAACTGAAATCTGCACGGGAAGTTGTTAAACATGCGGGAGCTCGCTTGACTTGTCGTCATCATCATCTGGATCGAAGGCCTCCTTACACAGTCCAGTGCTGCTCCTCCTGGCACGTGAACTGACCTCAGCGCTCCATCTCCGCTGGCAGTCGCCCCTCTTGGAAGGGTTCGGTCGTCTGGCTGCTATCCATCAGCAGTCTGGTCGATCGTCCATCATCCCATCTCGCGATGCGTCCAGCGCAGGTCCCGTTTACTTTTCCTCATTGTCGATATGACGTCTCCTATTTTCACATGAATCTGTGTTGGTTTATTTGTAGACATCTGCCATCTCCTCCACTGATATCCCACTGATTCGCCAAATGTTGCACTACTTGACTTTTCAAAACAAGATGTAGGGTACCATCTGGCTTGGTGACACTGGTGGAGCGCTTCAGAATCAGAATTAGGATCTGTATTTAGACTGGAGGAAGTATTTAGTGAGTTATGAAGCTTCTTTTCACAGATGTCCAGTAGGGCCAGGTCATACCTAACTGAATACCCAAGTGTACCTGAGTCGTGCTTGACTTACGATCGGAAGGTTGCGAATTTGGGCGTATGAATTCCTGCCAACGCATCATTGCGGGAAGGCAACAGCGTCTGTCCTTAGGATAGACATATCCCTACCGTTGGAGTTTGGAATTTTCACCGCAAATGCTCGAGTCTACTGGGATCGATGCCACCAACCCCCATTGCTGATCCGCACGTGGAGGAAAACACTTCGACTTGACGTTGTGTTCTTCTTGGTTCTTTCGGTAAAGTCACGTAGAATGGAAATAATAAAATAATAAAAATAAAACATAATAAAATAATTCTCACGACGTTTCGGCCACAACGCAAGCAGCCGTCCTCAGGTGAAGACCAGGTCTGTCGGGGAGACTGCGTTTTTATTATTTTATTATTTCCATTCTACGTGGCTTTACCGAAAGAACCAAGAAGATGAATCCCTGCAGTCACGAAGGCTTTAAATCGAAATTTGACGTTGCGACTCATGCCTCGGCGTCAAAGTTGTCCAGGTTCTCAGTTGACAACTTGAGCGCGCGTCGGTGCCGCGTTCACCGGCGTTACGTCGAGAGAGGGATTTTGAGCATAGGAGCTCTGCAGAGCGACGGCATTGTTGTAGGAGCGGCTGAGCCCGGGGTCAAAGATCAATGACTTATGCATGCGACTGTTGGGGAGAAATAGTCACTGGTCGGTGCCGTTAAGAAAGCGCAGCCCTTGGCTGCCCTGTGTCAACACAAACAAAAGGGGGGCGGAACACAAAGATCCGTTCGCCTCCCTTCCCTCCCTTCGTCTTTTCAACCTTGCACTCGCCTTTTATTCTCTCTCCGTCTTTACTCTCTCGCACTCGGGGCGCCCACGAGAGAGTACAGACTCCCTCCCGAGCACACACCGACTTCACTCGCGTATGTACACACGCCTGCCCCCCCTTCCATCTCCCCACTGCCCCCCTCCCATTAGGGCAGCCACTGCTCCCGCGATCAAACAGTGCCATCATGTACTGGGCCCTCTACCAGTAAGCAACAGAGACTCACTCCCTCGTGTCACCACCCGCTCAATCGCCACCCAAAAACGCCTGAGCTCCGCAGCGTTTAGAAGCGCTCCGTTCGCTGTAGCCGGAGCTGTCACCGCGTCGTGTCCTCTCGCGCGTGGATCGCAGCGCCCTGGGGTTTGAGTTCCGCGAAAGTCATAAGACCAATGGCAATTGTAACAATGGTCTTCTTTGCCCTGTGTCTCCGTTAGGTTGACAGAGGCTACCTCTTGCGGTAACTCATTCTTCGGATATTGCCCGTGTAATGAAAATCCGCAAGCCGTGCTATCCGCAACTCGTGTTAAAATCCAGAGCCGTAGCAGGATGTGAAAAAGAGAAAGACATTTCGTCCATCCTCAGATGGATTTTTTCCCATAAATGCACTTTTTTTTGTCACGGATAAGAGGAGTGAAGGAAGTTGGGATGCGCTTTCCTCCGTCTCGTGGTGCGAAGCAGCCAGCAGGGCAATCGTGATGCAGTCATGGGGGGGGGGGGGGCGTGGGTGGGAGATTGGTGTTTTGGAATCCGTGGGCCTTTCGGGAAGAAAGACGCTTGCGATGCATCTTCCGAGATGACGATTAACTTTATTGCACGTTGCTCTGCGGAGCCCCGGGATTTTTTTTTTAATGCGGAGTAAAATGGGATGACGTCGCAGATAGTGTTCGTGCGGCGAGCACCACAATTTTACAAGTAATGGCTCTGCTGCTGACCCGGAGCCTGACTTTATCTCTGAGGACAGCGAGTCTGAAAAGCTTTTTTTAAGTGGCAAATAAATAAATGAAACTGTGCAACGCAGCCCAAAACAAAACTGCCTCTCTGGATGTGATGTAGGTGTCCAGTTTACGGACAGGAAGAACGTCAGATAAAAAAAAAGACGTTCGGCATTTTTGCGATCTTCCTCGTTGGCTTAGGATCAAGGTGCATTGTAACTTTAAAAGTATTGGCTTTGATTCACCACAGGCACGAACGTTTAATGTAAATCAATGAGGCAGGTGATTCATATTTCTTTGAGATTCATAACACTTCTGGTTTTGTTGTAACACGTGTGAATGCACAAGTGTGTGTTGGTGTATTGCACCTTCAGAGTGTGCCGATATTTTTAAATAAGGCAAGCGTTTCGCGTGTGTCTGTATAACCAGCCGGCGGGAAAGGTATCAAATGAACATGCCACCCTCAGGAGTTGATGTACGCTCTGCATGATTGCATTTTTTAAAGGCGCCTTCAACACACTAAAAAAATGTTTTCCCAAGGCTAAGCCATTATGAAACGTAGATTCGTATCCCTGGCATGAGATCGTCATTCTCGGAAAAAGCAAAAAAAAACAAGTTCGCTAAAGCATCGGCCCGAAGAGATGTACTGCTGCCTGGCGTCCTGAACTTTCAACCCTCGGCACCCGTCAAGAAAGAAAATCCGTGCGATGTAGCGGAGTCCCCCCTATCCCCCCTATCCCCCCCCCCCCCCCGAAAAGAAAACAAAATTTTGGCTTTCATTTTCTTCCGTGCTGTGCTACAATTTTCCGTTCGTCGATTCATCCGAGGTTGCCGTGACCCCGCACAGGTTTCTTGGGATGGCAGCTGCAGAGCATGCGTTGCGAGTCAGATCGTTTCATAGGATGTGGCGGCCGGAACCCTCGGTGACTTTGGCTTCCCTTCCTCTTGACGAGGGCAAAGATGCCGGCTTCACCCGTGCCTTTAAGTCAGACTGCCGCTGGTAATGTACTGCAAGAGGAGAGCCACCGTTTCTTTCGGCAAACATTTTATTTATTATTTATTTTATTTCTCATGAAGGATTTCAGCTGTCCGACGCTCGCACTTATCGGTAACCCTCCCTTGGACTTCGACTCTCCACTGGCTGTTGAAGATTCATCGTGTGCCCGATCGCGCCTCTCACACTGTGACCACCGCATCATTTCGCACGGCCGGTTTACATCTGGGCCTGATTATAACCGGAATGTTATCTTTTCCTTATTCCGAACCATGCGGTCCACGCTGCCATTAATAATGGTTGCCCAGCTATGGGCAAAAGTGAATATGGAAAAACACGTGTCCTGTTTTTACATATTGTAAAAACAGAGCATTTGTGGAAAGAGAAAAGGTAGTGAACTCCTTTCTTCATCCCCCGTAGCGTCGAAAGAGAATGAGCCCCCCCTGCTGAAAGCTCAGAAACCCCCCCAATACCCCCCCCCCTCTCCACTAAGTTGAACATTTGTCATACTACAGCACTGTTCTTCACTGATTTTCAGAGATAGCGCCACTTTTGCCGATAAGACATCATCAGTGTGTGAGGGCCGCCACACATTTGAAACCATTGGGGGTTTGGCAGCAGCAGCAGCAGCACGATGATAGGGTGTGTGGGGGGGGGAGTTGTCAATCGTTGTCTACTGTCCGGGGCTGCACGTCAGGGGCTGCACTGAAGGCCACTAGGGGCTTCCAGTGGCCCGCGGGCCTTCCAATGAAGAACGCCGTGCTACAGGATCTTCTCTACGTATCTCTTGTTATTCTTTTATAAATGTGCGGGGTTGCCAAAGCAGATGAGCGCTAACTCATTTTGCTTTGTCTCATTCATCGGTGAATTGTATGTTTTAAACATTGGCACTTTGTACATTTTAAATGCGATAATTAGATCTACCTTGTTTCGTAACACGTCTCTCCCTCGATTTAAAGCCCATCTAATTTACACTTGGGAAAAAACACACTCTGGCTGTCAAAATGTTGAACCGGAAGTATCACCTATTCTATCAGGATATCAAATAGGTTTGGCATAATGAACAAATAGGAGACATATTACGACAGGATAAAATAAGAAATCATAAATTAATTAAGTCCACGAAAGGCAGGTTGATTCATGCTGCTTAACAATGTCGTTCATGTCATGCCCTGAAAAGCAAAGCAAGTGCTACATTTGCAATCAATAGATACTACATAGAATCCCGCGGTATATATTTTTAAAATGTCTAAAACTAGGTGCTGTTCTTAAATTCACGGCATGAGAGCAGTTTAACACGTTGGCTTTCGAGACCAACATTATCCATAATAACAAAGGTTGTTGGGTTCGACTGCGTAAATATAAACGCGTCATTAAACCCGCCACCACCCGACACAGCCAATTAGTAAGGTGTGTCACGTCAACAAAACGTGGCAATTTGTTACTAGTACAGCACACCCGTGTGTTGGAGAGTAAACCCACAACATGTGCAATTGGAAACTCATATTATGGATAATAATCATCCGTTGGTTATTTTATTCGGGTACTGATGCCCTTCATCATTGTCAATGGAGTTGGGTGCAGCCATCGTAGACAACGCTCATTTGAGTGTTGGAGAGACACTGTGATTTTTTTTAGTGGTGAATCACCAAAGCCCCGGGCAACGGATCTGGCCGCTGCCCTACAAAGCCACTGCTAATGGGACCTACTGTGTGCACATTTTAGCTTTCCGCACGAGGAATTTCCATGCGAGCAAAGCCACTCGCCGTTAAAGTTTTTTGGCGGGCTCAAAGCCAGCGCTGTCTGCCCATGCTCTTAATTGCTTGGCAATGCCAGCGTATATTTTGCAGTCCTTGGCACCCAGGCCAGTGTGATTTCAAGTTCAGCTTAGTTTCGTGGGCGGTTTGCCAAACCAATCGTGCAATCCATCATTCGGACAGGGATACAGCACGCGACTGGAATCCTCATATTTTGGTAACCTTTGTGACGTATAAAAAAAATGTTCGTGCCGATGATAGCGTGTTGTTTCATGCGCAGCACATGGAGTCGTTGTAGTATATATGTTGTGTGCGTATTTGTCTTCGATGATGTACTTTGCGTGTGAATGTGACACCAAGGTTGAATTGTTTTCAGGTTCAGATGAGCTATTGGTGAAAATTCCACATTCACATGGCAGGAGCAAGTTATCAGACGACCACTGTTTTGTGTCGGTAGCTATTTCATTTTTTGCTTTCTTTCGTGTTTGCGAAGTTGTTTTTCAACAAACATTACCGTCCTCTTCAACTAAAATAATACCAACCAAGCCACAAGATTTAATTATGCAGCCAATGCATATTTTAATGTAATAAAGTGTTTCATTGGTTCAGTCAGATATGTATTAATTTAGATATCCTATCTAAGGTATCCATATGAATAAATATGCAATTGGGATTTCAATATTTATTCCCCCCAGATATGTGATGAACTGTCAGGATTTGGGGGGTGGAGGGATGTCAAGATTTGAGTCATGAAGAGGCATTCTTTCTCACTTTTATCATCCCGTTTGTATTATTGCATCTCATTGTTGTTGTGAACAGTTTTTATCTTGCTACCTTGTAATAATATCTTGCGTATTTTTTTTCTGCATATTATTTCCATGCATCGTAAATGCGCGCATACGATTTTAACGTATGATGTTACGGATGCAGCATGAGCTTAAGAGTCAAATTTAATCTACGGATCAATTCATCTTCGCATACTATGTTGCAACAACGTATAGCCTCTACGCGTAAGTGTAACGTGTGAAGTGTGCCTTCAATTACCCTATAAGCCTCTCAAAAGGGCACCGTTAAAGCAAAGCATGGTAGAATGTCATAATGCGTAAAGAGCATTTTGAATATTACAGTTTGTGAACAATTTTCCACTAAGCTGGGTTTTGAAAATATTTGGTGGTCCCCGCAATATTTCTGTGCACGTGGGCGCATTACCAAAATTGGTAATTTGCCGTGAAATTGAAGGTTAGGAACCCAGTGGCGTTACACGTAGTCTGAATTTACTCACTCCAGCATTTTAAATCGCGACATTTGCATTCGGGGTAGAATGCTTCACCCACCCAGCGACATCGATTCTTCAAGGTTTCTTGCAACTGTCAAACATTTGTAAAACTTCGTGCTGAATGGTAGTACTGTGAACCCCTTACATAACCAGATACGATTGAAAAAGAACAGCGATTCTTGCACGTGTGATTTGACGCATGCATGGTGAGCTTTCGAATGGATATTAATACATTAATCATTAGTATACCCTTTATCGTGATTTGAGTTATTCATTTTAACCTTTGTGCCACCTGGGGAGATAACGTTAGCTGATTTTTGTGCACTTTTCCAGGGGGCAGTTCACACAGCAGTTGTCCATGAGTCAGTGAGCATCGCAACATTTTGCAAGGAATCATGTTTAAAAAAAATACGGGACGTATTTTCACCAGTCTCCTCATGGGAAATCCACTTTTGGCATTCTGCAGCGTTGTACTCATTGTATCGACCGCGGAGACACGAGAGGCCGATTCCGCACTCAGCTCACAACATTTTGATTGAGAGTTGAGCAGTCTAAGCAGAGGGTCACTTGACTGGACGTTCCTTCTTCTTTACGGTTCAAGTTTATATAAGGTCAAAGATAAAGGTGCAGCCCTGCAAATTGTTCGCTCATGCCGCTGCTGGTGGAAGGGCCTCCACTAGAGGGCTCTCTGGAGACTCCCCCCCCCCTCTGAAGAGGGTATCTTGGCCTACTCTTTTCAACGCTGGAAGAGGTGGGAGAACCCGACACTTTATTCCGCAGCACGCGACCTGCCGATCGCCAACTTTATCCTGCTGGGTCGAAAGTGACAATAGTCTAAAGTTTCTCTCTCCGGGCCCAGTGCCAAGGTTTGCTGCCCGATACCATTTCGCCAGACAGCCAAGTGATAGCATGCGAGATAAACAAAGGGATAAAATGGCTCTAGGCACCAGCCGGTCACACGCTTTCCTGCGGAAGTTCGTAATCTCACGGTATCCGCAAAGATGAGGACACGGCGTGTCGGTATCGTGGCCAAATTGACCGCGCCCCCGCCCCGCCCCCCGAGCAACGTAATAAATAATGTTCCACGTAAAAAGAATCCAAGCAAAGTTCAGCTGGTCAGCAAAATGTGAGCGGTTGAATGTCGAATTGGAGTGGGCGCGAGGCAGTGGCTCGGTGGCTCTTAGCGCGCCACCCCTGTGACCGACCTGCCTGGAGAAGAAAAGTACAGGACGGTGCAGTCCTCTGTGAGAGCAGGATAAGCTCCTGTGCCATCTTGAAGAGGCAGCAGCGCAAATCTACCAAGGAAGGACGTGTGGCTGCTCCTCAGAGCTCTACATTCTCTCTGACCTGTCCAGTGTGCCACAGGGAATTTTGGGCTCGGCTTGGCCTGTTCAGCCATCTGCGCACTGATCAAAACCCAAAAAAATGACAAACGTGCCACGGTCATCATCAACTATGATGGACGAACAAGAGAGAGAGAGAGAGAAGACGCCTGTGAGCCCAGTGACCTGACTATGATTCCGAGGCAATTCTTAACATTAGTCGAGAGTGATATGTGAACTGGTCCTGGGCCGCCCCCCCCACTCCCCCACAACCATTCACCCATTCGCACTGACCAAAGTGGTGAAGTATGGTCGAACAACCCTCTTGGCCAAAACGGCGTGATGGGTGGCTTCATCTTCCTGACGTAGTTTGACACTTTTGTCCGAAAAATTGGAGGAAAGTGCAGGTGCATCGATTAATCGATTCATAATTAATTGATTAACAACTTTTAAGCAATCAAGGTATGAATGATTGATTAATAGATTCCTAAAAATATTAATAATTAAGGATACATTTATTCATAATAATTATTGTATTACTAATTATTCATCATTGAATTGCTTAATCATTATTACTCAATTAATTATGAATCGATTAATCGATCATTAATACCGTAAACGGTTGAGGTTCCACTACTGATGACAGAGATGAGCCAACTTGAGTCGGGGGGGTTGGGGGAAGGGGGCACATCCAGCCTGTTTGGAATGCGCGGTGTCCGTCGCTGACAGCACCATTTTGGCCACATAGTCTTAGCCACGGCTCGGCTCAATAGGAGGCGGCTCAAAGGCACGCTGGACTTGAGGCGGCTCTCAGCGTACGGCCCTCCGAGCCTCCCGTAAGCTGAGGCTGAGCCAGGAGATGGCCGGGCCCGCTCACTGCTGCGTCTGCGAGGACAGCTGAGCAGCTCAAGCCTGAGTTAGGCCGCGTTAGAGATGGAGCCAGAGTTGAACCTCGATGAAGAACACGGCTTTCTCGATATGATGTAGCCATGTCGACCCACACGGTGCACCCCATATTCTTGTACAGGGGAATTGAGTTTCCAGGTCTGTACGGCGTACAGCCGTTTCAATACGGGCAAAAAAATGTTTCTCTTTGTTTGTGTTTCTCCCTCGTGATGACTTTTTAGGATGAATATTGAGATTTATAAAGGGCACGGGGTGACCAATGAGGTCCGAATTGTTCTGTGATAAGGTAGGGCACTGATAAGGGGTTGACAGGTATGTATTTGTATGTTTTGTTGCATATAGGTGCGTCAATAAAAGTGTTAAGAATAGGAACTTAACCGTATGAATAGAGCATGTGTCTATTTTAAGCCGTGCCGTACTGAGCCTAACTGTTGCACGTACTAATCGACTTAAGTAGTTTTTTTATTCTCCACCCTCTAGATCTGCTTTTGCTGCTATTTTCATTGGCATTCATTGACGCCGTTGCGGTCTTTAGCTTTGGTACTTGTGAACCGAACGTGCGGTAGGGGAACAATCTTTCTTGCGCACAAAGTGTCGGACAATTAAGTCAATTCCTCAATGGTCCATTAAAGATTTGCTGGCCGTCTACACGCGGCTGAGCTAATCAGCGTCCGCCGGTGAGATTTAAGTAAACCTCTTTATGTTTTTTTCCCTTTCCCGGATCAATTGCGGTTACTTTATTTTAGATTTGTTCGTGTTGCTGCAGGGACCGGGAGTGTAGTGGTTACCCCGCCGTCCTATGACACCCAACGACCCAAGTTCGATTCCTGCCCACGGCCAACACCGGTGACGATTATCTGAACCCGTCATGGGCCTCCCCTAGGTCGACTCAGCCTCATATGAGTACCTGGTCTGGTGCGTAAACATGACCAGTGGTGCAAATTTTTTCTCGTACAGCACACCGGTGTGTTGGAGAGTAAACCCACAACATTTTTAATTGTAAACCTCAATTATGGATCATAAGCAACCGGTGGTTGTTTTATTCGGGGACTGCTGCCCTCCATGGGAATGTGGAAAGTCCACCATTGTCGATGGAGATAAGTCTATACCGTTGTTGCCTCAAACATCACCACTGGGAAGACAAAGGCGGCTGAGAGTGGTGTTGGCCACCCACCCCCTCGTGTGCCGTGCTGGCCTTCATAGGTGCGACTCGCTAACAACACTTGCCCCGGAAGTCTGTTGATGCTATACGGGGGGATATTTGTCTTTTGTCTTTGTGCATACTTATAGTCACGTGTGTGGGTGTATGTGCGTGCGTCCGTATGTGCTATTTTTCGTGTGTGTGTTCATGGTCGACCGGAAAGTAGTGACCCATTAAGCCAATGCTTCGGTGGGGAGGGGGGGCATTTGCTGACAGACTATCATGTTAACATTCATTGATTGACCACTTACTTACCTCCATTAGTGCACTTACGCATCCAGGTCAGTGGCAAAGAATAAAGCCCCGGCTACTTTTGCTTTGCGTAAGAGTGAGGCAACAGCAAACGTCATGCAAACTGAAATACTCCCATTGAAGATTACTGGGGAATGGGACAATTAAAGACCCTCTTATTTGGCGGCCTAATGCAAGAATTCGACTTTTAAGCCCTGCATTTTCCAGGGCATAGTGCACTAATATCTCCCCTCCCCGTCTAGAACAAGAACGTATGTTCCCCCAAATATAAATGCAGTGAGATTCATTGCATCCGCTTAAAAAAAATGAGCAAAACATAGCGTCGAATGTTTTGAAAGTGTGAATAATGCATATTGCGTTTAAAAAATAATAATAACTTGTGAGTGATTTCCACTCTTTGGGCCTGTTATTAGGGTTGGCCACTTGATGTGATTGCCCTGCGTTGTTATGGGCTCAGATCAGAGTTAAGAGTCCACGCCTTTATATGGATCTTTCTTTCTGTGTGTTAAGACAGTTCTCCCCAAAAGATCAACCAGCAAACTGTGGAAAACTTTAAATGAGAAATTGAATCTTGGCGGCACGCCATGCGTAGATGTTTTAAATAAATAACTAGACGGATGGGTACGTGCGTCTATGGACAGATTTACGAACTCACACGGGTGCACGGGACTTCTTTAACATCGCTCAGTGGTTTAGCCTCTGGCAGTCATCGTGTATGTATGTTGAATCTCGTTTGCACCATACTTAGCCAACCACGCTAATGAGAGGTGCAGCAGAAGGGCAACAAACTAAACACAAAAAGCAGTTATAAAGAAATGAGTTTTCAAACTAGAGTATTTAAAAGTACACAGCTCCATTGCCTTCCTAATATCTAAAGGAAGAGCGTTCCAGACGGCCGCAGATGCGCATCTCAAAGCGCACGATGTGGTGACCGTCTTCCTTTGACGGTTCGCCAAAAGCCGCTGCGAGGATGACCGGAGTTTGTGTTGACGGTTTACGCTCTTTGACGAGATCAGCGAGGCATCGTGGGTGTATTTGTGGCAAGCGCACAATTGTGTCCCTCCAATAAACCTTTCGTCTGGTGAATTTTCTGTACGTGAGTTTTCATTCTTTCTCTCATTCATCTTCATACCCACTTCTCATCCATCTTTGTCAAGTTCTTCAATCATTTCCTGTAAGCTCATTATCATCGCTCGTTATAATAACTGTGTCATCTGTTATCATTTGGAATCTGTGACCTCTCTTCTGTTTTAGTATTCTCCAAGCCACGTTAAGTGTGATTGAAAAAACAATAATCAATTGTGGGATAGTATCGTTTTTTTATTCAATCATCTTTGACCACCAACAGTATTATTTATTAAGACAAAAGCATTTATGCCGGTGTGTCGTTCTGACAAATATTGATAGTGGTACGGTATATACAACTTGCTTGTCTAACATGTTTTTTTTCTTCACAATTTCAATAACTACGGTTTACAAAAACGGTATTTGTTATATTTTACTTGCATGCTGTCTTATTTTCCATCCCAGTTTAACGTGGTTGTTTGCCTCTCGAACTGAGCTTTGTTATCTCAGTGAGCGTTCACCTGCTCGTAAATGAGGCGACCGTCTCCGTCTGTCTCAAAAGTCAAAGAGTCAAAGAGTGTCCCTAATCACATCAGCATTGCGTGCCGCTTATCTCCGTCGACGGCCTTAAGCTCGGTGCGAAATTCTATTTTCTGACGGCAGGCACCCGACCACAACTGCTTTCGACTTGCCAGAAGAGTGATGCTCATTTTTAAAATCCTTTATATTAAGTTCACTTGCTTGCTTGCTTGCGCTTACGACCGTGCAAATCTTTAGGTCGTTTTTTAACCCACTTCCCAGTGATCCAATCGAGCTTACATTTTGCACGCATACTCGTTGTGCGTGACAATTTATTTTCGTGGAAATTTTTTTCCATAACTTTACACTTTTTAGGAATTTTTTTTTTATATTTAATTACCAATTGCTTAATGGTGGCAGGCAATCATCTGACCCATAGATGGCAGCCATCTCAAGCCAGAGGACGAGAGGACTCTAGCCGCCACGCATAAAAAGGATTTATAGTGAAAAAACTTTGTTTTTACGGGTTAATTTTTTATCACTCCCAAATAGGCGATTGACTGAGTCGACCCAGACCCAAGATTAATTTTAACCCGTGATCTTCCACTCGCGAGTGGAGCTCACTGCCTCAGCTTCACCTCACCAGATTCATATATTCGCATCGTATCGATGGTTACAGTTTTTAGTTCGTAGAGAGTAAGTAAGCGTGTCTGGCCAGGGCACTTTACACGAAGGGGGTGACGGCCGGCGGTTGAGACCAGCGAAGGTGAAATGACGCCGGCCTGAAAATTATTTACCGCCGTGATTTTTACACGTGCAATTGAGGAATACGTGTGCACGTACGTTAAGGCGCTGCGAAAAGCAAGACTTATTACGCATTCGGTAAGTTAACAGGTGCGGCGTTGGCCACCCGAACTCACTGAACGTTTCATGACCGGCCCCTTTCGATGTTCCGCAGGGCGGCGCAGAAGCTGAACCTGGCATCGCGGCGGAAGAAGAGGGCGCTGGCGCCGACCATGCGCCTGCCCCACGAGCCGCCCGTCTTCCCCACGAATTTCAGCGGCCTCCTCCGCGTGAGCCCCCCGCCGGCCCCCCCGTGCCTTCTGCGTGGACTCTCCAAGACCAAGGAAAGCCCCGGCATCGGAAAGGTGCGGGTGACCTCGCGACCTTGCGACCTTGTGACCTCGTGACCTTGCGATCTTGCGACCTTGCGACCTCGTGACTACGTGCCCTCGTGACGTTGTGACTTCGTGACCTCGCGACCTTGTGACTTCGTGACCTTGCGACCTTGTCACCTTGCGACCTCGTGACTTCGCGACCTCGCGACCTTGTGACTTTGCGACCTCGCGACTTTGCGATCTTGTGACCTCGTGACTGCGCGACTTTGTGACCTCGCGACCTTGCGACCTCACGACCTCGCGACCTCACGACCTTGCGACCCCGCGACCTCGTGACTTCGCGACCTCGTGACTTCGCGCCGGCGCTGCAAGTGATGGGCGGCGGCAGAGCGGCCGTGCGGGTTGACGCGTTTGTATGTATGTATGTGTATGTGTGTGTGTATGTATGTGTGTATGTATATGTGCATGTGTGTGTGTGTGTATGTTTGTGTGGGGAGCGGTAGTATAGTGGTTAGCGCACTGCCCTATTAACCTGGCGACCCAGGTTCGATTCCTGCTCACGGCCAACACTAGTGACGATTATCTGAACCGGTCCTTGGCCTCCCCAAGGTCGACTCAGCCTCAAATGAGTACTGGTGTGGTGCGTAAACATCGCAACTAGGGAGACAAAGGTGGTCGGGCGTGGTGCTGGACACCCACCCCCTCGTGTACTGTTCCGTCCTTCATAGGTGCTCGCTAACAGCACTTGCCCCAACAGTCTGTTCAGGCTATACGGGGGATCTTTGTCTTTGATGTATGCCATCTCAGTCAGTCAACCCATGGTACCTGGGTCTGTCCCGTGACCTCCTGCCAGCGGGCGTTCGACACTTCACGTGGCCTTAAATTGCGTATAGCATGGCACAAGCACCGTGGTGACATCACCGCCACTTAATGACGAATGGTGGCGGTTGTTGTTTTGTTGTATGTATGTTGAACTTCTTTCGCACCGTACATGAATCGAAGGTGCCGCCACATCGCCAGCGGTCTGCGGTTGGAGCTGCGGTTGTGCCCGCAGGGTGGTTGGCACCGCCGCATGACATTGTCCACGGGAACACGTAGACGCGCATGTCCGCTTCGGAGCGGGTGATAAAAGCCAGTAGGCCACGTGCGGCGCCTTTACCGGTTGGAAATATGTCAAGTTTGAAAATTGCTCGCGAATGACCTATTTGGGTTAAGCCACACCGCAACATTGCCCTCCTACTGACTGTGAGACGACTGCAGGCGATAATCGCCGTGAAACATCGATCCTTCGCGATTGACTTGTGCTGTGAGAACGGCACGGATGTGGAATGCATATATTGATCGTTGTCTTGTGGACATACGATTACGATGCATCGAATCATCAAATAGTTGTATTATCCATCAAATCGACGTAGAATTTTGCACATGAGAACAGATAATTCACTTACAAATTTGCAATTGAAATGCCACCGGTTTCCCCCGTGTCAACCGAGCAACGGGGGGGGGGCATTGTTCATCCCCATTGGTTGCCCCTGAACCATTGCCGGTAACTTCTCACAAACTAGTACTTGCTTTAATGACCCCAGTGGTGTGATTGGTTAAGTGGACCCGACTGGGATCTGAACTCATGCTCTTCCGACTGCGAATCCAGCTCTCTCTGACCACGGCGCGACCCGGCCGGATTACTTATACAGAATGTGTATTTATACTGGAGGAATCCGAATAGCTATAAAGCTCTTTTTCACAGATGTCCAGTCGTGCAGACGTCTTCATGCAGAAGTCGATTGACACGGGGCTGTATATGATTATTGATTACTATGTATTATTATTACACACGCGTATAAGTAAGTAACAATACGTAGAACAAACGTGCACACCGATCCTTGCGGCTGTGCACTGTATGGAAATGTTCAAAGGGTTGTTAATAAGATTTGAGAGGGGCATACTAAAATAGGTACCCTGACCTACTGCAGGGCTTATTTGTGACGCCCCGTGCCTGTAGTTCATACATATATATAAAACAAGGAGTAAACAAGATGGAAAGCCAATCCATTAAGAGAAGCCCATGCATTGAAATACGCGTGCAAAACAAAAACCTATCGTGAGTCTGGATTTATAAAGGCCGTGCCTATGTTTAAGCGTGTAAAAGCCGAGTAAAAAAATGAATTGGTGAGACAGGTCCACTGACTAATGAGAAAATCCGACAAGGTATATAAAAATACAGTCAACATGTTTTCTCGAGTAACTTGCAGCAAATGTTGACGTTGGTCCACAATGGCCATTTATTTTCGCTATATTTGGTCACGTTGCACGTGATGCAACGTTTTTTCAAAAAACGATCCATCCCATTTGCCCTGTTAGTTTATATTTTAATGGACCCACTCATTTAGATATATGCACACGGGAATAATAATATTAATGATGTTAGCATGAATCGTGCTCCACGTTTCAAAGTGCAAAAACAAGTCACAGGCAACGTTTTTGTTTACTAGGCACTATGTCTTTTTGTAACGTTGCGAACGTCTGGTGCACGAGGTGACATCAGGGTGCCGAACTGTTTACAGCTCTCATGTTTACGCCACAACTGTAGCTGTAGCCCACTGCAATCCATCTGGGAGACAAGTCTACAAAAAGCCAACGGGCACCGCCAGTGGCCGCAATAATTAAAAGAAAACAGATGCCAGCGAATACATTGCCAGCTACATTGATTGCTTATTGAAGTGATCGCATGCAAGGAGACTGGGCCCTTCCTTACGCGCGTGCACACGTGCAGCTGTTTCAAAGGTGTGCGGTAAACGAATGCAGAGTATCCAGATTACATGCTTAATGAACCAATTACACGAATTAATGCAAACAGGTATTGTTCTCTCATCCGGTACCCATGTACACTGTCACTTTAGATTCGCTGTTTTCGCGAGGCATTCCATGATAATCGTGGCAATATGCACAGGGGTATAATTTAGTTCACACTTGAATTGCAGGTGATTATCAAGTGGTGGGTATTGTTGATATTACTATGGAGCGTAATGACCTACTCCTGCGGATGATCTCACACACATATACACACGTGTGTGTGTGTATGTGTGCGAGTGTCATCATGTGTGGTGGTGTAGCAGTAAGGGCGCTGCGCTACGAACCCAGCGACCGAATCCCGCTCATGACCAATAACAGTGACGATTATCTGAACCGTCCTCAGCCTCCCCTAGGTCGACTCGGCCTCAAATGTATAAACATTGACACACTCGGGAGGCAGAGAGGTGGACGGGGCGTGGTACTGGCCACCCACCCCCTCGTGTGACATGCCGGACATCAAAGATGCTCACGAACAGCATTTGACCCCAATGCCTGTTCAGGCTATGCGGAGGGATCTTTGTCTTTGTCATCATATGTCATCCCCAATGGGGGAATTGACAGCCTTGGATCTCCATCTCTTCCTGTCCCTCATTGTTAGTGCCACCACCTGTCTGCCAGTTCTTGTAAACAAACCGCTTCAATCCGTTGTCCAGACACTTTGTCTTGCCTTTGATCTCTTGCCCTCCATCTCACCCGTAATGCACAAGAAGTCCACGTGCATCACGTGTTTAATCACGTGGCCAAAAACGTTTGCCCCTCTTCGGTCGCTGTACCCATTATGCGTTTTTTTACTTTGCTGTGCTCTTTGTAATTCGTACTTTGAGTCGTTCTTTCATCCCACCTCATTTTCAAGTTTTCTACTTAGAAGCCTCGGCAGGTTCAAGTGTATTTGTCTAACCAGGTGAGAACTTGGAGAAGAGGAGATAGTCCCAGACGAAAAAACAAGCGTGTTGCACGTGTCAACTCACTTCAAGTATTTGCCGGCTTTTGTTCCGTCCCTGTCTTAGTAACAGTCCACGATTCACAGCGGTGTCGCGATGTTGACCAACCGTAACATTTTTCCCATCGTACATTTGCGCAATTGGCGTCGTGGGCATTTCGCGCAAAAACGCGGTGTGTATTTATCTGAGTCTATGTATTGTATGGCGATAAAAGCAAAAATACATACACAGGTCCACCATTTGCTCTAAATAGACCATCCAGAGAAATGCTGTTAGCAAGCATCGATCCAAGGTGAGCATGCCACAGGAGGGAGACAAAGGCGTCCCGGGCTCCACCTGCCCAGATATTTGTGGCATTGTCATGAATCGGGGGTTGTGATTGAATTCAACAAAAGCCTCTCTTTTTGTTCATTTACTGGGGTTAATGCAACAGCCGCTCGTGGTGTCGAGTAAACCCAATACACGCAGCAGCGGCTATATATGAATAAATAAGCATATATGCCTACACACGCTATTCGATTCATCGATTGAACTCGGGTCGCCGGGTTCGTAGCGCAGTGGCAAGGGACTACTTAGCCACCACCACACACACAACACCTAAATATAATGCAGTAGCATCACGTAAGGTATATTGTTCTTTTATTAAATACTTGAATATTCGTATGGATTCCTCGGCACGTAACAATACATTGCCTCTTTTGCGATGTCTTCGCTCATCGATCCGTTAGATTCCTTGTGTTTATTTCAGTAAAAAAAAACAACCTCACACCACCCCCATGCCTCACGCGCAGCCTTATTGAGTGAGGTTGGTCATCATCATCATCGCTTGCCGGCAGTTCTACAACCGACCTGGCGATGCATTATGCAGCACTCCGGTCTCCGTTGCTTTTTGTCATTCTATTGTAGCGGGAGGGGGGGGGGGTCAAATAAAGTGCGATGTTTTAAGATGCCCTGCTTATACGTCGTCATATATGAAAAAGGCATTACCACGTGCAGTCGTTTTCGTCATCACAATAAAAATCAATCCGATGGTTGAAATTAGTGTGTGGTCAATGCAGACTTGATTACATGCAAAAGTTCTAGATTTGAAGCTTTCGTGACTGCAAGGATTCATATTCTTAGGTTTTTTCGGTAAAGTCACGTAGGTAAAAAAATTTAAATTAATAAAAGTTAAATAAAATAAAAATCACGACGTTTCGGAGGCAACACAAGCTTCCGTCTTCAGGTGGAACCGTACGGCTGTCGTGGCTGTGACGGTTCCACCTGAAGACGGAAGCTTGTGTTGCCTCCGAAACGTCGTTTTTTAATTTTATTTTACTTTTGTTAATTTTTAATTTTTCACCTACGTGACTTTACCCAAAAAACCTAAGAATACTTGCAAAAGGTTTCTTTTTTGGTGTTTGAACATCTTAACACCTGTTTTATTGCCAGAAAAGGTAAAACCTATTGTTATTTTTCATAAGGAGTAACAATGTTGGGATTTTTTCCCCTCTAGTTAAAATAGTCAACTATTCAGGTGCTTTCGATTTAAAGCTTTCGTGACTGCAGGGATTCATCTTCTTGGTTCTTTTGGTAAAGTCACGTAATCTGCATATGCCATAAATATGATAAATTGCTCTGTTGATATGCAAATTCTTTTGTCAAGGCGCCCTTCCTCCTCCAACCCAGCTTAAATAAACGCTGCCAAGCCTGGTGGTGTTCATTCAGACGCTGTCTTTCCGACAGACCTGTTCTTCACCTGAGAACGGCTGCTTGCGTTGTGGCCGAAACGTCGTGAGAATTGTATTTTATTATGTTTTATTTTTATTATTTCCCTTTTACGTGACTTTACCGAAAGAACCAAGAAGATATTCAGGTGCTTTTTTAAATTGAATTCATCTTTAAATATGTTTTACGTTTAATTCTTATCAGGTCTCATGTGTAAAGTGTGGTCTCCAACTCTTCTTATCCGCTCTTTCTCTTTGGCCTCTCTATGTATGTGCTATGAAGTAGGGTCATTGACTAAAACGAAAAATGTGTTTTTTAACATTTGTGTTTGTGCACCATTGCCAAAGCTACATTTAGTTTTTATTGTACCGACCTCATTATAAAGTCCCTGTATCTAACACTTTTCTGCATCGAACATGCAATGTTTAAAGTGCCTCATTGACTCAATGACAGTCGGTGTTCTCTGATTTAAGATATTCCCACAACTAACATTCAGTTTAGGCGGTCCTCTGTATATTATTAAATCAAGGTCTCACCATATAAACAATACGTACACATGCCATCACGTCATATTACATGCTGTCAAAAACCAAATGACATCACGCAATTGCTATTATACCTTAACTGTTCCTAAAATTCATTTCAAATAATCAATATGCCAAGCATCACATAACAGAACTCCCTTGAAAAAGAATCTTGGGATTCAGTGAGGCCTTCGCCAGTTATACGGAGGGCGTATGTTAGTTGTTGTCATTAATGCTGCCAAACATATTTAAGTAACGTGTCGATGAGCGTCGTCGACACGTGAATGTTAACGCACGCACACGTTCGCGCGCATCTCGTGAAGAGAAGCGCACGCCGAGACGATGTTTGAGGGCCTCCCAATGATCGGTAAACAATCGCGGCTGTTCTTGTCTTTTTGAGTGTGTTGCCTCCGCGAAAAACAACGGAGCGTTATTAAAGATCGCGGGAGGCAGGACATGAAGTGGCGCCTATGATTCAGAAGGAAGGCTCGTTCCGGGTTTTTTTTTTATAGATTCTTTATTAATTATTCTATTTTATATCTCATTACAGAGCCGAAGCCGGCCGTTAAAGGCACCTCAACGGTCCCGCAGTGCCCGTTTGCCGCTGAGTGTATGGGTGATTCCGTGCCGCGGGGAGGCGTCCAGGGGGGGCATATTTCACGCGGGGCAGCATAAACGTGTCAGCCGTGGCTGACCCGCGGGGTCTACTCAGGTGACAGAATTATGGCTTCGGAGTCTGGGACCTTATTTCCATATGCCAGCGCTCGGGGAGGAGAGGAGCGGGGTAGGGGTACACTCTCGGGTGCGAGCCCGAGAAAATCAATAGCTTTATTTGACCGCAGTGCCAACCCCAGCAGTTAGAATTGATCAATCACAACTGGACGATGTAAAAACATAAACCGCCAGCCAGTGTTGTAGAATAATGTGAAGTTAGAATAATTTTTTTGTACACGCGTAGATCTGCGTGTGTGCGTGCGTGCGTGTGAGTGAATTGGGAGCGGTTAGGGCGCTGCGCTACGAACCTAGCGACCCGGGTTCGATTCCCGCTCACGGCCAACGCCAATGACGACTACCTGAACCAGTCGTAGGTCGACTCAGCATCAAATGAGTACCTGGTGCGGTGTGTAAACATCGCCACGAGGGAGACAAAAGCGGCCGAGGCGTGGTGCTGGCCATCCACCGTTTTGTGCGCCGTGATGGCCTTCATAGGTGCTCGCCAGAGGTGTGGACTCGAGTCATGTGACTTGGACTCGAGTCAGACTCGAGTCATGAATTTGATGACTTGAGACTCGACTTGAACTTGCATAACAATGACTTTGTCCCACCTCTGAGGTGTGGACTCGAGTCATGTGACTTGGACTCGAGTCAGACTCGAGTCATGAATTTGATGACTTGAGACTCGACTTGGACTTGCATAACAATGACTTTGTCCCACCTCTGGTGCTCGCTAACAGCACTTCTCCCGTACAATCTGTTAAGGCCATACGGCGGATTTTTGTCTTCTGTTGAATTCTTCATGCGATATATTGAAAAGTTTTAGCATAGGGGGTTTTGAATCAATTATCATTTTTATTGCATTAACATTGTCTCTGTGGATAGATCACGGGTGACAGATATGCAGATGCGATATCCATTTGTAAATTAGATGACGTGTTTAAGAAACGGAATTATGTGTGTTCTACAGCATTTGCCAGCTCTATGAAAAATCTTATAATTAGTGTCTTTATTGTTGGCTATTTGAAAATGTATTCAAGTGATAATAAAATATCGGCCAAATATTAATGCCAGTAAGTAAATAATGCACAGTAATATAACCAGTTGTCAACGAGGGAAACGTACACTCTTTTTAAATTCAGTTTCCCCGTTGATCATTAGCGTTTGTTTTATGAAAAAACCCTTCAATTTACATTCATATCTTACCGATAAAATAAAATGTTTGGAATATCACCAAAAAAAGAGCAAACATTTGCGCTTCTAAATTTCCCTGTGGGCTCTCTTTATTATGCATCTGCAAAACAATTTGAAAGAAAGAAAGACAGAAGAGGGAACTGGCAGGCAAAAAAGGGGGGCGGAGGGGCGGGTTTCTGCGACTTGCCCCCCCCCCCACCCCTACAACCGTGCTGGGTTATTTCACGAATGAGTGCTAATGTGGATAATGCAGCACCGGTTCCTATTCACCAACCAGTCCCCCCGTGTCCCCGGCCCCCCCGGTCCCCCACCAAAACCCAAAGCCAGCGAACGTCAATACTTTATGCCAGGAGCGTTGGGCGCCGGTCATTACTCATTTGGTAATTACTTGTATACATGCTCGTTAATCCTGATGCTACATCGCAACCCTGCAGCACGTATGCCTCCCTTGTTTTAGCGCTGCTGCCGCCACCGCCGCTGTTGTTGTGTTTTCTCTCTCCAGGCTTGTGGTTGATGTTCATATCTGGCCTCAACGACAGAATGTCGGTGGCGGAGCAGCGGCTCTATCGTTGTGCTCACACACCTGGCGAATGCGAATTTGATATTTTTTTCCCAGCCGTGGACATATTTACCGGATCATCCCATACCCCCCCCCCCGTCACTTCACCGACCCGCGCTAACGGGCAGCGGTGAAGTATGGTCAAACAACCCAACACTTGGTGTGGGGAGGCCTTCATTCGGCAGTTGGATTAGCAATGGGCTATATGTGGCACATTAGGAGTGGATCACTCTTTTAATTATATCCTTGTGCAGCAAGGGAGTAAAGTGTGGTTCTGTGAAAGTCCTGATGTGCTGTGCAGTGCATCAATGCATGTGTGTACAGCAGCACGTGATGACTGAGTTGGCCCTGTATGTGTAATTGGAATTATAGGAGGCATTGGGTGGGTATTGTTACACAATCTTACCCAAACAAACCTCGATTGTGGATGATATTGGTCGCGAAAGCCTACGTGTTCAACTGATTGTTACACTGTTTCAGTCATACCATGAAATGTCTCAAAGTCGTACGGCTGCATTTAATATTCACGAACAAATATGATGCCATTTTAAAAAGTTGCGGGTCACAGTGTCTCCCTGTTCATGTGACCGACCCCTTGGAGCTCGCTCATGTTGCCATAATCAGCCCTGAGACAGTTATGGAAATGTGACATTCTCATGGACGGGGGCCAGTCACTCTGTCAGGTGATGCATTTCTCTTACAGCAACGTGATACTTATTGCATCGTCTGTGGATGCACGAGAGGTTGAAACCAAAATAACGACGTTTCAATGTTTTCCCCCTCATACCGTACTTAATGTGACGTTGCATAGAGAGTTTAATTTAAGCTCGCGTGCAATTTCATCACATGCGAGCGCATTCACACTGTTGCAAAAAACAAATTGCGCGATGCATCAACGCAGACTTTGTTCCAACTTTAATCACTTAACGTAACAGGTACGGACAGCGCGCGTAATAAGGTCATTTAAACTTGGGGCGAAAGACAAGTTAATGAAAGTTTTGGGTCAATAAGCTTTTTACCAGCGATGCTGATAGGGCAAAGGGAAATGGAGCTGTTATAAGAAACAAAATGCATGGCATTTGAAACAACAAGGCTTTGGGGTGGTGTTCACGGTTCACTGGATTTATTGTGCTAACGTCTGCTTAATTCTAACTTGTATTCTTCACTCTGCAATTACTCTTCTCCCCTGCACAAAAACCTCCATCAACTCCCATCATTAACATTGCCGCCGCCACCTTCACCGGCACCGTCGCCGCTACCGCCTCTGCACCCATCGCCACCGCCGTCACCGCCGTCACCGCCCTTCGCGACACGAACCACGCGCAGGTGAAGGTGATGCTGCGCATCTGCCCGTCGCACAGCTGGACGGACAGGGATCTCGACGCCTCCTCTTCTACCTCTTCTTCTCCCTCGTCCTCGTCCTTCCTGAGGGTGGATGGGAACAAGGGGCAAATCATCCTCCAGGACCCCAGCCCCCCGAACGGGTTGCTGAGCCCCCTGGCGCGTCGCACCGGGGTGCTGGCACCCAAGATGTTTGCCTTCGACGGCGTCTTCTGCCAAGATGCTTCGCAGGTGCGGTGCCGTGGCTCCCTCTGGGTCTCATCGGTCGTTTTGGCTGGCCATCGAACAAAGACGGTCACTTGCTGTCCTTCCCACTCCACCTCAGATTAGCACGGTTGGCTACGTACGGTGCGAAAGAAGTTCAACGTACCTACATACTGCATCGCGCGCTTTCAGATGTGCTTCTGGTCTGCGGCCGTCTGGAATGCTCTTTCTTCCGATGTTAGGAAGGCACTGGAGCTGTGCACTTTTAAATATAAATCTGAACGCATTTCTTTAGAACTGCTTTTTTGTGTTTAGTTTGTTATCCTTGCCGCACACTTCCGATTAGCAAGGTTGGAGTTCAACATACATCCATACATCTGCGTTAGTGTCGTGAGCACCAGCCGATAATTGCCTGCCGAAGTCAAATTTACTCGGGTAGTGAACAGCTTCTTGGAATTGCATCGAGAGATAGAAACACGTGCAGGTTATTGACGGCATTCAAGTTGGGAAAGAAAGAAAGCAAAGTTGGCTTTGGGCAGGATGGGTCTCTTGGAAGGATGATGATGACGATGATGGTCGAGAATGATCATGGAGTGGTAGCCAAGGAAGGGAACGTATACGGAGAGCACGTCAACCTCTGAGCTGATAAAATCAGCTCGTTTGCAGGTGCAATCTGGGAGATGGCGGCGGATTGGGGAGGCATTCATCCAGCAGTGGAATGATCATGGCTGCCGATGATGATGATGATGATGAAGTGTATGGTTCACTTGAGAAAGTTAAAGTGTCTATCTGCTCAGGGTAAAGATATAATAAGTACCGCCGTCATGCCCCATTCGGATTTGTATTTTAAGGCCACATACGTCGATTGCACAATTATTAAGTATTAATGATTAAGTTGCACCTCTGATTATCACGGTTGGCTGCGTACGATGCAAAATAAGTTCAACATACACACATACAATTCGTGTAACTACTTAATGAACTACATACAGCATTATATTTATATGTATATCATAATTGGATATTTTTTTAATTTATAAATTAGGTTCCCCCTAACATGTGTTTTAAAATGTTCGCATTTCTTTTCATTAATTTGTATTTTTTAAATGTCATAGCCTACGGTTGTGAACGATGACATTCATATATGTGGGTGTGTGTATGTGTGCGGTAGTGTAACGGTTCGCGCGCTGCGCCAGTAACGATTATTTGAACCAGTCCTGGGCCTCCCTTAGGTCGACTCAGCCTCGAATGAGTACCCAGTGCGGTGGATAAATATCGCCGCTCGGGAGACAAAGTCGGTCGGGCGTGGTGCTGGCCACCCACTCCTTCCTGTACCGTTCCGGCCTTCACAGCTGCTCGCTAACAGCACTTGCCCCTACAGTTAGCTACACTACCACTCCCTACAAACCTGGCGGCCTGGGTTCGATTCCTGCTTGCGGCCAACACCAGTGACGATTATCTGAACCAGTCCTGGGCCTCCTCGAGGTCGATTCAACCTTAACATGAGTACCTAGTGCGATGTGTAAACATCGCCACTGGGGAGACAAAGGCGGCCGGGCGTGGTGTTGTGCCACTCACCCCCTCGTGTGCCATGCTGGCCTTCATAGGTGCTACTCGCAAACAGCACTTGCTCCTACAGTCTGCTCAGGCTATACGGGGGATTTTTGTCTTTGTATGCATATAGTACATATACACTTTTTTTATTACTAACAACCAGTCAAGTATATGCCACTATATATGCATAACACAATGTGTGGTGTCCCACCAGGAATGCTAATGCAGTTTTAATCATTTACGTTATTTAATTTTTTCCCCCCTGCTAACGTAAATTTGAATCGAGATTATTTCCATTCTCTGTGGGGAAACCGGCACTGAAATTGGGGAGCCTTGATTCAAAATTGGAAGAAGAAGAATAAGAAAAAAGGCGGTGAAAACTTAACAGGTGTGAATATTTAATTATAATCATTCGATTTTTTTTTTCATTTGAGCGGCCGCACTGTGAGCACAAAACCATTTAAATTCAAAGTATGTTGGCCCTGGACAAGTGTGCATTATGGTTACAGCAATGAGCTCAACTCTTAGAAATCTGCGGAAGCACCTTGCAGAAGTCATCACTTCTTATCGCCGTCAAATGAATGCAAATTTGAACTGCGTGAACGTGTTCCATTGTAAGCCAAACCGATTCGGGCGGTTTCGTGAAAAAAACACGCATACATGATCATGGGACAACGTTTAGAAAGGAAGGCGATAATATTCCAACTATTTGTGTTTAATTACGTTAACGTGGGCTGTCATATTGAATGCAACATTTTCACAAACCCATTCTTCAAATAAATTCATATGCTTGAAATTAATTAAAAAGCAATTTTTTATCACAACAAACTTTTCTGTAATCATAATCACCTTCATAACAGCAATCAAACACATATGCATGTACGGAGTATTTATTTTTTGATTAATTTCATTCCAAAGTGAAAGCTCCCCTTTTTCTCCAGAGACTGGGGAACCAAGAAACATTACCGAAAAAAGTTGACTCAGTTCATGAATAATTTTCACGTTTCGAATCAGTCATTAGCAACACTTTATAGCCGTTTGTTAATCCACTGCAGGATGAAAGAGGCCTCCATCCTGTGCCGTACCGGTCATGCCGATCAATGCTGGTTGGGGAGGGTTCAGCCCAAGCGCAGTTTGGAAGTTGGTGGAGAGTAAATTGTTTGTGCGTTTAACTTCTTTCGCACCATACGTGGAGTGAATCACGCAGCCAGCTATAGCTGCAGGGTTTGGTGGTACATGTTGTTTATGTCGTTTATTGTGAAAATTCGGTCACAGTTCCTATGATCACTGTTACATTGCTTTTATGGCTTTATTTTGGTGATTTCAAAAAGTTTTTTGGTTTGGCTATGGTTGTTTGTTGTAGTACCGAGTTAGACTGATGGCCTTAATCTAAGTTGTCTTGTGGTTGTTGTTTGACTTGCATCCCACTGGGATTTTTGCACACAGCGTTGGTGTACGGTGCTTTTTCTGCAATATTTTGCTGTCTTTTCTTGGATTTTCTGTTTGCACATAGTCACATAGTCACTTTAAGATGTTTTCTTGTTCATGTTTTAGTTTTTTGCTTGTTGCGGTTGCACCCGATTCAAGAGCCGAATGGCTCACAGGGCTATACCTAATAAATTGAAACTGAAACTGAAAGGTGTTGCGGTGGAAGTACAAACAAACTAAAAACAATTTTTCAAGCTAGATTTCCAAATATATAATTCCCCACCGATGTTGGATGTGATTTGTTGTGCAGTGGCCCAACTGCTGACCACTACAAATGATTAGCAAAAACACACTTTAAGTTGGTAAACTAACCGCACCCACTACCGACCATTTATAAACGCAAAACCAACCGTGCCATCAGATACTCCGCATTGTCATCTGCCGCAACGTAGTTTCATGGTCGAGACGTTGTCAGCAGGAAGTCAATGCGCACCGCAGCGAAGTTTTTGAATTTCCAAAAGCAGAGCCGTACGTTCACCCGTTGTTGCGATGGCACCTTCCCGCCGGGGCTGACCTTTGCCCCCTCTGCCTCCTTTCCCCTTCTCTCTGTGCGCCGCAGGCTGAAGTGTGCGCTGGCACGGTGGCCGACGTGGTGCAGTCCGTCGTGAACGGCGCCGACGGATGCGTCTTCTGCTTCGGGCACGCGCAGCTCGGTAATGCGTTCCCACGCGCACCGTCATTAGCCGTGCGCGCACATTGACGCGGGTGCAATTAGGGGTGGGGGGGGGGGGTGCACGGATTAACCCCATTCCCCTCCTGAGACGTCTGCTAGTTGCAGGGTCGGGGTCCCGTTCACCGCTGAATCTCGGAACACGCGAACGGTTCAGCGTTCATTTTATTCAGAAAGGCGAAGTGCCAATGTTTTTAAAGGCGTCGTACTCACCGTAGAGGACTAGCGACACGACCGCACTGTATGATAGCCACACGATATCCAGCCTCGGTATCAAAACAGTAATCTTGTTAGATTTGTTCATGCGATTCCACTCCGATGATGTACGTGTGTAGGCTTTGATGCCCACACACCGTATGCTCACGCAAGGCCGAGGCAATCTAGGCAAAAACAATGACCTCGACAGTCAGATGGTGGTAACCAGCCGAGGTGCAGCAGTCGTGCCTTGCACATGGGCATAGGCTAAGAGACAGGCACACGAATTCATGCACATATATATGCAGATAAATATACATGCACAATACAGACACCGTTGGCCTGGTGCCGACACAATTGGAGCAAACCCTCAAAGTGTTCGGCGTCAAACGCTGCCCAGTGCACAACACTTGCACGATCTGGCAGAAGGAATGGAAGGAGGAAGGGAGGAAGCGATGAGTGAGGTGTGGGGGCACCAGCAGCGTTCCAAAAAGTGACCACTGCCCTCCGCAGTATGAAAAGGGGCGGGGGAATTTCGATTGCCGCGATGGAACAACCTTCGGACATCGTCAAGTTGAGTGACGCCCGCTGCCGAGACAGCCAGACCCCGACCCGGGGCGAACTCTTCCCCTTCCTCGTGCACGAGCGCAGCAATAACCCTCCCTCCCCCCGGGTCTTTGTGCCCGTCGGCAGGCAAGTCCTACACGATGCTGGGCTGGGACGACGGCCCCCAGAGCCTGGGCGTGATGCCCTGCGCCGTCTCCTGGCTCTACCGGCTGATCGAGGAGCGGCGCGAGAGGGCCGGCGCCCGCTTCTCGGTGCGCGTCTCGGCCGTCGAAGCTGTGGGGCAAGGACGAGCAGCTGCAGGACCTCCTCGCCGACGTGGCCACGGGCCGGGGCGCGGACGCCGACAGCCAGTCGCCCGGCATCTACCTGCGCGAGGACCCCATCTTCGGCACGCAGGTGCTGCTCCCCGCTGGGCGTCGTCGTCGTCGTCTTCTTCGGCGCCTCCGCCCTGCGCCGCCGTTGCTTGCCGCGGTCGTTGCCGGCGCTGTTCGGTTGTTGGGGCGCTGTCGGCGTCGGTCTGTGCGGTTTGCAGTTGCATTTCCGGGGTGCGGGGGGGGGGGGGTAGAACGGTCGGTTCGTCAGCGGGGGATTGTCGCCGAGTCAAAGCGCGTCCCGGTCAGGTGTCGAACTGTCACAGGATCTCTGCAGGGATGTAGTCAAATGAACCCAGCTTTAGGGAAAATCACCGGTGGCTTTATGCTATTTGATTGGGAGATTGGCCCTGCTGGGAAAATGTGGAGTTTCCACCACTGGCCTACCCCCGCCCACCTTCCCCCTGCCTCCCCCCCACTCCCTGCCAAGTTATTATTTTTTTACTAATTTTAAACCACTTTTCTTGTACCTCTTATGTTTTATTCCGTCTCATTTGTGCAGCTCCATTGCCTAAAGGTAACATTTGTGTGGAATTTTCATATCATTTGATCCATTACATTATGCACAAATAGATGCGTGCATGTATCTGAAGAGTCTTAAGAATCAATTTTAATCGAATAAACGGATGCATCGTTGCATGAATAAGAAAATAGACTTTACACACAGCTCGTATTGACTCAACATCCTCCCCCTTAGCCTGTAACATGGCGCCGCAGTGGCGAAATGTTAACTCACTCGCCTGGTATGCAGGAGGTCATGGGTACGATCCAGACCGTGACGCTTGCATATTTGGAGTTTGCATGTTGTCTATGCCCATGGTGGTCACGTGGATTTTTCTCCAGGTCCTCCGGCTTTCCCCCCCCCCCCCCCCCCCCCCACATTTAGAATCAACGTCACACTTTCAGAGCATTTGGCTGCTATAAATTAACACGCAACGATAAGCGACTTCGTTGGTGGCATCATTCGTGATATCCAGAGATCGCTAGCTCTACAGCTCAGCAGGGGCCTCAACTGGTAAAACTAAAACAGTTAAATGGCCGTACCACCGACAACTGTGCCTCCTCCCCCCCGCTCCCGGACCCACAACCGCCGCCGATCGCCGATCTTCGCCGTCCGGCCATGCTGACCGCCTTATCGCCCTCCCGCCTGACGCAGCTGCAGAACCAGAACGAGCTGCGGGCCCCCACTCCCGAGATGGCCGCCTATTACCTGGACGCGGCGCTGGCGGCGAGGAGGTCGGGACGGCCCGACTGCGAGGAGGAGGAGCGGCGCAGCGCGCACATGCTCTTCACCCTGCACGTGTACCAGTACCGCATGGACAAGACGGGCAAGGGCGGCAGTGAGTCCGGGAACGTTGGTGACACGGGAGCGAGTTGCGCGTGACGGCGGCGTTCGGGTCGCTCCGTCTCAAGCTGCCCCCCCTGCTTGAGACGCTCGGGCAGCCTGGCGCCCTCGCTTGCTCGAGGCGCCGCAAGCGAAGCGAATTTGTTACTGGAAGGGATCGATTTCACCCGCACACGAGAGGGTGGTGTGTTCAGCACTCTGTCCGGCTACCTTAACAATATATAATAGTAATCAGTATGTAAAGAGCATTCTAGATTTGAAGCTTTCGTGACTGCAAGGATTCATATTCTTAGGTTTTTTTCGGTAAAGTCACGTAGGTAATTTTTTTAAAATAAAATAAAAATCACGACGTTTCGGAGGCAACAAGAAAACGGAAGCTTGTGTTGCCTTCCGAAACGTCGTGATTTTTATTTTATTTTCAGTTTTACTTTTATTAATTACATTTTTTTTTTTACCTGCGTGACTTTACCGAAAAAAGCCTAAGAATATGTATAGAGCACTACAATTCCACAGATTCTAAGGCAATGGTGGTTACTTCGGTTGTTAGAACTCTACCACCTGCTTGGGGTCGAGCCGGATTTAAGATGTCTCTAAGAGGCCGGTAAATATCCAGCGCAAAACCCACCTGCACCCTGACTGCAACCCATGCTGGTGTAAAATAAGGGGGGGATGGGGGGGGGATGGTGGCGGGGCGTGCCGTAAGGGAAAGACGTGCAGCCGATGTGACTAACGTGGGTACACTTTTGGAGACTGGTTGCAGCAACAACAGCGCGATTATAGCGGAAGGGAGGGCATCGATGGCGAGCCGTCGTGCCATCCTCGCGTCGATAATAACCCCCGTAACAAACAAATGTAAATTTCGATTTAAAGCTTTCGTGACTGCAGGGATTCATCGTCTTTGTTCTTTCTACGTGACTTTACCGAAAGAACCAAGAAAAGAAATGTAATTTTAAAATCCCCACGTCCGCGCGCTCGCTCGCAGTGACGGGCGGGCGGAGTCGACTCCACCTCATCGACCTGGGCAGCTGTGAGCGACCGGTGCCGAGCCGGGGCGCATCTCAGAGCCCCGCGCTCTCCCTCTCCTCGCTCGGCAACGTCATCCTGGCGCTCGTCAATGGCGCCAAGCACATCCCGTACAGGTGAGGGCACCGCGGGGTGGGGGGGGGGGGGCGGGCCGGCGGGGGGGTTTGGCGCCCCCGCAGTTGAAGTCTCGCGCCGGCAGTGTTGTTGTTCCAAAGAGCTGACGCCGCGGGCAGTCGCTGTCACTTTGCGCTCCCGTCGTGTGCTCTGTGTACCGCTCGTTGTTGTCACGTTCTGACCCCGTGCCCCCCACCCCCGACTGGACACCTGGAGGAGAGTACGCGATAACAAACGTCCCGCCTTACTGACTGCGGTGGCTTTATTTCTCACCGAATATCTTTCCGCCCCACTGGTCGACTTTAATTCGGAATATGTGACGAGCGGTAAGCCACAGCCGTAGCCAGAGGTGTAATGGATGTCGCATCGCGAGTGTGCTCTGTGCAGAGTGCGGACGCCGCTGCCAGGTGTTGAGGGTCAGCGCCCATTTGACCTTCGTGGGCCACGTGGCAATACGCCAGTTCGCGCATTTTCGAAGGCGATTCCTACGCCTACGATGCGCATGTCCGATTGGCCCCTGAGAATCGGTCACGCGCGCTGCATGCGATTTGAGCGGCATCGCACAGACGCCAAGTTTCTAACATGGGCTATTTTTCTGCCCCCTTCTAATATGTTCACCCAGAGGTATGCATTGGAACACCGGCACGTCACGTTTGGTAAAGTACGGTTACTCCCACCTCTTCCAAGCGTGGAAGAGAAGGCCAAATTCCCTCTCATAGGGACCCTCTAGAGCTCCCCCTGGTGGTGGGAGAGGGAGGGGAGAGGCTCTCACCAGCAGTGTTGTGAGCAAGCAATTTCACGGGTGCACCTTTAGGTTCATATTCTTAGCCTCACCTTACCATATGAATAAAACGTGTGCCGTACTTGGTCCTTCCCCCCTCTCCAACCATTATATAAACGGAGTGGTAGCTCTTGCAATCTCTCATTTACTTGATACAGCTGTCGTGGCTGTGACGGTTCCACCTGAAGACGGAAGCTTGTGTTGCCTCCGAAACGTCGTGATTTTTATTTTATTTTACTTTTATTCATTTTTATGTTTTACCTACGTGACTTTACCGAAAAAACCTAAGAATATGAATCCTTGCAGTCACGAAAGCTTCAAATCTAGAATTAATGCACCTTTAGGTGTTTAACCTTTACTTGATGTGCTCATACCCTGCATTAGCTTGGCAGGAGTAGGGAGTGATGCCTCAACATATATTGAGGAGGGATGGTGGTGAGGGAGGGAGGTGGGGTGGGTGTGGATGCGGAGCAACAAACGATATAACCACGCTAGCGGAACCGATGTGGGTGACGGGCGAGCGGCTTGCGGGGATCTTGGGTCGGGCGGTCGGTGCGAGGGAGGGGACCCACCGATAAAGATTTTATTCAGCAAGGGCGCCGGGCCCCGTCTGCCCCGACCGCTCTGAATCAATAATGAGACATCAGGACTGACAGCTGCTGTATAACAGCCCGCAATCAGGGTACACGAACGTCAATGCGCCAGCAACGCACCCCTATTGAACGCCTCGGCCACAGTCGATCGAGCCGTCGACCGAGCGGCGATGGAATCGGGAGGAGGAATCACTTTGCAAAATTGCGGCAGAGAGCGAGAGGGGGTGAGAGGGGGTGAGTGGGTGGGGTCCAAGCCGGCACAGGGCATATTTCACG
Source organism: Lethenteron reissneri (assembly GCF_015708825.2). Taxonomy (NCBI): domain Eukaryota; kingdom Metazoa; phylum Chordata; class Hyperoartia; order Petromyzontiformes; family Petromyzontidae; genus Lethenteron; species Lethenteron reissneri. The sequence continues at coordinate 4,248,264 of NC_083789.1, read as the reverse complement.
GGGCTCTATCACATCAGCCGGAGTGCATTTGCCACCGAGGCGTGTCTCAGCGCGGACGGACTGAGGTGCGGCACTTGCAGCTTGTCCTGAAAGTCCCACTGCCGGTGTGTTTGCACGAGCGAGATAGAGACGCACGCCACGTGCTTGAAGGCCGTTTTCGGCTCGTGGCATTGCTGTGCCCTTCCAGAGACTCAACTCGCAATGGGAAAGGCTCGAAATCAACTCCTGCTTCGGCGGTCGACGTTGATTAGCTCGCAGCTCCGGCGTAGTTGATATGAGGATCGCCTCTGTCGGGGAAACGTGGAATTTCCACCATCGATTACGCTCTGGAATCAGAGTAGTGTGATAGGGTTATGGCTTCCGCCTTTGGTGAATAAGTGTCAGCGACATGTCTTTTGTACGAAAAAAACAGGCATAGGTTTTGCCATTTCTGGCAAATGAAACAGTTGTGTTAAGATGTTCCAACACCATAGAGACGCCTTTCGCAAGGAATCACGTCTGCATTAACCACACGTACTTGTGGTGAACATGCAAACAAATATGATCTGATAATAGATGGCATTGCCTTTGAAACTGATTTGCCTACACCAGAGACAGCAGCCTTCTTCATGGCCTAGTCTCACCACCAGGGTCAGACCAGAGAACGCCAAAAGCGAACAGTACAAGGACAATGCCACTACTCTTTGTTTTTTTCGGTAAAGTCACGTAGGTAAAAAAAAAGAAAAACAACTAAATTAAATCACCACGTTTTTTTGGCTGTAATGATTCCACCTGAAGATGGAAGCTTGTGTTGCCTCCGAAACGTTGTGATTTAATGTAGTTGTTTTTCTTTTTTTTTACCTATGTGACTTTACCGAAAAAACCAAAGAGGTATGAATCCTTGCAATCACGAAAACTTCTAATCTAGACAATGCCCATATATTATCAGAACATGTTTATTTACATCTTCACCACAAATACGTGTGTTCAATGCAGCCATGATTCCTTGCAAAAGGTTTATATTTGGTGTTTAAACATCTTAACACAACTGTTTGATTGCCAGAAAGGGTAAAACCAAATTTTTTTTTTATGTCATACTTTGATACTGGCAAAAAGGTCCCAACGTGTCTTTTGTAAGGCATTGCTCCTGAAACACTGATCTTAAGTAGTTGTGGGCTACATTACCTCCGGTCTACATACAGCAGTGTGGCAATTAATATTTTAAGGGCAATTCTTTGAGCTGTAGTTTAAGGTCAATTCTGTATCGATATACTCTGATCTCGGGCACATTTTTGATTCACAAACTTGGCCGGTATTAAATTTTGATTTAAAGCTTTTGTGACTGCAGGGATTCATATTCTTGGTTCTTTTGGTAAAGTCACGTAGAAGGGAAATAATAAAATAATAAAAATGTGGATTTCACACCTGATGATGATTGCTTGTGTTGCAGTCGAAACGTCGGGAGAATTGTATTGTTTTATATTTTTATTATTTTATTATTGGTCGGTCTTGCTTAGAGTGTGTACATTGACTCATATTGGCATCACCAACCACTGCCATCCATTACCATCCGCAATTTTAACTCTCGGTCTCCTTAATCGTAATTACGGCTGCGACAACCCACGTGTTCACTTAAAGGGACCGCGACTTCATAACGATTTTCTTTGGCTGCGTAACGTTAACGTCCTCCTACCCCCCCGCACGCTCACACGTGGTCCCTGTGTGTTTAGGGACAGCAAGCTGACGATGCTGCTCCGAGAGTCACTCGGGAACATCAACTGCCGCACCACAATGATCATCCACGTGTCCCCGCTGGCCGCACACTACCCCGAGACGCTGTCGACCGTGCAACTGGCCGCCCGCATTCACCGCATGAGAAAGAAGAAACCAAAGGTGGAGAGAGATTTTAAAAAATCTTATTTTTTTGGAACTGCATTTTTTGTGTTTACTTACTTTTTTTCCTTCTCCCGCACCTCCGATTATCACTTTTGTCTACGTACGGTGCGAAAGAAGTTCAACATTTTTATTTTGCTATTTTTATTTTACCAGGTAAGGCCCACTGAGCTAAATACAGTAGCTCTTTTTCAGAAGCGACCACAAATGATAGCTTGATGAAGTGGCTTATCACGTATAAACTTATATCAGCCAAATACGAATGTTGATTCGAAATGTGGAGGGAAAAACCGAAAGACCCAGTGAAAGATCCACTCAACCATGGGGAAAGCATACAAACTCCAAATATACAGCAGCAGGCATCAGTGTCGGGATTGAACCCGCCAACCTCCTGCATACCAGGCGAGGTAGTCAACATCTCGCCAACCGCGGCGAGATGTTACGACCACTCCTCGGATCCACCGTCACCGTCATCATCAACGTCGTCACCACCGATAAACTGCCGCGTGAAAGCCTCCGCCAAGTTGTTCACCGTCTCTCACGGTTCTGCGATGGAGGTGACCGTTCACCTGGCGCCCTGTGGACGATGAGCTACGGCCATCGCTGCGTCCTCTCCAATGCGTTCCATTCCTTGGCCGCCACTACGCCATTCTTCATCAACATTTCATTTTGCAGATTTAAGTACGAGTTGTCCGAACATTCCACAGCTCTCTCGCAACAGGCCGCGGGTACACAGTGAGGCTTTCTTGAATATATGTAGAGCTGTAATAATGCTATTAATTATATCTATATGCAGTAGACTCTCGATTATCCGTGCTAATGACGGGGAGGACGGCCGCGGATAATTCACAATTGCGGACTATTCAACAAGTAAACGCGTAAAAACAAAGTTTTTCACTATAAATCCTTTATATGCGTGGCGGCTAGAGTCTTCTCGTCCTCTGGCTTGAGGTGGCTGCCACCTATGGGTCAGATGATTGTCTGCCAGTATTAAGCAATTGGTAATTAAATATTTAATTTGTTTTCCCTAAACAGTGTAAAATTTTGGGAATTTTTTTTCACGAACATTAATTGTCTCGCACAACGAGTCTGTGTGGAAAATGTCAGCTCGATTGGATCACGGGAAGTGGGTTAAAAAACGACCGAAAGATTTGCACGGTCGTAAGCAAGCAAGCAAGCATGCAAGCAAGCAAGCAAGCAAACTTAATATAAAGGATTTAAAAATAGAACCATTCTCTATGCCCAAAACCACTAATACAGCCGTAAACTAAAATCACGAAATAACTGATCGGATAAATTACTCTTTCGATTTAGAACGAATACCAATAATCAACCAATCGATGCCCATGCTCAGTGATGACGCTCCCACGCAGAAGAGCCCGCCCACTAAGTGAATAGCAGAGCCACGCCAATCAACATCAACCAAACTCCGCTATCTGTCGTAAAGATATGCAACTACTGTATTGTAGAGGAGATCACGTGGATTTTAGATAAACCGGCGCACATATTTGCTTGCTTTAAGAATGTGACTTGTAATGAAACATTTCAAAGAATAACAACGTGTAACAGTGTTTAGATCATTAATTTGGACTTAAGAGAAAATCACTGAATTATTAATTGATGTAAAAAAAATCTCGGTCAATCCGCAAATCGGATAAATCGCACGTGGATAATCGAGAGTCGATGGATGACAATTTGGTCAGATTGCTTGACTCGTAATCAAAAGATCGCGAGTTCATATCATGCTCAGAAGTTGACTCAGCCCATCATCCCTCGGGTATCATGGATAATTTTTGTTGTTGTTGTTGATAATTTCTTGTTACGGTTCTGTGATTAAACAGATGACATGTAAGTGTAGGTGCATCGTCATTAGCTGTGAACGAGGCTCGTTCATTGGAATTAAGATGATGGATGGGTTATTTGAAATAATTTCCCACTGATTTAATTTGAAAAGAGGAAGAAACATCTTATTTTGAACGTAATGGATGTTTTTGTTTGCATGTGAGAATGCGCTCATCTGATGATGTGGTTCATTTGGACACGTTGCACATTGCATTGCCTCCTTGCACACACATGTGACATTTATTTTTAAACGTGAAAACCTCTTGCACTATGACATTGAAACGAAAAAAAACCTACACATTTTTTAAGCCAATTAGTTCGTAATTAATTATCCACGGAACGATAGTTTTACTTGGGATAAAAAAAAACACTAGTTTGAATCGACTACGAATTATTTTTGTGAAAATAAGTTGCTGTTTGCTCTCTCCTGAAAATAACGAACGTTATTAAATGAAAAAATTACCATTTCCATTAAGTAGTTTTTTTATTTGATATGCAATAAAAGTAAATTATAATAACGCAATTAAAGTTCCCGATGGATTTGATTAAATTTATTTCAAAACAGATTTAATACGAATGAGACCGAACGTGAGATATGGGTTACCGTTCGCGTCGTTAAAATTACGTAACCTGAGATGTAGGTGATGCACCTTAAGTGTTTATTGAAATTATGAAGTCGAGCATGCAAAGCGTTAAATACATTGGACATTAAATGACTGAGCAGACGATCCAGGTTATTGATGAGACTGAACACACCGGTCAGCCAATGACAGGCGTTGGTCAACAGAGTCCCTTGAAAACATTGGTCAGTGAATGAACAAATGAAGTAATGGCAAACGAGAGAATGAATAATGGGCAATCAGGTACGAAATAAAAAAAACACTGCCTGGCAAATGCACGTATCAGCGACCACGTCGGCCAATTCAAAATGAATGAAGCAATGCCAAAGAATTACCGTAGATCATTCTTCACCTTAAAAACATTTGGAAATTAATTAAGAGTCCGCCTATTTAATGAAACTCAAAGTTTGAGGATGAATCAAACTCAAACTTTTATGAATTAATTGCTAACAAATATACAAATATATGTATAATCATTATAACTTATTTGCCGAAAACAAAACGGACGCCGCTTCAACATTAACGATTAAACGTGCAGCCCTTTGTCAATCCGCTGCCGGACGGAGACCACGCCACTCCATGTCGGTTACGGGGGGGGGCGGTTAAACCGGGGGGGGTTAACCGGGGTGGGTTTAACCAAGCCTCGTTGTGGCAGTGACTAGCGAGTGAGCGGGTTGAGTCACGCCGACCGGTGAACTGAAACTTGCCCCGCTATGCGATCGCCCCACCAGTACGCGTCGAGCTCCTCGGGCGGGGATAGCTCGTGCGAGGAGGGCCGCGCCCGCCGCTCGCCCCTCGCCCGCCCGCTCCACCCTCGCCTCGTGGCTCTCGACCCGGACATCCCCTGCGGCGGCGGCGGCTCGTCCCCGCGCTCGTGCCGCCGTGAGCAGCGCTCCTCCGAGCCCGACTACTCGAGCAGCAGCGAGCAGTCGTGCGACACCGTCATCTACGTGGGGCCCGACGGTGGCGTGCTCTCCGACCGCGAGCTCACCGACAACGAGGGCCCGCCCGACTTCGTGCCCATCATCCCGTCGCTGGGCCGCGAGCCGGCGCGCCGCGAGCCACGCTCGCCCGCCGTCGGGGGGCCCCGTTACCCCGACCGCGACCGCCTCAAGTGCAGCACGTTCGCCGAGCTGCAGGAGCGGCTCGAGTGCATCGACGGCAGCGAGGAGCCCGACGAGTTCTTCGCGGAGACGGCGCGACGGGAGGACGATGACGACGAGGAGGACGACGAGGAGGAGGAGGAGGCGACGGCTCCGGCGGCGGCCCGAGTGGCGACGACGGAGGAAATCGTCGCGTCCTCGCCGCGGCAAGGGCCCGAGAGTCGGAGGGTTCCGGGAAAGTCAGCCCTGCCCAAAGCGCGGGGCACCTCCTCCTCCCTCGTCACCGCTACCGTCGCCGCCATCTCACCGCGCGGCGCCGCTCTCGGCTGCACCGCGGCCAACATCATCGCGCAGTCAAGCCGGGCCGCCATGCTCAGGGACGCGTGCAAGCAGCAGTGCCAGGCAGTCATCGCCAGCGGGGAGCGAGCTCCGAGGAAGCCGCAGGTCGGCTCGCCGCAGCCGCGCAGGGCGAAGCCTTCCGCCAACGGCAAGGGGCCTCTGCCCAGCCCCGCGCCCCCACCCCCTTGCTGCAGCGACATCGTTGCTACCGGCAGGGCGGCGCAGGAAGGGCCGGCGGTCGAGCTCCGTGCCCAGGGGACCCGGACGCCCCCGGTGGGCATGAGCCTCCCCACGAAAGCGGGCGGCGAGGCGGCGGGCGCCGGCGTGCGCGCCAGGACGGTGACCGTGCAGCAGCCGCTGGAGCTGAGTGACGAGGATGTGCTGGTGTTCGCGCTGGTCGAGGAGCTCACCTTTGGCGGGGTCCTGGGACTGCAGGACTGCTCGGGGTCGCCCGGCAAGCATCATCAGCTTCGCGAGCAACTGCAGCGTGCAGGCGCTCGCCTCGGGCTCGAGGCCCGTCAGCATCATCAGCAGCATCATCGACGACTCTGACTACGACCCTTTCCCGGCCGTGTCGCCCGTGAGCCCGGTGGCGGCGCGTGCCGGGGCGGTGGCGGCGGTGGCGCAGGACGCGTCCGCCGTGAGCCGCTGCTCGTCGGTGAGCTCGTGGCTCAGCGAGGTGAGCGCTGAGAGCCTGGGCAGTGAGGGCGACCAGTCGTGCGACAGCTTCGTCATGCAGTCCTGCGGCAGCCTGGGCAAGGAGTCGGTGGACGCCCTGTCGCTGGACTCGCGCGACCTCATCCCCGACGGCCTCGGCGGGGGCGGCGGCAGCAGTTCCGTCGGCGGGACAGAGCACGCTCCACGACAGCGGCTTCTCCACATCGGAGGGCGAGAGCAAGAGCTGCAGTAGCTCCTACAAGCTGTCGTCGACTGCGAAGGCGAGCAAGTCTGCCGGCAAGCTGCCACCGGTGCCCCCGTGTAAGCCGGCAAGCGATGGCAAGAGGACCGCTGGGCTCAAGAGCGGCCTGCCGCAGGCCGTGAGGACGGTCGGCCACGCGCCGTCGAAGCCGGAAGCCGAGAGGACTGACGCGGCGCAGGGCGGCCACAAGCCTCCATCGCCGCCAGCTGCTGCCGCTCAGCAGCCCAAGTCGACCGCCCCGGCGGCAGCGGCACCCAAGCAAGGCGGCGGCAGCGGCCGCTTCGATGACCCTTGGAAGAAACGGGATGAAGGCATCGGCTGCGGGCAGGCGTCTGGCCGCGCAGGCAAAAGTTGTTCGGGCCAGTCGAAACAACAGAGCAAACCGAACAAAGCCAAGCTTTTAACCGGCGGCGCGGGAAGCTCGGCGAGTAAAAGCACGTCGTCGCCGCTCGGCGGTGGCAAAGCCTGCGACGGAGGCATCGCGACATCACCGCCTGAGAGTCTCACCGCAGCCGGCGCCACCGCTCGATGGGCCGGCAGTGCGGAGAAAGCGGGGGCCCCCGCTCTGCTGCCGACCAGAGGTGCGGAAACACACGGCTTTGCCGTGACGGGAGCGAGGACGATGGCTTCAAATGCGAGGGGAGGTTGCGGTGCGTACGAGACGCGGCCCAGCGGGCCGGAGAAGGCCGCCTCGTTGCCGAAGCAGAGCATGCTCCCCAGGCTCAAGGGCGCCCCTCCAGCACCTCCGGTGCGGAAGTCCAGCTTGGATCAGAAGAACAGGGCAGGCCTTCCCGTCAGCGCGCTCTCAGAGCCCGCCTTGTCCTCGAAAGCTCTGGCGAAGAGGCCGGCGCAGAGCGACGCGGAGGCGAGGGTCGTGGTTGGAGAATACGGCGGTGGCGGGCGCTCGCAGCAGCAAGGGAGGGGCGTCGAGACGGGACAGAGCCAGGCGTCTTACGGAGCCTACCCGCACAGGACTAACGTGAGCCTGCATAGCAGCATCCTGTCCCTGCACCGAGCAGACAGCCTCACGTCCTTGAGCTCCCGAGGCAGCCTCGGCAGAGAGGGCAGCGGCAGGAGCGGCGGGAAGAGCTCCGCGAAGGCGATGATGATGATGATGATGGGAGCGGCGGTCACCTCGAGGGGGGCCGGCGGTCTGCCTCCGCTCAACGTCTCATCCAAGTCGTGCGGCGGCGCCGCCAAACCGCCCCCGTCGGCGCTCGCCGGCGCCAAGTGCTCGCCGGCGTCCTTTGCCGGGACCTCCAAGCCACGGAGCATGTCGGCCAGCAGTTCGGCGAGGACGGCGCCGCAGGGCGCGCCGCGGAGCGCCAGCGTTCCCTCCACGCCCAGGACCGTGGCTCGGACGGTTCTGTGCAGCAACAACAACGCGGCCGCCGCCAAGCACGGCCGGGGAGGGGCGGCGGCCGGGGGCGGCATCGGTTGTCCCGGCGGCGGCAAAGCGTCGGCAGGCGTCAGGATTGTGACCAACAGCCGGGTGACGGAGCTGGCCCTGAACGGCGCCGCCTCGCCCACCCCGTCGCCCCCCAAGGTGAGCCACCCGCGGCGCTCCACCGACTCGGACAGCGGCAACGACAGCGGCGTCAACCTGCCGGAGTCGCCCACCCCGCGGTTCGGCGGGGCGCCTGGCGGCGTGGGAGGAGGCCCCGCGGCTCCGGGCTCGCCGTCGGCGTCCGCGATGCTCCTGCAGCTGCCGTCGCCCTACAGCAAGATCACGGCGCCGCGCAAGGCGCGCTACAGCAGCGGTCACTTCAGCGACAACAGCAGCGTGCTTAGCGGCGACCTCCCTCCGGCGATGGGCCGTTCGGCCATCTTCTACCACGCGGGGGGGGGCGGCAACGGAGGCCCGGGCGGAGGAGGAGGCTGTGGTGGAGGTGGCGGCGGTGGCGGCGGGGGCGGCGGCGGTGGTTGTGGCGGAGGCTCGGGGGGGAGCAGCGGGTACGAGAGCGTGCTGCGGGACAGCGAGGCCACGGGCAGCGCGTCGTCGGCGCACGACTCGGCGAGCGAGGGGGGCGGCTGCGGCGCGTCCGGGATGGCGAGCGAGCGCTCGCGCAGCCTCAAGTCGCTCAAGAAGAGGGCGGCCACCGTAACTTCCGGTACGTTTGTGGTTGGTGGCTGCGGTGCATTCGTGGCAGGGGGCCAGTCTCTGCCATCGGACAACCAGTGTTGACTTCCGGCAAAATGGTTATGTATTTTATCGGCCGTGGAGGATTTGATCTGTGATGAGCTGAGTTGACTGCCACTGCAAGGATAGGATCTGGTAGCCTTGCGATTGTCAGTCGAGCCCAGCCATGGTCCTGCCTGGCTGGGTGAGTAACTGATGTTGTTTGTTGATTGTATTAGTAAGCATGCCATCTGCCTCGATATTATTTTATCAGTGCTGCCCTTCTGCTTTTTTGTTAATCAGAAGAAGATCCCATGGTGTTTCATTGTCAACATGAATTAACCTCGATACAGTGCCTGAGTGCATTGATAATTAACAAGTGAAAGACTAATAAATACAATTAAAATGCCATAATCACACGGAAATGCACGTGCTTCCTTAATTATCTGCAGCATATTAAAAAACATTCAGACGCTGTTTGTGAAATTTAAACGGACAATTTAAGATACTCACAACATTTAGCAGAACCCAGCGCTGCTTGGAGCTATAAATAAATGACACGAGGGCAATTTTGTAAAATACGTAACACGCGAAGAAGAATAAACAAAGTGAGAACAAGAAAGGTGACCCATTGGCCCACTTGTGATATTAAAATGCACATGATGAAAAGCAGACATTGAAATGGCATTCCGACTGATGTGGAGTGACGTATTGAAAATGCAGACATGCCAAGTACAAACCGACTGCCTCTGTTCCAAAAAAAAAACCTATCAGAATGAATTTTCCCAAATGCTATTGAAAATTCAGTAGCCGTGCTCTCCTTATTTATTTATTTGCTCGCTTTCTCATCTTATATTTTATCCCCAGTAAGCCTCAAGGTTAGAAAGTTTCATATTCATCCAATCTTTCACCTTTTACACAACTGTGCTGGATAATGGCAAAAATGCGCTATAACGTTGAGATAGAATGGGGGGGTGGGGGGGGGGGTGGAAAAAAAGTATTGTGCTGTATCTACTTCGACTCGGTATGCCCGCAGAGTTTACAGGAGAACATAAACGGTCGAGTCTTCGCCCGGCCAAAGTGCCGCTCCTCTGTTTGCAGATGAACATCCCAGAGCGTTGGTTTTTCTGTGTGCTGCTGCTGTCATTGACTCACGTTCATGCACAGCACGGTTGCACATAGCCGGCAGTCATTGCCTTGTTGACACGCGTTTGATTGAAGAAACTGAATTCTCAATCCTCCGTTTGTGCACAATGCCTAGGTTTTCGCAGCCGTAATTACTATTATTATTAGTCTGACTTTATACAAAGCGCTCACAGAAATTCGTGCACCTTACGATTTTCGGGTGAGGCCGCTTAATGTTCTGGCCAAATATTTAGTTTGTTGTCATGTAGCCCTCCACCACCCGACATAGCGAATTAAAAATGTGTATTGTCGCGTGAGCAAGCGGTACAGTCTCTAAGGCTAAACGGAGAATATTTGACTCTGTGTGTTGATAACAGTGGGAGAGCAAATGTTTCACCAGGGTGGCAAATTCAACTCATGGTAAAAAATCGACCACGTGGTTTGATGCTGAATGCAGTGGCCGGCATCCCGCACAATTTGAGCGACTTTGAAAATATTCACTTTTTGACCTTCATACGTGCGCGTCAAAAAATGTTACACGCTGCGTTAACTGCTCGGCGCCTTTTATCGAGCACGTAATTCTTAAACCCTAAATGAGTCCAAAGCGTGACCCTAACCAGAGAAAAGAAACCTGTGGCCATAACCCCCCTGTCTCTTATTAGTGTGGGCCCACCGTCAGGGTGGCCTCTGGCCTCTAACATGTCGCCCTAATGTGTAAAGTAACCCTGTGATTTTGCAGTGATTTTACGGAATAGTTCAATCATTTGAAAGTTTCGATTTAAAGCTTTCGTGACTGCAGGGATTCAACGCAAGCAGCCGTCCTCAGGTGAAGAACAGGTCTGTTGGAAAGACAGCGTCTGAATGAGCGACGCTGTCTTTCCGACAGACCTGTTCTTCACCTGAGGATGGCTGCTTGCGTTGTGGCCGAAACGTCGTGAGAATTATTTTATTATGTTTTATTTTTTATTATGTTATTATTTCCCTTCTACGTGACTTTACCGAAAGAACCAAGAAGATAATTTGAATGTTTTTTTTTCAAACATACATCGTGCTTTTAGCTTTGGACAGTGTACCTTTCTATTTGCCTTTTCCCATTCTGGGACTACTACAAGTTGCATGGTGGGTCCCGAGCGGGGTGAGTGTGGTCAACACCATGCCTGGCCATCTTTATTTCTCTCACGTTTGTATATACACACCGTTTAGGGTGCCACTTCAAGGCTGAGCAGATCTAGAGGAGGTCCAGGTCCGGTGTAGATGTCACTCCACCGGTCCTGGACCGCTGGAGTGACATCTAGTGCTCCCCGTTCGCACACTCACAGACAATTTCTGTTCGCGCGCATTTATTGGGTACTCATTTTGGACTGAGCCGACTTAGATGTGGCCCTGGGTAAAGTTCAGAAACCAAATGTTGCTCGTGTTCTGGCCTAGCAGCAGTGGGGACTGCAGTGCAATGTGTGAGTAGTCTCTCGGTGACCTTTTTTTTTATAATCCGTTCCACGAAAACTACCGTTAACCGAACGAACTCTTAATCGAATATCGGAATTATTACATGTTTAAAAGCATGACTCTGCAATGTAAACAAAAGCCAGTCGAGTTCTAAACGCTCACAAATGAGCGTCGCTGATTGGCCGATGCATGCTCAGCCCCACTTACGAGTGCTTTGATTGGCCGAAATTGGCGCCCACGTGCATAACGTAAACGTACCGTTAATCAACAACGTTAAAGCCAGTCGAAACCAGGGTTGCGATTTCCGCATGGAAAATGCGGAAGGAGGGTTCAAATTTTCCCGCATTTTTGCTAAAGTCAACCGCAAACGGTGGAAAGACTACTCCTATGACCGCGCGCTTTTAACAACACGTTAATGCGTTCTATTGGAAAGGATACATCATGTACATGTGCTCGTAATCACGGCTCCGCATTTGAATAAAGTATGTGGTTCTTGTGCGGAAATGCGGAAATCATATATTCATTCCAATCAGTAACTCAAAGCCCTACGTGATGCTGGGCCTTGCATGTATCCTTTCCAATAGAACGCATTAACGTGTTGTTAAAAGCGCGCGGTCATAGGAGTAGTCTTTCCACCGTTTGCGGTTGACTTTAGCAAAAATGCGGGAAAATTTGAACCCTCCTTCCGCATTTTCCATGCGGAAATCGCAACCCTGGTCGAAACCATGGAGTCCTATGGGCGGCTGAACGTTAACCGGAAAACCGTTAACCGATGTCACTGTTTACCGAGGGACTACTGGTACTGCTAACCACTACAAACACGTGCGTGTATATATGCACACACTCACTTAGAGGGTTATTCATACTTTCAGGTTATTGAACCATTTGTTCACACCATGTGGGACGTCTTTGAGCTTTGATTATACATTTGTACTCCACTGAGGTGCCAGTACTCCGGTCGGTGATATATTATGCATGACAAAATTAATTATACACAGGTATTTGATTCCTGCGTGAGTTAAAACATGAAAAGAAGTCGACTTGTTTTTACTCAAGAACTTTGCTTGATGATTTCACCTTCAATGACATGGCATTGAGAGATGAGATATTTTATAGTGATTTTGGTTTTCTTTCTCCATCATCATCGTCATCCTTGAGTAATTTGAAGGATCTTTCAGAATGAGGGTATGCATCACGGTAATTAATAACAACGCGGCGGTAGCTATTTTACGATCCAAAAGGCCCAGGGAGCTCATATAAAGTGCGCAATTGTTTAATGGCTAAATAGCAAATAACGTCAAGGTGTCTCTGTGCTCAAACAAAAGCAATTTGTCAGCTGTCATCTCCATTGATGGGCCGAAGCCAGCGGTGAAAATCCACATTCCCATGGTGGGAGCCAGCCTCTTCTCGATATGGAACGATTCATCTTCTCTTCGCCCACTCAATTGAGTGCTGAAATGTTGATTCAAAGAACCATTGTTATATATGTTTATATTTTATTTTAACATTATCGTGAATGTTGAACCCATTGCATACAACATAAACGAATGATTTGAAAGACATTGTCCTTCGATGCATGCATCGTAAGATAACTAATCAATATTAGGAATTCAGATTAATGGGAAATACGCTTCACTACTGGTTATAATCCCCTGGTTATAATATTAAATAAAATGCACGTCAAGTTACTATAACAACATTTTGGACCAAACCAGAACGAATATTGCACCTCCGATTAGCACGGTTGGCTACGTACGGTGCGAAAGAAGTTCAACATAAATACTCGCTAAGCAATGCAATTGCATGAATATGCGTCTCCCGTAGTCTGTTGGCAGGCCGCACGTGCTGGAGTCAAGTGGGGTTACTCCCGCTCTCCAGAAAGTGGCGAGCCAGCATGGAAGAGTCTGGCAAAATAACCTCTAGAGGTGCTCTCTAGGGCAGGGTCATGAGCAAGCTATTGCAGGTCTGCATCTTTACCTTTTGCATTCATATATCAATAGCTTCTATAGATAATCAACGTTTTTGGGTTTAGATCGCGTTTATTTATAAATGTGTCGTAACCCTCCACCACCCGACACGGCCAATCAGTAAAAATGTGTCACGTTGACAAAGACAAATAGTTCACTGCTTTAGCCCACCGGTGTGTTGAAGCCACAACATTTACAATTTGAGTACATGTTGTGGCTTCAACACACCGGTGGGCTAAAGCAGTGAACTATTTGTCTTTGTCAACGTAACACATTTTTACTGATTGGCCGTGTCGGGTGGTGGAGGGTTACGACACATTTATAAATAAACGCGATCTAAACCCAAAAACGTTGATTATGAATAACATTGGTCGCGAAAGCCTACGTGTTAAACTGAGCTTCTATAGAGCTATAGGGAAGCTGTTGATATTGCTGTAGGTGCTGTATTACTCTAAGAATGCAATGGCTTAAGAAATGTCAGCATGAATGTATTGCCAACCTAACGGTCAGCAGAGAAGAGATGAGCACTGCAAGTGGCTCACGTCAGCATGGTGGAACGCTGCGACTTTTCAATCGTTGCGTGTATCTCTAAAAGTGCCATCCACTGGAAATGTTGCCATATGTGTCGTATTTGTGCGCGCGTGTGTGTCTGTGCGTGCGAGCGAGCGCCCATGTGTTTGCGTAGCCCGGGGTACTTAAAACGATGCCGTTACAAATGAATGCTCTGCTGCACATTCGGCCGCTCCGTGGCTGAGTGTACAAAGTGAAAAAAAAGTAAATGAAACAAATAATGACCGCCGACTTCGCATCAGTCCAGAAGCGCACAGCAGGTTGCCTGCCAGCATGCATCAGCAACAGCACTAAGGGCAATCAGCAGCATTGCTGCTCACTGCGGTTTCATTCCCTTTGTGTGCCTCGATGTGCACTGCGTCTTACTGTGCAAATGTTGCATTTTTAACGGGATTTTGTTTTTTTGCCGTACCAATAATTAATTTGTGAAAATGGGTCCTTGGAATTTTTTCTCGACTTCTCACTTCGGATAGGGGAGGGGGTGGTAATTTGACGGACGTGAAGCCGTTTAGTTTAAGGATGTTCGCACGTGGCCTCATTCCGGCGGCGAATGAGTCCCTTTGCTCAGGAGGATTTCTTGTCGTTCTGTTGTGTAAACGGACGAGAGAGGATCCCATTGAGAATCATTACTTCTTACAAATGAGGTCCACCACCCCCCTTGCCCCCCCCCCCCCCGCCAAGTAATCTGAGTAATGTAGAGTTTATTACCGTTACCGTTGTTTTAGTTGTGTGTGTCATTGTAGCAATTCGGGTTGATATCATCGCCTACTTTGGAAATGATGTCACCTGTTCGTTTGAACCGCACACAGCTGTAGCTCTGTCGGATTTGCCGTTATTTTGCAATCTTTCAGATTTTTGGGAGGGACATGATTCCTTCATCAGTCTTCCGCCTCGTGCTGGGCTTTAGAAAATATTCCGTGAGAAATTGAGCCCAGAGTTGTCGAGCGAGTGCATCTTAGTGGGCAGTCTAAACTAACTAACTTTTTTATTTTACCAGCTAAGGCCCACTGAGCTATATAGCTCTTTGTCAGAAGCGGCATAGCCACAAACTGAAAGCTGAATGAAGTGGCTTATCACGCGCAAATTTATAGCAACCAAATTCTCTTAAACGCGTGACGTTGATTCTTAATGTGGAGGGAAAATAAAACGGGAGGAGCCGGAGAAAAATCCACGCGACCACAGGGAGAGAGAGAGGCACGCAGATTCCAAAATATATAGCAGCAGGCGTCAGGGTCGGGATCGAACCCACAACCTCCTGTGTGACAGGCGAGTTAGTTAACATCGTGTAGGGGAGACCCTGACCTCGCCCATGGGAATGTAAAAACATCATCCTCTTGCTCACAGCTGCTAAGAGGGACGAGTGCCTCCCCATTGCTTGTCTGGGCAAAGAAACGCTTTGACTTTGACTTCATGTTGACATAATAACTGTAGGTTGGTCACCCGGCGGGGAAATGTCCTTTCATGTCAAGCCGCTAATATTTCATTTTATTTTTTGTTAGCATGAAGGATGCACGCTGTGCGGCCGAGAGGGCCATGGAGATGGCTAATTAGTGAGCTTGTTAGTTGGAGGTATTTTATTGGGGAGATGTGTGTTTTTAGCAACTCCTTAGCAGAGGGCTCGACTCACATTCACAAAGCGCTACTCGTGTTATTGAACAAAGACGGTCAATGCATTGCGCGCTTCCAGAAGCTCTTCTGCAGCCGTCTCGAATGTTTTTCCTTCCAAATATTAGGAATCCGCCGGAGCCTGTGCAACTTTAAAATCTAGATTGAAAACTCATTTCTTTATAACTGCTTGCTGTTGTGTTATAATAATAATAATAGTTCAATTTGTAACGCGCGCAAATTTGCAGACGTAGTGGCCGCAACTCAGAGGCGCGGAGCCAAGCTCAGTCGCTCGAAAGCGTGATTGTAAAGGTGAGTTTTTAAGTCTCTCTTGAAGGAGGCGATTGAGGTGATGCTGCGAATGTGCAGAGGGATATTGTTCCAGACTGTTGGGGCTGCCACCGAGAAGCGGCGCATAGACATGACCATCCGTTCAGTTTGTTGTCCTACACCCGCATCTCCAATTAGCACAGTTGGCTACGTTGGGTGTGAAAGAAGGTCAACATAGGTACATTCAGAAGGTTGTGAGTTGAAATTCAGAGCCTGACTCAACCCACCCCCCCTTAAGCATCAATAAAATGAGTACCGATTTGGGACACGTCATCTGTGGAGTTCCTTTCCAGGATTATTGTAACTTTTTGGAGGTTATGGCATCAATATGTAGTGTTTATTCGCCAAATGGTGTATCTTTGCACGGCTTATATAAACATTAATAAATAAGGAAGATCACAGTAGGGTGTAGTAAAAAGGTCATGCTTGAATATTTGATAGTTCGGGAAGGCGGTCTTCCACAACAGAACAGCTAAGAGCTTGGGGCTGTTTTTCGTTTTTTTTCCACAAATATCTTCACAGAGCTGAAACCTACCGCATATTTTTTTCTGCAGAAGTGAGCAAACCCCCCTTTGCGTCATTTATTTGTGAGATCCAGTCATACTTGCTTTAACCCGTACCAAGCAAAATTACGTGCCCCGAAAGTGTATTTGAAAAAAAACTAAAAATGCTTTCTTTTTGGTCAGTCAAACATTTAGTGAATCCATAATACAGGTTTTTTTTTGGGTTAGATCGCGTAAATATAAATGTGTCGTTAAACCCGCCACCACCCGACACAGCCAATTAGTAAGGTTTGTCACGTGAACAGAACATGCCAATTCGTTACAAGTACAGCACACCTTTTGTAAATGTTGTGGATTTGCTCTCCAACACACCAGTGTGCTAGTAACGAATTAGCATGCTCTGTTTACATGACAAACCTTACTAATTGGCTGTGTCGGGTGGCGGTGGGTTTAACGACACATTTATATTTACGCGATCTAACCCAAAAAAAACCTAGATTATGGATGACATTGGTCGCGAAAGCGTGTTAAACATTTAGTGAATCGGTCACGCCACGCGAGGGTATCTCTCCGTCCCAGCGATCCACGGTCCGCATTGGTCATTGCCATTGGTGACCCCTGAACCAGCTGTAGAATTTACACGCCCCACATCGTGGGGGGGGGGACCAGCCTATCTTCATATTGGGCAGCCGTGAACTTCAAAAGCTGCCCGTGGTAGACTTGTTCGCGTGCTGGACTTCCTGAGGTTTCCCGTTGAGTTCCATCGGCCCGGTGAAGCAGCTGAAACAATGAGAATGCTATAGTAGTAGGTTTTTACCCTTTAAACTGGTACAAAACTGACACCTTTATACAAGGCATCATGTTTGCAATAACCGCAACACAAGGAGTCAAAATGCAAACAAAAAGAAACAACTCTGATAATGGCAATGATATGCACTGTCCTTGAAGTTGACTTCAAAGGTGTCAGTTTGGTACCAGTTTAAAGGGTAAAAACCTACTACTATATTTTGCCACTGGTAAAGGAGGTCTCATAATGAGAAAGCTCCTAAACTCCCCCGTCCCCCCGCCTCTGTCCACCCAGCGGTCCTAAATGGGTTCGACACAGTTAACCGATTGGCGGGTCGCGTGTGCGGTTGGGCAACATTTGGGTACTCCCACTTCTTCCCCATGACATCTGGCCAGCGTGGACGAGTAGGCCAAATAACCTTGGAAGCACAGCTGCCTCTTAATGGAGGAGACCCTTCTGCCAGCAGCAGCGTGAGCAAGTAAATGCAGGGCTGCTGTACCTTTGCCTTGACCTTACATATCTCTTGCCGACACATCCCTGTCCGCTCTTAAACCCTGTATTATTCCTATTTAAATGTGTGTTAATTAGCCTTAGAACCTTTGCCCTGGTGGACACCAACCAAGTCCCTTGATTTATTAACATTTCTTCTTCCTAAATACGTTAATAAAGCCTTGGTGCCACTGGCGTTGTCGCTAATGAGAGAAATTGGGCAGAAGGGTTTGCAATGTGAGCTGGGTGGCTCCTGCACTCTTAATTGGGCAGTAATTGTGAGGGTTCACACGGGCAGATGCAGGCACTCTTCAATGCCAGAGTTTCTGCACGAGCGAGCTGAAAGGCTCAGTGGATTGTGTTTATAAGATGATCTTGCGTGGCACAGTGACAAAAAAATAGGCATCATGTGCATTCGTAATTGTGCAACTTAATGGTTCCTCTTGCTGCCCTCACTTTATTTTTCTCTTCCCATGTGCCAAATGCGCCTCGACCACTCATCGTTGCATTCGTCTATAAAAGGAGGAGCGCTTGATGAGAAACGAGCAGTGGATTGCGTTTTTGTTGGATGTGGAATTTCCGGCTTTGGAGATGGGCACCATCTCCATTGCTTGCTTAAGAATTGAGACACTTTGACTCTTTAGAGATGGGCACTCCGATTAATTGAGTAATTATGGGTTCAATCACTCAAGCTTATCGGATAACACGAAAATAGTCGAATACAAAATAAATCGCACTGCTGTTCGCCACTTTGTGCCGCTGGACGTCATCGGCACAGTCAGCTGCGTCGTAGTGGGTGTGGCTCCTAGGGGGTTTCCCACCTTCGATAGGCAGGCGGTGGGAGGAGGTGATACAAATTTTAAATGGACCCAAGTCATCGACCACAGAGTGCTCAGTAACAATATTTTTGCTCAATTAATCGGCTTGATCGACTCATCGCCTCAGCTGTCGGCTTTTTGACCTTAGGAGTCTGGGCACCTGAATCCCTTTTTAACTTAGCTAACCGGTGTACATTCTATGGGCCTAAATTCACATTCTAGATTTGAAGCTTTCGTGACTGCAAGGATTAATACTCTTAGTTATTTCGGTAAAGTCACGTAGGTAAAAAATGAAATTAAAATTTATAAAAATAACTTAACTTGTATTTAAGAGCTTGCATCTTGAATCCCTGCCTCACTTGATGCAGCAAATCTGGCTGTGACGGTTCCACCTGATGACGGAGACTTGTGTTGCCCCCGAAACGTCGTGATTTTATTATTTTATTTTTATAATTTTAATTTCAATTTTTTACCTACGTGACTTTACCTAAATTCACATGTTGGTAGATATGTTTAAAAGGCAATTTTTGCTGAAAATTTGCTTTCGTCTTCCATTACCAACACCAAGGAAATATCACTATGGGATGGGTTTGAGCAGCTTTGTCAACGTGTCCCCTATATCTGCCGTGTCTGGATTACTCTATGCAGTTCCCTACTGGCTATTCTTGGCGTTGCGATTGATGTATTCAAATCAAACCAGTGGTTAGGCTTGTGCCTTGCCATACCACTATACCCTGTGTAATGTCCGATTATTTTTTTAGGTCACGCTATATTATTAAAGAGCCGAGCTCACAGCTTTAAACAGCATTGCTGTCCATGACGTATTCAAGCATATAATTGGCAAATTTGAAAGCTTAAAAAAAGAAACATTCAAAATATAGAGCCTTAACAAGACCAAGAAGAAGAAAAAAAAGACTGTAAAAATGTTGAACAGAAAAATAGTTCCCTATAAAGGTTTTACATCAGATTTATTTGTAGGTGCATTTTAATGAAGAGCAATATTTGAGATTTACACTCACTTTCGTAATAAGGCCATTTATAGTGATATTTAATAGGCTTGCTTCTGGCGTATTTTTTTAAGCCCGAACAGCGGTTGAAACGCTCATCTTGCTAAGATCTATAGGAAACCTGGATGAGTACTGCGTGAGAAAATCTCTAGCCAGGGGGCATATCGCAGTTGCAAACATATAACATGAATTTGACATTAACGGTATATTTATACATAGAGAGTCATGATTTGACTGCGTGTGTGAGTAAGTGTATGTGAGTGTGTGTTTGGTTTGCTGTGCTCTGAACCAACCCCTTTACCTGTGTTCAATTGCGAGCCATGAACAAGATCAGTGGTAGGTGGTAACTGAACCTATACCCAGTCTATCCTAGTTCGACTGAGTCTTACATGAGTACCTCATTCACTTGCTATGCAGAAGGGCCATTTCCTGAAACGTCGCCACTAATATTTATTTAAATTTACACTATGAGACCTCCTTTACCAGTGGCAAAATATAGTAGTAGGTTTTTACCCTTATTAAACTGGTACAAAAACTGACACCTTTATACAAGGCATCATGTTTGCAATAACCACAACACATGCTTACCCTGAGCTCTCAATACTCTGACAGTGCGCTGTTTTTGAGTTGTACGCCTATTAGCGTCATCTGGTCCAACACCAATGGAGACTAGGCTCTAAGAAAAGCTGTCTCGGGTGTGGACCAATCAACTTCAAGGACAGTGCATATCATTATCAGAGTTGTTTCTTTTTGTTTGCATTTTGACTGCTTGTGTTGTGGTTATTGCAAACATGATGCCTTGTATAAAGGTGTCAGTTTTTGTACCAGTTGAAAGGGTAAAACCTACTACTATTCATTTTAATTTTAGGGCCACCGTGTTATTGATTATTATTACTATTATTACTATAATTATGTTCAATGAGTAGTCCGGGTGTGGTCGTGTACATATCACGTTTAGAAGGTCCAGCCCTGGCCACACCACCCGATCGTGTGCACTATGCTGGCCTTCCTTAATAGGTGTTCTTGTCTGCTTGGCATAAGAGGCAATGTTTAAACATATGGTAATAACTAGTTGACTAACACCACCTATTTCCGATAAGGCTACACAGTAGGCATGCAAATGATTCACTTCCCTGGCAGTTTGATGAATCGTGGTGATTTGAAGTTGTGGTTCGACCCAAAAGTAAAAAAAATGCCTTCCTTCCTTCGCCAGCCTTGTCTTCCTTCAGTTTCCTTCGCTCCACTTTTCCCAAAAGTCACGTCACTATTTCTCGTGATTGCATAATTTGCCACGATCGTAAATAATCGATTGTCACGTGCGCGCAATTCAGTGCGCGCGTCATATCGAGCATCGCAATCAGCTCCGGTTGAGCAACCGACGCAACGATGCACGCCTAACAAGCGTGGAGGCCGACCGCTGCCTTCCCTTGCTTCTAAACCCAAATATATTCGGCACGGCGCGTGCAACCGAACCGATCCCCCGCACCCCCTCGGCCATCGTCGCACGGCCCACAATTTCCCGTCCGCATCCGGCGCTCGCTGACCCACCCGTTTCAATTTTTCCCCCGACATTTGAACGCGTGGCGAAGGCTCCCAGCGCGGCCGCGCCGCCGGTGCACAGCTCCCCGCCGCGTCGACGCTCGCCGGCCCGTCGGCCCGCTGGGTGGACCTGCGGCCCATGCAGAGGGCCCTGCACGAGCCCTTCCAGATCACCGTCTACGAGATCGACGACCTCGAGCGGCTGGAGCAGAGGAGGAGGCCCGATGACACCGAGGTGAGAGGAGCACCCCCCCCCCTCCCCTGTCACCCCCCCCTCCCCCCTGCGGTTTCGCCTGATGTCATCCAAGGTGAAGTTTCCGCCTGTGCACGTTGGACGCTGCTGTTGGGGCCGCTACTTTGCTAGAGCCGTGCCATGTAGCTGCGTATGTGTTTACACGTTTGTGCATGTATTTTATATGTCATTGGAACCTCATTTGCAAGTAAAAAATATGCCTTTTGGCGTCATCTGGTCCAACCCATGTGAGACTAGGCTCTAAGGAAAGCTGTCTCGGGTGTGGACCAATCAACATCGAGGACAGTGCACATTATCAGAGTTATGTTTTTTGTTTGCATTATGACTGCAGGTATTGTGGTCTATGCAAACATGACTGCTTGTAAAAAAAAAGTGTCCGTTTTGTTGCCAGATAGAAGGGTAAAAAAACCAATTATCATATTTTATACGTGTTCATGCATATGAATTCAAACATCTCGTGTGTCTATAGATATGTCCTACATGCCTATGTCTATCAGATTGAATAGGATGCCAGTCATGTTTTGCATTTAAGTCAAGATATGGTTGTCACTGACTAGTTCAGAGGTCAGACTTGTCTTATGCATGTTGAACTTCTTTCACAACCACGGCAATCGGAGGTGTGCGGGAAGGACGACAAACTTCTGCATACGTAGCCTACATACGCACGCACACGTTGATCACATATAAGGGAGGCTTCCTAAGATGTATGAACCCGCTCCCTGATGGCCTCGTTGGGCCTCGCAGGCCGGCCTGCAGGACCCAGAGTGCAAGCTGCGCCTGCTGGAGGGTCGGCAGCGCGTGGCGGAGGAGCTGCGGGCGCGTCACGGCCTCCTCCTGGGCGAGCTCACCCACGCCAAGCGCCTGCTCATGCTGGACCCGCTGCAGTGGAACGACGAGTGTACGGAGTTCACACGCTCGCACGCGCACGCACACGTACACGTCCATTCATGCACACGGAGACGCACGTGTTCATTCGCACGCTCGCGCATGACGAGTGTACGGAGTTCACACGCTCGTACGCGCACGCACACGCACACGTCCATTCATGCACACGGAGACGCAGTGTTCATTCGCACGCTCGCGCATGACGAGTGTACGGAGTTCACACGCTCGTACGCGCACGCACACGCACACGTCCATTCATGCACACGGAGACGCACGTGTTCATTCGCACGCTCGCACATGACGAGTGTACGGAGTTCACACGCTCGTACGCGCACGCACACGCACACGTCCATTCATGCACACGGAGACGCACGTGTTCATTCACACGCTCGCACATGATGAGTGTACGGAGTTCACACGCTCGCTCACTCACTCACTCGCACGAATAGCCTGTAACAGCAAGTGCTGTTAGCGAGCGCTTATACAGGCCGGCACGGCAGGCGAGGTGGTGGGCGGCCAGGACCGAGCCCAGCCGCCTTTGTGTCCCCAGTGGCGATATTTACACACAGCACCAGGTACTCATTTGAGGTTGAGTCGACCTAGGGGCGGCCCATGACTGCATTAGATAACCGTCGCTGGTGTTGGCCGTGAACGGGAATCGAACTCAGGTCGCCGGGTTCGTAGCGCAGCGTGCTAACAATGCCGCTCCCCATGTGTGCATACACGCATCCACCCGTTTGCACAGCACCAAACCGCGAAAACCTCACGCGGCAGCGTACGGCCAGTGGTTGAATTTGCTAAGGCTGACGTATCGAGTGCGTTTCCGGGGTCCCGTGCAGGATGTGCTCGACGCGCATGGGCACCGTCGCGGGTGTTTTTGTTCACGTCGTTTGACGAAAAAAGGCAGGGTAATAATTGCGTTTTGTCATCGCCATTGTTGTTGTTGTTGTTCCCCTACGGTCGGTGCGCTGCAGTCGACATCGAGGAGAGCTTGGAAAGCTGCACCCTCGAGTACCTGGAGGCTCTGGAGTGGAAGACGGCGCGACTGCAAGACCGCCTCGACCTGTGCCGCGCCAAGATCATGATGGTCACCTGCTTCGACGTCACTTCGTGACGCTCGGCCGCAGATGTCGGCAGTGCACGTCGCGACTTTAGTTTTTTTTTCCGTGACGACTCTTGCCTCGTTCTCCGGCCCCTCCTTCGTCCCCTCAATTGCTCCGGATCGTCCGCATCACAACCGACCCGGCCGACGGGAGCTCGCCGGGCAATCGACGCTGAACCGCGTGTGCGCGTGTGCATTGCGGCAAGGTATTTGAAGCCTGTTTTTTGGTAAAATGGTGTCGTGAATGCCAGTGACGCTGCGGGTGGAGAGCACTCGACTCGCAACCTGAAGCTTCAAGTCCCCGTCTGGCGATCGATGAAGCTTTCATCGGTGGAACGTCAGCCAGCGAGCTTCCTGCGTAGAGACCGGCACTCGCCATGGGAATGTGGAATTCCCCATCACTGGTTCAGGCCTGCCAACAGAGATGAGCACATCTCGATTGCTCACGTGGGCAGGAGGACATTTTTGACTTTTGACGACTGTCTATGCCTATACAGCATATCATTCTCATCAGCCATATACCAATTATTGCCTTGTGGCAGTTTGGCCAATGGGGAATACCGTTTGCTCAGTGGACATGTGTTTAACCCCAGCAAGCATTCAGACTGAAACCATTGCTGTAATTTTCAGTCAAATCTACACTTTTTTTGCGTTTCGTTTGCAAAACCTTTTCATGACCACCCCCCCCCCTCACCCCCTCTCGAACGTACACTGTGCAACGCAAGATTGGCGGCCTGTAGGCATCTAATGGACTTTGTGGCCCGCCGCTTAAATGAGCAGCCCAAAGAGATTTTTTTTTTAGGCCTTTATTTTATTTGAGACTTTGCGAAAGCAGTCGGTGGAACCCACCGCACGCAGCACTTCTGCCACGCACCAGGCCCCGGCCACGCGGAGGACGGCACGGGGCCTGCGCATCGGACTTGCTGTGCACGGCCTCTCTTTGGGGTCAATCGTAGCAGGGCGGCCACTTTCACCGCGGCGGGCCCTAACCTACACGGCGTCATGCCGAGGGTGTGCGGGATTTAAATGGACGAGTCGAGCAAATTTTAATCGGATCGGTTTATTCGGAAACGGCGGCATCGGCCATCGTCGTGGCACCGTGCTAAATCGTAGATGTCTTCTTCTTGACTTTACTTTCCCGTGTCCTTTGCGCACGCACAGAAGCGCAATTTTTGGAACTGCGATAGTACCATACTGTACGTGAGCAACAACGAGACACTCGACCTGAACGTGAGCAGAATTTTTTGCCGTTTGCGTTTTTTACGTGGGGGGGGGGGGAGGTGGGGCAGCAGATTTGAGCGCTGCACGAGACCGGAAAATATGAGGAACCGCACGTGCGCGTGCGTGCGTGCGCGCGCGTGTGTGTGGTCACTCGCCAAGAGAAGCTGAGCAAATCGTCGTTCTCTGCCCGGAAAAAAAATACGGCGATGCACAACCCACAAAAACCACTCTGAGGAAATTGCCTTTTTCGTTTCAAAATGTGACTGTGGAATCCCATTGAATCTCACTGACACGGCATTCCAATGTGACGTCCTCTATACAATGCATGCTGCGGTGACCGTTCCCTCCGTAAACTCCTCCTGGGGGGGGCGGGGGGGAGTGGGGGAAGGCGATGGCTGGCGCAGGTCCGAATTTTGTCGCGGATTTGAAGAGGCCCCACGATGGATTGTTCCCGCTCGGGCGACTTGGAATTCCAAGGCGCCTCCAGAACTCGCACGCAGCGACAAGCGGTGTTAGGTGAGCTGCAGAGCTGCGAAGCGCGAGAGAGTTTGAAGCATTTTGACGACACTCACGCGGTTTATGAAGACCGGATAAGTTGCGGTGAACGTGCTGTACACATTAATGTTTCTAGTTTGTGAAAATACAGCGTAGGCATGCAGCACACACACACACGGACGATAGTTGGGCTTCTATAACATACTGTTACACCAAGCGTCGATGTGAAGATATTTTTTCTCGTTTATTCTAGACATGCGTAGTTCGCAATCGTCAACACAACGGCAATTTTTTTTGTTTATTTTTTTTGTTCAAATATGTTTTGCACACGTAATATTAACGCAATCACATCGTATATTTGCTAAATTAATGTAAATATGCACACACAATGTAATTTATTAATAACAGACTAATCTTCAACGCCCATATATTGCGTGCGTGCGTGTGTGCGCTGCATGAATATCAAGGCCATGCCTGCATTGCATATTTGTATTAACATTTCTGAAATCAGGAAAGTATTTATTTAGGATACATCAAGTGCCTTATACAATTTGTTTCAAGAGTAAGAAAGTTATCATGTTTCTGTGTAAGGTGCTACAACAACAAAAACAACAACTAAAATACACACACCAGCACACCCGACAGATAATGCGTTGCCAAGTCGCACGTTTAATAATTCTCAATTATTTTGCGTCATCCTCTTGCATTCATTCACGGCAAACTTTCACACAGAGCCAGTTGACTGCTCCCAGGTCCACTCTCGCAACAACAAAAAGAAAACATGAGCACAGTGAAACAAGAGTGGTGTTTGTTGTTGTTTCGAGTCACGGTCTGTAACCGCCTTCTTTTTTAATTAGCAATAAATTTTGTATTGCAACGCGCAAGTCCAACACTTTTATACTTTTACACTTTATATACAAATACAGCACAGGGTGATCGTCAAGTCCCTCCCTGGGTTTATTTTTAACTACCTTATCTCCACAAACAAATGAATGTTGTTACACATTTGAAATACTTGCACACCTCGTGACACCGCTCACGGATCTTCTACTTCTGCGCTTCAACTTGAAGTCCTTCATCTAGCTCGTACGTTCGTCACCCGGGATTTGCAATATCGCCAAAATGTTCTTTTTCAACGCCAATTTAAATGTTTTTTGTTTAGCCGCAGCTCTTTATCCTCCCGTTGAGTTCTTCTGCGTTTCATATTCTTAGGTTTTTTCGGTAACGTCACGTAGGTAAAAAATTAAAATTAATAAAAGTAAAATAAAAATAAAAATCACGACGTTTCGGAGGCAACACAAGCTCCCGTCTTCAGGTGGAACCGTCACAGCACGATTGCTGTATCAAATCTAGAATCTTCTGCGTTTGCTTGGGCTTGGCCGTCCGGCGACTTTGGACTCTGATTAGATGCCCGTTCAACGCTGTTAAAGTCGTTATCGTACGGCCTTGAAGGCTAAACTTACAGAGCTCCCTTGCACCCCCGACGCGATTTCTTTAAACGTAATCGTCCATGCTTGTAATGTCCTCTCAGATTACGCCTCGACCTAACAACAACAAACAAAAAACATTAAATGGCCAATCTATTGGGTTATTATCTGTATTGACAAGACATATTGTTTGTAAAATGTAGGAGTCAAAGACTCAGGGAGTGACTTCACAATTTCCCTGTATGTAAGCTTATCAACGGCACTTCTTCGAATTGTTCCATGAATCTCTTTTCGAGTTGTTTTTGGCTGCCTTCTTCTTGGTTCTTTCGGTAAAGTCACGTAGAAGGGAAGTAATAAAATAATAAAAATAAAACAATAAAACAATTCTCACGAATTGTCGTGAGAATTGTTTTATTTTTATTATTTTATTACTTCCCTTCTACGTGACTTTACCGAAAGAACCAAGAAGATGAATCCCTGCAGTCACGAAAGCTTTAAATCGAAATTTGGCTGCCTTGTCTCTGACACGTATCACGACACGAACTTGCTATAAACTTGGGCTTGCCATCGGTTGTTTCCCGACGCTGAGTAAACGGTTGTTCACACGTACCTACTTTCTCCATACCTCACGTGAACTGGCTCGGATGTCCAATTACCAGAGGTGGGACAAAGTCATTGTTATGCAAGTCCAAGTCGAGTCTGAAGTCATCAAATTCATGACTCGAGTCTGACTCGAGTCCAAGTCACATGACTCGAGTCCACACCTCAGAGGTGGGACAAAGTCATTGTTATGCAAGTCCAAGTCGAGTCTGAAGTCATCAAATTCATGACTCGAGTCTGACTCGAGTCCAAGTCACATGACTCGAGTCCAAACCTCTGCCAATTACCGATAACCCAGGAAGGGAATGCAATCTTTAAACACATATACTGTTCATTACATCTGCATATATATATCTACACACATGGGGCTTCAAAAAAACGTTAACACTTCTGAGAATTTGAAACAATACCACAAAAAATGTGGCCTCCGGGCTCTGGAGACCACCTGGAGAAGATTCCAGGCATTTGTTGACAACGATGGCGAACAAATGGAGACTCTTTGACTTTTTGAAGCTATTAACGTACATTTTGTATCATGCTAAAGTGTATTATCTGATTTTTTCCCATTAGAAAAGATAGTTCCATGTAAGTGTCAACATGTTTTTGAAGCACCCTAAATACACACGATGGAGTAGAATTACGGGGTGGTGCAGTGGCAGCAACAACAACAACAAAGATGGTGAGGAATTGTTGTCTTTGGATGGATGTTGTTCTGGTGGCTTATTCAGCAGTGTTGGTGTCATGTCAAGATGCACGTGGCAGCTTTTTTTTTTTTAATTTCCCACCGATAAAGGGCACTGCGTATGTCCTGTTATGGCCGTGGGGCACGGTTTGATGATCACAGCACCTGGTTCCAGACGAGTGTCGCTGAAACCCCGAGGTCTTTTTGAGTGCGTCATTTTCGTCCATGTGTTGTCATTGGTTCAGGCTCAATCGCGGGTGTGCAAAAACAACACGGCACGCGTAAATTGCTTGCTCACCGTGCCACAGGAACCGGTTTTCAAATTTTTTTCAAGACTTTTCACACATGAATTGACAAAATAAGTTTTTTTCAGTCCTTTCTTTTCTTGGTTCTACGACAAAAACTTTGGATATTTATCAAATTTGAATACGCGGTTCATTCACAACCAGACATTTTTGTATTTCAGCACCAAAGCTGCCTCCCAATGCTGTAAATGTTTACGTGAACAAATATTCACCATTAATTTGCTCCCCCCCCCCCTCCTCCTGAAGACAAACCAGAGACAAATAACAATTGGTTGAAATGGC